>NC_135783.1:340863696-341170258 GCF_051106095.1 Pogona vitticeps | reverse complement strand
ATACGTTATGGTTAGTCCCTGCCTTGGGCGGCTGTGAACGAGAGACTCAGGTTCCTGATCTGTTCAAATGAAACAGACACCAGACTATACTTTACTGAAGCTAGCGTCTCGCGCTATGAATACCCAACTGGTAACTAATCCCCTCTCACAAAGCCTACAGACTGAACTCAAAAGCTTCTAGACAAAATTTGAGACATTCATTTTTCTATCCCTCTGATCTCAATTTTAATTTTCTCTATTTTTCTTGTTATCTAGCGTGAAGATTGTGTTCTAGTGACTATAAAAGCTTGCAATTTTATTTTGCATTGTACTTGCTCCTACGGAAAGGTATTTCCAGCCTTCAGATTTTGTATTTTCTTTTACCCACCTATTGTGATAGATTGGGGGGTGGGTGGGTAAATTCAAATATTCAGAGCCAATTCAGCCTTTAGATTGGGGGAGGAGAATAATATTAGCAGCAGTATCAGCAACTTAAATGTTTAAAGTACATGAGTACTGCAGCTTTGCTTTTCAATTAAAAAACCTTTCTTCTGCTGTAGTCAATATAAAATGCTCCTCCCTAGCATTCTTGCTCATCTCCTGGGTGACCATCAAACCTGGCTCCTATTCTAACCTCTCTCCTGGCTATTCACTAGCTAAACAGACTCCCACAGAGTGTCCCTGTGGGTAGACCTTAGGAATGCTATAATTTAAAATGGGCCAGAATGTCATGTTTTCAATAGAAGCTACAACCGTACACTAATAGTACGGCAAACCACGTACAGACCTTTCCCCAGACCTAACAAATAATTTCCCAGGAGACGTTTTACATCTTTTAAAAAAAGGGCCAATAGATTTACCACAACAGGCTGTGAAAAATACATATAATCTTTGTCAAACTGCTAACAATATTCCATTTAAAGCAACTTTTTACACATATTTTCTGTATAGAAATTGGCAAAGATCACCCACAAGCTCACCTTTTCTACACTGTTAAACTGCAGGTCAATCTGTTTAGACAGCCAGTCCCCACTCTAGCTGCCTTGCATTGGCTGCCCGTTCATTTCCGCATTGATTTCAAAGTGTTAATGACATAGGTTTAGGACCTCGATATCCAGTGGAACGCCTCCTCCCACCTACATCTACCTGAATCACTCGTTCTAGCCAGGAAAGGCGGCTGAGGGGCCTAACACCAAGGCCTGGAGAGAAAGAAGAAACTGGGCCTTCTTGGCAGTGGCCCTTTGCCTTTGGAACAGTCTGCCCCCAGAAATCTGCCAGGCTCCCTCACTGGGTGTTTTTAAGAGCAAACTTAAGATCTGGCTCTTTAGGCAGGCTTTCCCTCTTCTCATCACTTGAATTTTCCCCATCTTGAACTATATTAGTGTTTTTTATTTTGTTTTTATTCTGTTTATTATTGTTAGCCGATCAGAATAGATTTCTGTCTAGATGGGCGGGGTATAAATTTAATAAACAAATAAATTTAGCCAAGTTGAATTAGCCCTGAAATCATACTGCCTCCAACCTGTATCTCAGTTGTTTGTGCCGTCCAGTTGTCTTCCCATATAGGGCTATTCCTGTGGCCCCATAAACATTCATGTTTAGTTTTATTTTTCAAAATGCCACAATTTCCTATTCTACAAACCAACTTGCTCATTTTATCAGTTCCCCATATTCTATTGCAAATGCAAAACTTTCAACTAGAATCTTTCGTGAGCTCAGCTCAGAATTTGCTGTCACTTCTATTTGTAGCTAAGTGCTCTGAATGTACTATATAACTGATTGTTTTGTTTGCTGTGTTATGGGTGATTCTTTTATGCAGCATTTCTGCCTGTAAATGATATGATACTGAGTGTAACATGACTGGGATGTTTTCCTTATTTAAACTCATTGGGGATTGGGTCAACTCCTTCCCCACAACTTCAAAGTAATTGGCATGTCCCCAGGGAGACTACTGATCAATGTTACCTGCCATTTCAAGCCACATCCAATGAATGGCAAGCCAAGGGTTTTAAAGTGTTGTACCAATGACACTCCCCACAAATCTTCACTTCTTCACTGGGTGTGAATTTTGCAAGAGCCAGGAGACTATGGTAGAAGGTCCAGTAGTCTACACACTTGCCAAAAGTGCCATACAAAATTAAATTTTGATGGTCAAGAGTTAGTATGTAATGCAAACTAAGTATGGGTTTTTTTTCCAAGTGTTAGAGTGCAAAACAGTTCACCAGTTAAGTGGAAGACACAGTATAAGCAAAACATGGGTCTCTTCAAAGAATGTAAGGTTTTCTTGGAAATCTCAGAGCCTCTCTTTCACTGAAAACTAGCCAAATGCTAGGAAAGAAATGTGCAAGAATAGTCAGTGCCACCTTCTAACTAAAAAACATCTGAATATTGTCACCACTTGAGATTTAACTCTCAGCATTTATCAATTTCTCTGTAGTGAACAGGGTTATGTATAGGCAAGGGCTACTTATAGCCACATTACAATTTAATAAGGTTGTATCAACGAGTAGCCATTAGAAATATTCCATAAGTGAAGATTCCAAAACCAAATCCTTTATTTTCACAACTGTATAAATGTGCTCCAAGTATTTATATCCAAGACAGGTTTAAAAGAAATATGCTGTACAGCAAACCTAGATTAGTTTGCTGGTGAATGAACTCCTCTCATCTGTTTAGTTACAATACCAATCATGGTAAATACATTTGAGTTCAAAGGGTGCAGCACAATGTTTATAGCTTTTACAGCTCGTGCATACACGCTACGCTTCTGGTAAGAGATGCAGAAAGGTATGCACTGGAAACTGGGTTGATTAATTTTAAATAGCATCAATATCAATGTCCTCTTCCTTGTTGTTTGCAGACTTCACAGTTTCAACTTTAGGTACACTAGCTGTCTTGGAGTACACCACCTGTGGGAACAAACATTATTAATTAGCGTAATGTTGACCTTTCATATTCAAAGAATTTTTAAAAACCTGCACTTAGCTTTTCTTTCTTGAGTGGTCCTGTAAGAATTAGTCTATATAGATGACACGTACATATGGGACAGGAAGCCTGTCACATACCGGTAAAATGCTTCTCCATCAAAAAGGACTTGCACAGCTCCCACTTGTCTTTCAGAGAGCGTATGTCTGTTTGCTGTTCAATATCCTGCATTTACTGGTTTGTGTTATGTCAAGCTGATGTACTTTACATTTACACCCTCAATGCTCACATAAATTAGGACCATATTTCTTGTTAAGTTAAATATCTATATTCCATTTGAGTTGATTTTTAATCTTCAGCTTCTAGGAGCACCTATCTGACCAGTTGAGGTTTGTAAAAATTGGAAATCTTAACCACTGGTTTTTAATTTATGTTCAATACCTGAAGCATCTCAAAATAAAGACAAATGTTTGCTTGAACAGTTGAAGTTACCTACAATCTTACCTCAATATTTTCATCTTCATCCTCCTCTTCCTCATTCCCAGATGACTCCTCTTCTGCCTCCTTCAACCATTTAATGAATGGCTCTGCTTTGACACGAATTTCTTTGGCAAGCTCCTTAGAGACATATTTCTTTGAGGCCTAAAATGGAAGGCTGAAGTTATCAGTTGGTAGAAAAAGCAAGTCATCAGTTTGATAATGAACAAGCTAAAAGATGCTCTTTGCAGGCACAAAATTGCTCTAACGGTTCTTTTCAAAAGAGTATTTCCTTTATGCAACTTGGAAGCTAGCAGCTGTTTATGAATTGTTTCAGTTTCCAATACTTCAGATCAGAAGGCTCTACTATTGCCTTGGAATGTGCACTAGAAAGTTCACACAACACAAGTCTACATTTTCAGCTATTAGCAAGTTCTTTGCTACCTTTTTTATGAGGACCAACATAAAAAAGTTTATCCAGTTGCACTGAGCAAAAACCCTGCAACACCCCTGCAGAATCCAGAAACCGTAACACAAATGAGAAAAGCACTTAATCTGTAAGCTATTATTTTGGTATAATAATGACCTTTTCTGCCCAGCTCAAAATGACTTCCTCCTCTAGAAGGTCTGCATCATACATTTCTTTCAGGATATGTGGAATTTTGGAAATCAACTGAGACTGATGCATGGCTACCACACACTCTAAGCCATGAAGAAGGTATCTCTGAGCTTTCTTGTTGTTGTGGCAGAACTATGAAGTAAAAAGAAGAAATGTTAGAAGTGAAGCTCCTCAGCATCTATACCACACTCAAGTCACTACTTCTTTTTGGAGCCATTTGAAAACTCAGAACTTACACGCAAGAAATGACGCCTGTATTTCTTTATCTGTTCTCGTATCTTTTCGTCAAACAGAACTTCAGTCAATACTAGTGGACCCATAGCTTTAACATCCAGTCTTTCTGCTTCTGCTACAATATCTTTATCAGAAGACTCTATGACACCTTCTTCCTTCTTTTTCTGGAGAAAAGAGCAAATTTATTTTAAATCAAATGCTATCCTACACCTAGCCGATCGTCAGCACTGAATTCCTTAATAAAAACATTAGTTTACTTATCTGAAGTGCAACAACCAGTCTTGTACTGAAGTAATGCTGTAAGTAATACTGTTTTATCCTATATAAGTGATGCAAACAAGAGAACCGAAAAGGCCTAAAGTAAGTGTATTATTAATAAGCTTCTTACCTTAACAAAGTCAAATAGTATATTGACCCTTTCTTCCACAGTCCTTTCTAGGTCATCAGTTAGTGTGAGAACTTTAGCATGATCACTAATTTCATCCATTCTGCGCCTCTGGGCTTCTTCAGTTGTGTCCTCACCCCAGTCATCATCATCATCATCCTGAAATTACCACACCAAGAATTAATTTGCATACACCCGCCCAACACATTTCACCTTACTGGAAAGCAGTACGTTCGGCCACAAATGCAGTTATTTACCATCAGACTACGTATTTCTCACCTATTCAGATTTGGCCATATCTACTTACCGCTACATTTGGAGGACTAAGCTCTTCTGGTGGGGCCGACTGTGGCGGTGGTGTCTCAGTATTAGACACAGAACCATTCTCTTTATCCTTGCCTTTCCTATTCTTCTTGTCTTTCTCTTTCTTGCCTGTACCAGTCTCACTGCTCTCTGCAAACATTAACAAGTCTCCATTCAATAGCTGCTTTCATACAGATGTACATCTAAGCCTTTGCTAATTTTCAGTTTCAGCTGCAGTTAATACCTCTGAATATAGATCAAAGCTTCTGTCTCACTAAATCCACATCATTAGGTTGCCTTTAGACAACATCTACCTCACTCTTTAAAAATTATATCTTTCATTTTCTACACTAGAAACCCAATTTTTAGCTTAGTTAAATATCTTCTACTTTATTCAAGCATCTTTCTACAATTTCAGAGCTTAAATATTTATCAATTATCATGGCAATGCTTACAGCTTATTACTTTCACTTCAGAAATGTATCTTTAGTCAGCAAAAACACCACTCAGAAGTGGCCATTACTCACAAAAAGGGTGCACCTCATACTATGGCTTAAAACCTGTTCCAGAATCAAAACAGACTAAAAGTGAACAACTCTTTATCTAACCGCTTCTAGATTCAGTAGCAGTATTGGTTCAGGAGCCAATACCAAAATGCAGTTATCTACAACAGGATAGAGCACTCTTACCCAATCAACTCCAAATAACACAGTGAAAACTGAGCAACTGGGGAGGCTAAACTTCCAAAAAATCTAAAGGGCACAAACTTGGACCAGAGTGTATGTGTTTGCTTGGGAAGAACACTAGATGTTTAAAAGATGTTAGCGTCTATATAACAGATGACCTCACACACTGAAATCACTGGAATAGGGTAGACTATATTTACTGTAGCAAGCTTAAATTGAGGTAGACAATTAGGTTATCTGCCACAGAGTGTTGCTTGCATCAATTGGCCTTAAAACAGTTATTAAGTGCTTGCTATGTAACACAGATCAAACACCTATTGCAGCTTTTCTACCACTCCATGTACCATTTATGATAAAAATATTCACTTCTTATAGATCAGCATCAAAATCAGAAACAAATAAATTCACTTACCAGGTGGGTTTTTGAGGATGAACGTGCAGAGTTTATGGTTTGTGTCGAGCATGCCTCGATAGCCACAGGCTTTGCAAGAGTTGCCAATAGTTTGTTTCTTAGGATTGACATGCTGACGATAAAAAAAGAGAATACTGTAATCTTTTATGTTTGCTACTTTATTAATATTTATCTTAAAACTTTCCTTGTTTGTTTTGATAGTTTCACTGTGATTTCATTAACATATGTTAACTTTGTGAGCATTTCTAAAAACAATATTGCAGAATTAATGTTCATAACTGAATGTTGTTGACTCCCAACTTATAGCAACTCTTCTCAGTATTTTCTAGTTATACAGTACTCAGATGTGGCTTACACATATCATCTTCTTTTGAGGGACTGACTCAAGAGACCAGGTAATTAGCTAGGCAGGCAGGTTCTTCTGCAATGCACAGAAGAGAACTGAATTCCTAACCACCAAGTCCTCCAGTTTGGAGAGTCATCCAACCATAATTAACATTTCACAGACAACACATTGTTATAACTAGTCTATGCAAAACTCAATTCATTGTAATTCCACCCATGTCTACTTTAAAGAATCCCAGTGAACTGAGCAAAAGTTTTACTAACATGGCATGGCCTGTTCAAACACAAACTAAAATCATGAATTCTTGATGGAAAAGCTGCCTTTATACTAGTGTAAGCTTAGTTAAATATTTCATTCAAGACTGAAGGGTTCCCAATTACAAACACGTAAGTAACTCATGGATGTTATTCCTGTTTCCAATCCCTGTAACCCAGTCATAAGAACAGCATTATCTGCCTGAAATTAAAACAACTATGCATACCTAAAAATTCCACCTACCAGATCAGTTTCAGGATTCTCACATTCAGGACAGAGAACAAATTTTTTAATGAACCCATCCAACATGTCTTGTAGCTTATTCGCCTCATGAGATCCATTGACAATGTAACGGTCATTCTTAACATCAAACTGGGTCTGCGCTCCCAGCTCACACCCAAAATATTTGGTGGGATCTTTCAGGAGATAAAAAGTAGGCGTAAGATTTCACAATATACATTTCCACCACATATATCTGCATTTGCAACATAACATCTCAAAATAAGCCCTGATTTTGCCTGTGATGACTTCCCCTACAGTCACTGAACACTGCACAACCAATCCAGTATTGTCTTGTCATCTACAGGGCAGCACAGAATTAACTGTTATGTGCTATATCAGAATACTGAGCAAAGCTTGGTTGTCACAACATCACCTTGCACATACTGTTCTTCTCTTCTTGCCCTAAGATCTACTGCTTCATGATGCAAAAAACTGCCAAGACCCTTGCACTTCCTTGTTCAAGAGAAACAGCAGCTGAAAGATCAGTGTGTTTCTCTAAGAACATTGGTGACACCCAATTTTATCAGATACTGCAATGCTCTTATGGGTTGCCACACAAAGAGAGGCCAGCAAGACATCTACAAGAAACCAGGCCTTTGTCATTATGGCCCCATTCCTATGGAATAGGCTCCCAGTAGAGCTGTGCCCCGTTTCTTCCCTCCCAGTCTTTAAGATGATGCTCAAAATTAGGCTGTTTGAAGAAGCCTTTAAGGATATCCTCTTCTGATGTTTTGTATTATTTATGTCACCATCTGGTTTTGCTCAGTTTTATGATTAAATGTATTGGAATTTTTAAGAAGCTGACTATTTGTTCTATTTTCATGATGTTACGTTTTACCCTGTGATAGTATACCATTTTGTATCCCTTTGATGTAAACCACCCAGAGTAGCGCCCAGTACTAATCAGGCAACATTCAAGTCTATGAAATAAAGAAACAAACCAGAACTGGTCCTGAAGATTCTTCCCTGAAAGCCATGAGGTGGCAGTGTTTAAATAGACAACTGAAGTTGCAGGAAATGTATCTTTACAGTGATTTGTACTGACAGGAGAAAATCCATGAATATTATGCACTTACACGTAGGAGGCCGATTAAGCGCCTTTGCAACATCAACCATGTTGACTATAACTGTCTTTATCCCATTTCCTTTGCCCTCAACCTGAAAAAGAAATCTGATTAAATACATGTTCAGTAACTCAAAACATAATTTTTAAGTGTCTTCATTATAATCTACTCAATCTTAAGAAAATTTTATATTGAAGTAGTTACCTTAGCAATCAGACGGGGCATTTTGTAACGATAGAACTGGTCTGAAACGCTGCGGTTGACATTGACAGACATTTTGGCTTATTAGTAGCTTTATCAATAAGATGGAGAGATCTTTGATTACAACTTTTTGGTATCTTCTGTCTGGAGAAGACGTGATGACATAAACGACTGCAAGAGTTCTCGGTCTCTGACATGAAAAATTTTTCGCCACCGAGGCTGTGAGGTTCTTGCTTGTATGCTATATTTCCCCAATACAGGTACCAATGGCTGCGCAACAGCTCTGCAAGGTTAATGGAAAAAGAATGCTCAGTTGCAATACTGCTTTGTTATAATTAATGCAAAACCTATCATTTGCCAATACTGCTCAAAATGCAGTATAACTGTACTGCTGACTATACTGTATTATTTTAAGTTTTCATTTGTGGCAGCACCAGTGGTGATATACAAGAACACGTAGCATACTTACGTTTTGCTTTCTGAATCACACTATGGCCCAGTCTAACTGGTCACCATAAACGTTCAACCAAAATCACTCGCCAAAATCCTATTTCTTATGCCTGCAAATGCAAATCAAATGGTGCAACTTTTCAAAGCAACTTTCCTCAAGTTCTGAAACCAGCATAGATATATGTTCCCAGAACTGCACAACCCAGCACACAACAGATATTGTCTACACTGGCCTTTTAACTTGAGGCAATTCGCCCCCAAGCATTGTGCTACCTGTATTTAGTTCACTTACATAAAATCAGAATAAAACTTGGGCCATTACAATGTAAGAAGAGTCTTTCACCATTAGGCTATTGCGGGAATAGGCAAGGACAATTCTTGAAGTTCAATGTAGAAATTATTCAACATTACACTACGTTATGGGGTCACGAAGAGTCCGACATGACTGAACGACTAAACGAACACTATGTTTGATTGTTCTGTCCTGAACACTATAAGCTTCCTACAAGCAGAAACAATTATTGTCACAGACCATTTTCATTCCTGGGCACAGTAACAGCTTGCCAGCATTTCACTGCCTGACTAGTTATGCTATAACTAATAAACAGTTAATATTTTCAGTCACAGGTGTATTAGTTAATATTTAACACCCACCAGTTCTTTTTAGTTAAACAAGCAAGTCAAATAAACGCCATCTATGAAACCTCCGTTGGACTCTACTACACTTAAGGATGTCCTGATTACTGAATATGAGATTCATATTTTGGGAAGTTGAGTCAGGAGACCACAAAAAGAGATGAATTTAAAAGTGGTTTGATTTCTTTCAGTGACTTCGAATGAAGTCAATCACAACCTTGTAACATCTAATTTAACCATTAGATGGCAGGCATAAACTGCGTGATTCTGCTCAGACTCAGGGGCCCAAAGGCACCCTTCCTCAGAGAGGTCGTTTCAAGCATGGAACCCCCCCCCCAGCAAACCGTAGGACTTTTTAACACATGCCTGAATCAGTGAAGTCAAAGGCCAAATTTTCCCTTAAGAATTTTTATTTATTTATTTTGTACCCCGCCTATCTGGTCTTCCGAATACGGGAGGGGGGAAGGAACACAAGACATACGGAAAGCGGAATCAGCAAGACAATTAAGTTTGGGTGTCTTTACTTGCGAAATAATAAAGCCATCCACACACCACGAGACGGCACTTCCTCTCCCTGTGTGTCTTTTCGAAACCCTTCTCCTCGGCCCGGGGGGTCGGAATGACTCAGAAATGCAGCGCGTACAGCACTGAGCCAGCCCTAAATACGAGGCGGCAGCGGAGGGAGCAGAAGCACCAGCAGAGCGACGCGCAGGCGCCTCTCCTCCTCTCCCCCTCCCCGCGAGCGAAAGAGACAGCCGGCCCTCCCTCCCTCCGAGAGCCCCGAGCCGCCCTCCCCCGTCCCCACGCTGCGGGTTTAGGAACTGCGCCACAGAGAGTGCGGGCGGACGGACGGGCGAGAGGGTGCGCGCGCAGGCTGTTCCCTCGCTCTCCCTCTGCCCCCGCCGCGCGCGCGCGCGAGGAGCCCCCCTTCGCCCCTCCCTCCGCCCAGCATCACGAGGAAGGAGCCGCGGAAGAGCAGGCCGCCGCCATCTTGTGGAACAACCCGTGCCGGTGGGGGCGGGGAAGGAGGGAGGGAGAAAGGAACGGGACCCCCCCCACCCGCGCCCTTCGCTTCCCCCCCACATGCTCCCGTTTTAAAAAACAAATACCCTGCCTCTTTCGGAAGCTGTTCTCTCCCCCCATAAAGAGCAGAATACGTTGTTTTGAGCTACGGGAAAAGGAGCCAAAAAGTACCTCATTTTCCTCCTTAGGCGTCCCGGCGTGTCCAACCTCCGCCCCCTCAAGCCCATCTTCCTCCTCCCCCCCTTTGGGTATTTTTCTGAGGTGGGGAGAAATTTTTTAAGTACAAAAACCTGAGGAACTTCTGCCTAGAAACCTGCACTCCTTACGCAGAGCCCCCCCTCTTATCCCGCCCATCACTTCTCCCCCTTCGTATTGTTTAGGTTCTCGAAGAAACCCCACACCGCCATCTCATCTTTTCGGGGGGACCGGCTCGCCTCCCTCCATGCCGTGGGCCAGCACGGGCCACAGGAACCCCTCCCGCCGCGCCCCGTCGGTCCCACCGCCCCCTCCCTAGTTTTCTACTCACCGTTTTCGTCCAATACAGACATAAACCCAACGCTGCTCGCCCCGGGCTGTGACGAAGCCGAACTGGTGCGAGGAGAACGACGGTGAAGGAGAAGGGGTGTCCCCGAGCCCCTGGGCGCGTTGTGTGTGGGTATATCCGGTGATGGACGGCGGAGGAGGCGGACGCCGCAACCGCCAGGAGAGGGGAGGGGGGTCCGAGCGTCCTGAGGCGGGCGAGATCAGCGGGAGCAGCCGTGCCGGTTACTCTGCCGGGAGGGAAATACAGTCAGCTGGGGCAGCATTGTTAGCTGGGCGGGGACGCGCGCGGGTGGGGGGGGAGGAAGAGAAGGACGTTGGGAGCGCGCGTGCGCGCATATACACACACGGCGGAAACCTCCTAGAGCCACGGCATCAAAGCCAGTGCTTTTAAAAAAACAGGAAAAAGAAAGGGGGAGGGGGAGGCACGATAATGGCCGCCGAGCACTTACCTCTAGAATGTTCTCGCGCCGACTGAATAACACCGTCGCCAAGGCTGGGATCAATCAGCCGCCGGGGAGGCCCCGCCTGCCGCGACGCGGTATTGGCTCGATGCTGGGCTCCCGTCTCTCTCACTGGCTCTCGCGTCCTGTCAGTCATGATGCCCCGTGACCTCCCCTGGGTGTTCTGTTTCCCCACCCCCTCCGGCCGCGCCGCTCGAAGAAGTACCAGCGCCCAAAAGGACATCGCGTGGAAAAGGCGACCCCGAGTATCGCGAGAGTTGGGGCTGAGGGGAAGAATGAGTCAGTGCTTGTGTCTGAGGCGAAGCTGTAAATGGCCCCTCCTTTCAGTGCGGTGGTGAGGGCTTGAATGAAGTTAATAATATTTCCAGAGCTACTCCTTCAAATTTTTAAATAAATCATTATTTTAAATCATGTCTTTCTGTCACTATTTTATTCATCATAATGAAAAGAAAAACGCCTAAACACAGCCTTGCTGGAAGCCTCTCGTCACCCTTAGAATCCCTGCCAATTGTGTGATGTATTGACAGCACATAATTCGTTTTATTTGCATCTTGGACTCAGGGCTGAGCTACATCTGGCGTTTTCCCATCTGCTGGACCGAATGAGAATCTGTCTCATCACACAAAAAGAAGCTGTGCATAAGGGGCTGGTATTCCTGTGTGCCACCTATAGAAAGGACTGAAGTAAAGCCCCACTGCTCCTCCATGGGGTAGCAAGTGTCTCCATCAGTTTTATGATTGTTGTTAAGTCATGTCCACTCTTTGTGACCCCGTGGACCAGTGCACACCAGGCCCTTCTGTCTTCCACTGCCTCCTGGAGTTTGGTCAAATTCATCTTGGTAGCTTCGATGGCATCGTCCAACCATCTTGTCCTCTGTCATCCCCTTCTCTTCTTGCCTTCACTCTTCCCCAACATCAGACTTCCAGGGAGTCTTTTTCTTCTCAAGATCTGTCCTTCCAGTGAGCACTCAGGGTTGATTATCTTCAGATTTGCTAGATTTGTTCTTGCAGTCCAGATGACTCTCAAGAGCCTCCTCCAGCATCCATTCTTCGGCGGTCAGCCTTCATTATGTTCCAGCTCTCACTTCCATACAACACTACTGGAAAAACCATAGTTTTGACTATGTGGACCTTTGTTGGCAAGGTGATGTCTCTGCTTTTTAAGATGCTGTCTAGGTTTGTCATCGCTTTCCTCCCAAGAAGCTGGGAGGAAATTTCGGGGCTGCAGTCACCATCTGCAGTGATCATGGATCCCAAGAAACTAAAATCTGTCACTGCCTCCATATCTTCCCCTTCTATTTCCCAGGAGGTGATGGGGCCAGTGGCCATGATCTTAGTTTTTTTTATGTTGATCTTTGGACCATTTTTAGCACTCTCCTCTTTCACCCTCATTAAGAGGTTCTTTAATTCGTCCTCACTTTCTGCCATCAGAGTGGTATCATCTGCATATCGGAGGTTGTTGATATTTCTTCCGGCAGTCTTAATTTCGGTTTGGGATTCCTCCACTCCAGCCTTTTGCATGATGTATTCTGCATATAAGTTAAATAAGCAGGGAGACAATATACAGCCTTGACGTACTCCTTTCCCAATTTTGAACCAATCAGTTGTTCCATGACCAGTTCTAACTGTTGCTTCCTGTCCCACATAGAGATTTCTCAGGAGATAAGGTGGTGACAGACTCCCATTTCTTTAAGGACTTGCCATAGTTTGCTGTGGTCCACACAGTCAAAGACTTTTGCATAGTCAATGAAGAGAAGTAGATGCTTTTCTGGAAGTCTCTGACTTTCTCCATAACCCAGCACATGTTAGCAATTTGGTCTCTAGTTCCTCTGCCCCTTCGAAATCCAGCTTGTACTTCTGGGAGTTCTCGGTCCACATTCTGCTGAAGCCTACCTTGTAGGATTTGGAGCATAACCTTGCTAGCTTGTGAAATGATTGCAATTGTACGGTAGTTGGAGCATTCTTTGGCACTGCCTTTCTTTGGGATTGGGATGTAGACTGATCTTTTCCAATCCTCTGGCCACTGTTGAGTTTTCCAAACTTGCTGGCATATTGAATGTAGCACCTTAACAGCATCATCTTTCAAGATTTTAAATAGTTCAACTGGAATGCCATCACCTCCACTGGCCTTGTTGTTAGCCAGGCTTTCTAAGGCCCACTTGACTTCGCTCTCCAGGATGTCTGGCTCAAGGTCAGCAACTACATTGTCTGGGTTGTCCGGGATATCCAAATCTTTCTGATATAATTCCTCTGTGTATTCTTGCCACCTCTTCTTGACGTCTTCTGCTTCTGTTAGGTCCCTCCCATTTTTGTCTTTTATCATGTTCATCTTTGCGCAAAATGTTCCTCTAATATGTCCAATTTTCCTGAACAGATCTCTGGTCTTTCCTTTTCTGTTATCTTCCTCTATTTCTTTGCATTGTTCATTTAAGAAGGCCCTCTTGTCTCTCCTTGCTATTCTTTGGAAGTCTGAATTCAAGTTTCTGTAACTTTCCCTATCTCCCTTGCATTTTGCTTCCCTTCTCCTCTCTGCTATTTCTAAGGCCTCGTTGGACAGCCACTTTGCTTTCTTGCATTTCCTTTTCTTTGGGATGGTTTTGGTTGCTGCCTCCTGTACAATGTTACCAGCCTCCAGCCATAGTTCTTCAGGCACTCTTTAACATGATGGAGTAGCTGCTGGAAATGAGCTATGCGTAGAGGTGAATGTCCACCAAATCTAGTTCCTTAAATCTGTTCTTCACTTCCAATGTGTATTCATAAGGGATTTGGTTTAGATTATACCTGACTAGTCAGTGGTTTTTCCTACCTTCTTCAGTTTAAGCTTGAGCTTTGCTATAAGAAGCTGATGATCAGAGCCACAATCAGCTTCAGGTCTTGTTTTTGCTGACTGCATAGAGCTTCTCCATCTTTGGCTGCAGATAATATAATCAATCGGATTTCAGTATTGCCCATCTGGTGATGTCCATGTGTAGAGTTGCCCCTTGTGTTATTGGCAAAGAGTGTTTGTGATGACCAGCTTGTTCTCTTGACAAAACTCTATTAGCCTTTGCCCTGCTTCATTTTGAACTCCAAGACCAAACTTTCCTGTTGTTCCTTTTATCTCTTGACTCCCTACTTTAGCATTCCAATCTCCTGTAATGTCAAGAATATCTTTCTTGGGTGTCAGTTCTAGTAGGTGTTGTAAGTCTTCATAGAGTTGGTCAATTTCAGCTTCTTCAGCATTGGTGGTTGGTGCATAAACTTGGATTACTGTGATGTTGAAAGGTCTGCCTTGGATTCGTATTGAAATCATTCTGTCATTTTTGAGACTATATACCAGTACAGCTTTTCCCACCCTTTTGTTCACTATGAGGGCTACTCCATTTCTTCTACAGGATTCCTGCCCACAATAGTAGATATGATAATCATCTGAATTGAATTTGCCCATTCCTATCCATTTTAGTTCACTGATGTCCAGGATGTCAATGTTTATTTTTGCCATCTCCTGTTTGACCACCTCCAGCTTCCCAAGGTTCATAGATCTTACATTCCAGGTTCCTATGCAGTATTTTTCTTTCGAGCATTGGACTTTCACTTCCGGGCGCGTCCGCAACTGAGTGTCCTTTTGACTTTGGCCCAACCACTTCATTAGTTCTGGAGCTACTTTTACTTGTCCTCCCCTCTTCCTCAGTAGCATGTTGGATGCCTTCCGACCTGAGGGGCCCATCTTTCAGCATCATATCTTTTAGCCTTTTGTTTCTGTCCATGGAGTTTTCTTGGCAAAGATACTGGAGTGGCTTGCCAGTTCCTGCTCCAGGTGGATCGCGTTTAGTCAGAACTCTCCACTATGACCTGTCTGTCTTGGGTTGTCCCTGCACGGCATAACCCATAGCTTCTCTGAATTACTCAAGTCCCTTCGCCACGACAAGGCAGCAATCCGTGAAGAGGAATCTGTTTTATAGATAGGCTTAAAATAATGGTAAGGGTTGATGTTGCAGAGATCATATGTTCACTGACATTGCTGTTTTGCTAATGGGTCAGCTGTCTAGATACTGCCGTTGTCAAGTGCCAGTCATGTATTGTGCAGAACTTCTAAAAGAAAAATCTCTCTGGGTCTGATTCTTTAACATGATGGAGTAACTGCTGGAAATGAGCTATGCGTAGAGGTGAATGTGGTGAAAAGCCAAGATCCCAAGAGGCATGATGTCAGCAGAATTCAAAGTTTTGGAACAGAGCCAATATGGCCAACTGCCTAGCCCATGCTGTAAGTTTGATGTAGCAAATTTGATGTCATAATATATGTCTAATGCCTGTATAAAGTGATAGGTTAATCCGAAGGGACTGATTGTGTAAAAAAGAATAACTATTATTTTGAAAAATGATGTTAGCTGTGTTACGATGTCCCAGATCTTATACTTGCTACTTGTTCTCCTTGAATGCTTGTACATTTCATCGATAGAACAAAGCTTTCAGTGACCTCACTCATTCGTGTTTTTTGAGCTTTTTACCTTTCTTTCACTGAGGGAAGATCTTGGGGGCCATGAGTAGGCTTTCGTGCAACAATGAGACTGAGGAGCAGCTATTGAGAGATCTGTAACCTTTCGCCTTGCTTTGTCGATACGTTTCAGGATTTGGATCTCAGAACCAGCTAAATTCTTGCTTCTCCTTGGAGAAAGATGGGGATTTTGATTTTTTTTTTTTAAAAATCCATTAATAAAACTTAACAGTTGTTAATAATAATCTAAGGCTCAAAAGTCAAAACGCTTGTCTTCTAAATTGCAAGATTCTTAAAAAAAACCATGCCAAGGCATTTTTGTTGATCTATAAATGCATACGAGTGATTTTACTTATGTTTCTTTTGCTCTTGGCATGAAATGAAATGTGATTTGTTTATTCAGATTCTTCTTTGTGGTCTCCGTGAATCACTGCAACATGGTCCCAGCCCTCAACATTCATCAAATATTACAGGCTGGATGTCAGGGCTAAACTCAATGCTGCATTTGACAGCGCAGTTATCTCTTCTGTCCGAGTGTGACATCCCACCACCCATTAAGTCAGCTTGTCACTCACCCATATGTGTGATTCATGGAGACCGTGAAAAAGAAGAACCAGATTATTTATCTGTAACTGTGGTTCTTTGAGTGGCCATCCATGAATTCACACAACCCACCCATTCTCTCCTCAGTCTGCTATGTCACCAGATTGCTTCATACATAGCAGAGGATTGGGGAGCAGAAGGATGGAAGGGGGGGGACAAAGTCACATATGACTATTCTAATAGCTCTATGTTTAAGCTCTAGAATGTTCTGATGAGTTCTCGCTGAGGCAGAGAAATAACCCATATGCATGAATTCACAGATGACCACTTGAAGAAGCACAGTTATGGGTAAGTAATATGTTCTTATAGGTTCAAATATATTCTCATCTGTTCATAATGTCAGAGAAGGGTATACCTTGACAAATATCTGAGGTAAACTGTGTTGGTTATCCAAGGCCACCTACGGAACAGAAAACTAGCTGTACCTTCTGATCCTCTGCTATCAAGGATGGGTGGAGTAATGAGCTTTGCTGTACTTTGTCACCTTTTACTGAAGCAGGTTGTACAAAATGGGGTGGTAGAAGCTAGAAGATTGGGAAGTTCTCTGTTACTGCACTTGTCCCAGATGCTGAGGGAATTCTGGATAGGACATCAGTATTTTCAACATCAGTATTTTCTTCTCTTCTGCTAGTACTTTGAGATGCCACTCTGTTGCAGGTCATCTTAGCAGACTTGGCCAATTGACTGTACTGTATATCTCTACTCATGAGTTTAATCAGAGTGCCATCAGATGGTACAGAAAGTTGTGTATTTAAATAGCAAAGTTCCTTAAACATGCTTAAAAGGTGTCTGAATGGGAAATTGCAAATCTTCCGCCATGGAAGTTTTAGCCTGTGGAGAGCAAAGGAGAGTAATGGAATTCAAAAATGGTTGTTGTGATAAACATCTTTGCTTTTTTTGCAACAGCATCTCAGTGACTTTTCCCCTAAACTAGTTCAGGGAAATAACTCCTTAGCTAGAAATATTTTTGGTATTTTTTTTAAAATATGAACTTACGGAGCATTTGCAAATTTCTTCATATATCCCAAGGAATCTGAGCTTTAAGGAAAGAACATGGAACAAACTGAGACTGACAGATTTGTTTAACTTTAAATAGTCAGAGTCTGTTAACTGCTCAGAAATCAAAAGTCTGCTTTCCGCCTTTGTCTATTCAACTAAGTTTGTGGTTTCTGAACTCTGTTTTTTTCGGACAGTTTCCTTGACTTGATTGAATAGTACACTGTATGGCAGGCAAGTGGTCAATGTGGTCTACTCTGTGCTGGGATTACAGTACCTGTTAAATCTCACTGTTAAAGATGGTTCAGAATTTGTAAAAAAAAAAATTAAATTTAAAAAAGAATTTACCAGAAATCACAAATTTCTTTATAAACAGATTGGGAATGATATGGAAAGAACTTCAGACCTAAAATGTTCAAATATGGGAGAAAATGAAAATGCAAAATTAACGTACCCACATAGAATAGTTAATTGTGTTTATCCCCCTTCTCTGTGTGAATGAAGACACAGACAGTTACAGTGCTACACTCTAGCTCTGTTGCCACATTGATTCCCCCCCCTCTTAATTTTTACAGAACAACACAGGAAAATGAAATATGGGAGAGGGCATCATTTTCTTCAAGCAACAAGTCATCTTGTCTAATTCTGTTTTGTTCTGCATAGGTTATTCTGCTTGGGACACTCCCCATTTCTGTTCATTGCACCATTGGTCTCGCCTTCAACTTTGTCCTTATGCAAGGAAATCATTCCTGAAACAGAGGAACCTTGGCACTGTGTACTTTGGCTAACACCTGACCTGCTAACATGGAAACAGCTGTTCACCACCAAGCTCACAGTTTCTTTCTTAAAGAAGCAGTTTGAGTAAACGATAAGCCCCTGTGATGGCTTGCAGTGGCAGTGTGATAATGTGAAGAGCCCCAACTGGCTTATGGTTGCTGGCTGGTACTACGATTCTAATTTAATATTTCCTAGAAAAGACACATTTATGTGATTGGCAATATTAGAATCTGGCATTTGGGGATTGGAATGTTCTCTGAAAGCTGGGGGTTGGGTAGTATCTTTCCTGGATCATTGAAACGTTACAGATAAGATGAGCTTTTGAATACTTTGGAGCTCCCCTTCAGGCAATGATAGTAGAAAACTTGGAATTAGGGCAAACAGTTCGAAAACTGGGCATTTGCGTTGCTTAGGGCTCCTTCAGCTGCAGTGCCAACAAAGCATAATATTTTTATTTTATTTATTTATTTATTTGATTTTTACCCCGCCCCTCTAGACCATGTCTACTCGGGGCGGCTTACAAAATAAAACAAAACAGTATAAAAATATATAAAATCATAAAATAATAGAGTTTAGGTTCCGCATGAGGCAAAGGTGGCAAAGGTATCAGTTTGCAGATTCTCCCCTCCTTGCAGACAGAAAGAAGAGAAGCTGGAATTGAACACCTTTGTAACTTCACCCTTATGTGGAATCTAAACTCCATTTTGCCATGTTGGCAGTCTGACTACATGAACTTCGTAGGCATTAAACCTGGCACCAAAGTAGTATGCCCTATCCCCAAGGTCTTTAAGTCATCTTTGCCTGATGATGAGTTATGGAGAACTTAAAAGTACATTTTATTTCACAGAATCATAGAATCACAGAGTTGGAAGAGACCACAGGGGCCATCGGGTCCAACCCCCTGCCATGCTGGAACTCCATCAAAGCACTTCCAAAAGATGGCCATCTAGTCTCTGCTTAAAAACCTCCAAAGAAGGAGACTCCACTACACTCCGAGGCAGCCTCTTCCACTGCCGACCGGCTCTGACGGTCAGGAAGTTCTTCCTGAGATTCAAGTAGAATCTCTTTTCCTGTAGTCTGAAACCATTGCTCCTTGTCCTAGTGTCTGGAGCCGTGGAAAACAAACCTTCCTCGACATGATATCCCTTCAAAGATTTAAACATGGCTATCATATCCCCTCTTAACCTTCTTTTTGTAAGGCCAAATATTCCCAGCTCCCTAAGCCACTCCTCATAGGACACGGCTTCCAGATTTTTGACCATTTTGGTTGCCCTCCTCTGGACACGTTCTAAGTTGTAACTTCCTAGTCCAGCCCCCGATTTTGGATAGGTTTATGAATCACATAGCCATTTTTGTATGTCCTTTCAGCCATGCAGTAATTTCCAAAGTATCAATAGTACAACTTGTATAGGCCAGTCAGAAAAGAACAAAGCCTTCAAGATCATAAGATCTTTCTGCCAGGCACAATGTTAAGAGAAGAAGAGGGGGCAGGCGTTATGGTAATACCAAAGAATCGGTCTGCACATTTTTAAACTGGATACAGTTTAAGGTTTTTCCCAAAATACCTATAGGTTTACTGGAAATACAAGAAACAAGACAGTGCAATAACCTTTAGGTCTTCATTTTGAAAGTACAAACAACACCCCCTTGACACACCAAAGTCTCTCTGCCCCGTTAGCTCCAAAGGGTCTCTGAGCATTCTCAGTGGAGAGAGAGTATGAGTTTACAAAATCCAAATGGTTTTGTTCCTTTGTTGAGAACTGAAATTGTTTACTTCTGCATAGAAATTGCTCTTCTGTAAGATTAGGCACTAAACCAGATCCCTTATGTGGATTTTGGTTACTGCACCTGTGCAGTTCCTACTTATTTTAATGAGGCTTGTGTTAGGAAAATTCCCAGTGGCTTGCTTTTCTTGTTAATTAGTGGGGGTGCTCGTATGGATTTTCAGCATCAGACACCAAATGGGTTGAGGCAACCTTACCTGTCGTTAAATCTATAATGCAATACCTGTGTGACCCTCAGTGTGAGGGGCTATTGAGGGGCTCCAAGTGCTTATTTGTAGTTGACTGTTTTCAGAACTAGGGTACTGGAGGCTTACAGTGTTTTTGTGACACAAGGATTATTTATACATTTACACAAGTTTGGCCTAAGAGAGGGGGCATAGCATTAACATTCCAACAGATTCTCAAATCCCCTCAGATATGTAGGGGAGCCCACAGAGTCATATGATTTCCTTCACAGACCTCGGTCAGCCTTTTGCTTCCTCTCACTTCATCCTCTCACACAGACTGATTAAAACAACAGATTTATCTTGCACCTAGTCTCACAGATCTCTGAATTAATTAATTCCTTGGGGACTGTAGGTGAGAATGTTAAGCCTTCCCTTGACTCCTGTTTAACAGAAGTCTGGAATATTCTGGTGAAAAGATACTGATGTCCAGTAAAAATTCATCAAGGTGTTTTAATGGAAGCTATCAGTTGTCAATTCAAATTGATGTTTTTGAATTATGGTGCTGGAGGAGACTCTTGAGAGTCCCCTGGAGTGCAAGGAGAACGAACCTATCCATTCTGAAGGAAATCAACCCTGAGTGCTCACTGGAAGGACAGATCCTGAAGCTGAGGCTCCAATACTTTGGCCATCTCATGAGAAGAGAAGACTCCCTGGAAAAGACGCTGATGTTGGGGAAATGTGAAGGCAAGAGGAGAAGGGGACGACAGAGGACAAGATGGTTGGACAGTGTCACCGAAGCTGTCAACATGAATTTGACCCAACGCCGGGAGGCAGTGGAAGATAGGAGGGCCTGGTGTGCTCTGGTCCATGGGGTCACGAAGAGTCAGACATGACTTAATGACTAAACAAATCAGTTGTCTGTTCCTAGGTCTTTTAGAAGTATTTTTCTCAGTTGTCTGCACTGACAAATCTGCTTTTAAAAACCTTAGAATCAAGAATTATGTTAATTTTTATCCTTGGCTATAATTTCCTCCCTTTGTCCTTGTCAGTCTCTTTACATGAACTGTACTCTTTACAATACAAGTAAGTTAACAGAAAAGAAAAAATGGCAACTTTGGCCAGCAACCTGGATCTCTTAAGAGCCAGATAATCCTATACTATTGGATAAGAAGCAAGCCATTGCTGGGCTAAGGCTGGACATTGTTATCACTAGCTCCAGACAGAGGAAACTTTTCACCTATAAGTTTTTGGCTGCTGTGACATGTGCCTCTGCTTGGTAAGTAAGTTAGTATACAACTAAACTATTATTAGTAGAATGCCTAATAAATGCTCGTTGTGGCTCAAGAATGAATATGTGTTTTCTTTCATTGTAGCTTATAGGCGAGGGACTATTCTCCTCCATTATGGTTGCTGCCCTAGATAATGCAGCATCTTCCAACCTGCTAAACTGCAAGTATTTTTAAAACAGCACACTCCAGTCTGTTAAATATGCATGTGATGCTCCTTGAATCAAGGGAGGTAAAAAGAAAA
The DNA here is from genome assembly GCF_051106095.1 of Pogona vitticeps. Classification (NCBI taxonomy): domain Eukaryota; kingdom Metazoa; phylum Chordata; class Lepidosauria; order Squamata; family Agamidae; genus Pogona; species Pogona vitticeps. Next base: position 341,148,647 of record NC_135783.1, on the reverse strand, counting down.
GAAAAAGAAATTATTCCTATGGGATATGTTAAATGTGTTCTTGAAATACGGCGAAAAATCCTTCATGGCACTAGATGGAGACTTTCAAAATCTGTTGAGCTGAACCCCAAGTAATTCCTTCTAAAAATAACTAAGACCTACACCCCTGTCACAAGGCAAACCATCATGCAAGCAAAGTACTGTACAGCAGGAAACCTCTCTGCTAATCATGACATGACATTTGCTGAATGTCTCCTTCAGTGTTGTAATGCAACACTTCTGTTTAATCAATTACAGTACTGAAAAAAAAAGTGGGCCTACAAGTGTTATTTCATTGTACAGCAGAAGGAGAAAATGCTACCCAAAATTTGTTGCTGCTTGGCACAGTGAACTTGCATTCCAAAACAGGGTTTAGCAGTGCTGGAACATGCTCTCAGCCTTCGTTCTGCAACATAATAAACTAGTATTAACTTAAAAGAGCCCTTTGAAAAATGTTGGCCTTGCTGCATACTACAGGCACCCAGTCAGCATGAGTAAACTCTTTGAAGACTGTGCTCTCTTAACATTCATGCAGAATGATTAGATGAGTAATTCATTTTTTTATGGCACGGACTCAATCAAAACAACAGCAAGAATGCAACCGACACAGCTCAGCTGCCAAAATGCAACGCCAGTGCTTTAAAGTGTGTTTTCTGGGTTTCAATTTTTGTTTGGTTTCCCTTTTTTACACATTTTTATTTTTGCAAGTATGAAGTGGAGAAAAGGGCATTGGGGGAAAGTGAAGAATAAAAGAAGTCTATTCACAGTGATATATTTTTAAAAAACACGTAGACTGATGTAGCCACTAATCCATATGTCTAAAAAAGTCCAATGGTGATTATAAGATACGGTACGTCTTTCAGCAGTGGGATCCTCAGACCCTTGAGTGCTAGAAGGTGTGTCTTTCTCTTCAGCCCTGGAGGACAAGCCTCTTTGTGGGTGTAAGGACCTGCAGAATCCATTTATCTTGGACTCCATAGATAGGAATGTAACTATCATGACATAAACATTTGTGAATATTATAGAGTTTTTTGAAAGCAAAAATAAAATGAGTCACGACTTCAAACTGGTTTTATGGTTTTAAATAAACAGACCTGCATTCCCTAACTTCTTGCTCTCTATATCTGTTGGACTACAGTTCTCATCAATTCCATTTTGATGGGAATTGCACTCCAGCATATGTGGAAGGCATTAGGGATGTATGTGGTGAATTTTTTTTGTATTTGTTTCATTTCTAGTTTTTTTTGTGGACACTTGTTTCATTTTTCATGGTGTGTGTGCGTGCGTGTGGACACTTGTTTCATTTTTCATGGTGTGTGTGTGTGTGTGTGTGTACTCGTCCATTTGTTTTACATGAAAGGGAAACATTATTTTGGGTCATTCATTTCCAGTATTCCCATTTCTGTTTCCTGCCACTCTAGAAGCACTAAAGAATCCTTAAAAATTGCCTCAAAGAAAGTGGGCAGTGGGAGGGAGGGAGACAAGACAGCAGAGAATCAATCCACTCCAAAAGCAGGCAACATTACATTAGAAAGAAAAAGCATCATCAGACCTATGCAAACACTAGTTTTTAATGGCTCCTTTCCTATTGCTGAGTATAGTAAATCACACTGGAGTAAGCCCATGAATCAACGGAGATTTATAAGTGTCATTGATTGAAATGTCATAGTGAGTTGCAGTTAGAGTGGACCCATTTAAGTCAGTGGAACTTACAGAGGTGTTGACTTAATAAATCCTTTTAGATTCAATTGGTCTACTCTAGTACAATGTGTAGTACATTAAGCAACAGAATTTTCACCGGTATCATATTCACATAGTCCACTGACATACTGGCCAAATCACAGTCATCCCCCATTCACCATCCTCACAGAAGCAAATAAAACAGTCCACTAAATCCCTCCACCAAAATATACATCTTTAACAAAAAATAATTGATTTAAAAATCAAAGACGGAAAGCACCCCCCCTGCAAAAAATTAGCAAAAACCAAACAAAAAAAAGAAACCCCAAACAAAAAACCACCGCCCCTTCTCCCCAAAACCATGAAAACAAGAAAGCAAGTGAAGTCAGAAAATGCAAAGCACCCTCTTCAACCCAAAGTAATAGGATACGGGGAGATTTCTCTCCCTCTAGTAGGCAGACCAGATGGGTAGAAGCAACATTAATCAGGAAAAGGACCAAAAACAAAGGGAGGGGGATTTTTTAAAAAAGTCTGAAGGAGGCACAATGGAAGTAAGAGCAACAATTTTCTGAAGAAATGGGGGGCGAAGGGCGGGAAAGAATCACCCGAATAATCAGAGAAAAAAGGCAGACCTTCTGAAAGGACATTAGATTGAGGTACCCTGTTTCCCCTAAATTAAGACCTAACCTGAAAAAAGCCCTAGTATGATTTTTCAGGATGCTCATAATAGAAACCCTACCCGCAAAATAAGCCCCAGTTAAGTGAAACCCCACCCTCCACCATTGTGCAGCAACCAGAAGAAGATGACATGACTGTATATGAATAAATGTAGATTGTTGTCCATGAAAAAATAAAACCTCCCCTGAAAATAAGCCCTAATGCATTTTTGGAGCAAAAATTAATATAAGACCCTGTCTTACAGTGGACTCTCTACTTGCGGAATTAATCCGTATTGGAATGGTGGCTGCAGGTTGAAAAGTCTGTAAGTCGAGTCTACATTGACCTACAATGCATTGAAAACTGATTAATCCCATAACTGGCCATTTTTGTTCCATTTTTGTTCCATTTTTTTTCCTGGTCTGTAGGTCGATTCTCTGGCTGCAAGTCGAACCTAAATTTTGTGGCCAGAGAAGTCTGTAACTCGAAAAGTCTGTAAGTCGAGCTGTCTGTAAGTCGAGGGTCCACTGTATTTCCAGGGAAACAAGGTAGCACAATATAAGATAGAGAACACCAGAAGCTCAGCAGCACACAAGAAATGGCTGAAGTAAACGCAGTCTTTGCCAGATTCCAACCAATCTAGGCCTTTTTACAGTTTCAAAATTCCTGCTTCTCCCCAGATGTTTTGACTGAGTGTTGAGAGCAGCCCTTGCAACACTATTGGGTGAAAAATATCTTGGGTAATTTGACAGGAAAAGGGTGAATGAAAGCAAACAAAAGAGAGAACGTAAAGGAAACATGAATCTTTTGTGTATCCCTCTTTCATTAATGTGAAACATTTGTGTTTCAAAGGCTCTCTTTTGGTAGTCAACCAAAGAACTCGAAAACAGGGGGGAAAAGGAGCTTCTTTTGTGTTTTGGGTCTTTTGTTAGAATGTAAAAGGCTCATCCTTAGAGGACATCATATTGCCGAAGTCTACAGTAGAGGATATACTATTAAAGAATATAAACATTGCTGAGGAATCCATTATGCACCAGGAGTGAAGGAGCCTTCAACATTTATGTATTGGAAGAGGTAAACCTGAGTTTAGCTATCAAAATCAAAATCTTGCCCCTATTTTCTTTTGTGAAATGCAACAGGGCACAACACAGTTAAAATGAGAGTAAAATTTTGCTTCTACTCCTGCTTACTGTGAAACCACACCAATACAGATCGTTTTGGCTTGCAGCATGCAGGCTGTATTCGTTTCAACCCCAGTCTTTGTAATGTATGTATCTACTTTTCCTATTTCCTCAGTACACAGTAATGACAATAGGTAAAAATGATTATTGGGAATTTGGGTTATCTGATGTGAATGTTAAATCATTAGAATGGAAAAATGTGAATTTAAGAAACAACTGCACACCTGATTTTTAAAACAAGAGGGCCAAGAAGGGAAGGATACATCACATCAAGAACTAGATGAAAGTGGGAAGAAATGTCAAACAAACAAATCACTATGACATTTCAATCAATGAAAGTTACAAATCGCCATTGATTCATTAGGCTCACTCCAGTGTGATTTACTATACTCAGCAATAGGATACGAGCCATTTAAAACTAGCGTTTGCATAGGTCTGGTGATGATTTTTCTTTCTAATGTAATGTTGCCTGGTTGAAAGTTGTTTTTGATTTGGTGTTTCCCTGTTATGGATTCTCTGTAATGTTTCTTTTCCTGGTTAAAACAGCATTTTAGACTCTTTTTTTGAATACTGTTGCTTCATAGCTAATCGGACTGTACACATAAGAGAAATTATGCCGCTCTTAAAAGGTAGCATTTGGCCTCTAATACAAATACTGTATATATAAAAATCAGAAAACCATAAAATAATAAAATAAGTATTCTCAAACAAATATCAAGTTATAAGATTAATGTGAAAAGATTGTGAAGCATGCAACGAATTCCATCCCAGAGTGGTAGAATATACCAGATAGGCGGGATATAAATCGAACAAATAAAATAAAATAAATATCTTGTTTAACAAATTTAGCGGTCTTATAGGACTGTGGTCCCCAACCTTTTCCAAACCATGGACCGGTTGGGTGGCAGGGTCAGTGCGTGGGGGGTGGGGTACCAGGGTGGGTGGGATACACACTCGCGCATGCGTGGGTGGGCAGGGCGCGCTCACATGCATACATGGATGGGTGGGCAGGTCGTGCATGCGTGCGTGGGAGGGAGTGTGTGCAGGCCCCCGTGGGAGATCTGTCTCTGCAGCCCAGTCCTTCAAAGGTCACGAACCGGCACTGGGCCACAGACCGGGAGTTGGGGACCCCCGTTATAGGATATATGGTAATCTGTTTCAGCTAGCAGAAATAAAACTGTACATAAAGGGGAATTGTTCTCAGTCTCAGTTGTGAAAAAATTAAGATATTGATCCCTCAAATCTGCATACAGAGGGTATTCTGTTAGAAAATGTACCATGTCCTCTATCTTAGAGCATCCTGCTGGGCAATGTCCGCTTGTACCATGTTGGTCTATATAACATCTCTGAATCTCTGTCAGCTGCAACAAGTTCGATCCGCATTTTGTTAGCAGTCGCCTTAGCTTGTGTGAGCTAATAAAGGATAAATATGGGGGCACCAAATATGGAGAAGGAAAAGCCTTTGTATATCCTTTTGGAGCGACAGCTTACTACAAAGTAGCCATAGTAGTTTGGATATCAATATCATACTGTATAATCTTTTCATAATATCTTCTCAGGCAGCCTCATATCCACTCTTATGAAGGTAGGCTGGAGAATAACTCATCTATAGAATTATGGCTATCTTAGCTACCAAAGACTCCCTCCCTATTTTGTCACAGGCCAATGAGACCGGCGGTGAGGCCATATGGTAAACTATCTTGAGCCAGACATTTTTTTCTAGTTTTCTTTCTTCTGCTGCTGGCATTGCGACTGAAACTCTCTCCCTCTCTCCCCCTTTCCCCTACGTTGTTTTCTATGCACAGTCACGCTGGCTCTTGTTGTTGCATTCTTTCTCTTCAATCTGTGAAGCTTTGGGGAGGAGGGAGGGACGGACGGACAGAGGGAATGGGTTTGCCCCAGCTTAGCTGCTGCAGGGCAGAGGGGAAAAGCAGGGCTATTTCATAATGAGCCAAATGTCAAGTGACTGAAACAGCCTGCCAATATTTTTTTTGAATGCTTTAGTGGTTTCTAGCTCAAATTCATTTTTTCCCCTTGGCTGTTGGAAATAATTTTCCCACTGCAGAAACAGAGCAAAACGATCCCGAACATATACTTTTATATTGCACTTTAAACTATGAAGCAGCGGGTGGACGAATCAATGGTTATTGACTACAGGGGTTAAAAAGGAAACCACCATAGATAGTGGCAGTCTAGCTTGGCTTAACAGGTGCTGAGGAAAACAGCAATCAAGGATCCCTCTCTCCATCATATCTTTTATCTGAAGAAGTGCTGTAGTAAGACAGAAATTTGATCTGACACCCTCCTCCCCCCCCCCGGAAATTCTTATGTTACATTCCTGCACAAGTCACTCTTTCCACAAATAGCACTTGCTAATTTGCAGAACTTGGTTTCTTGAAAAATTCAACAGTAGCAGTCAACGTGTAGATCCAAATTTAAAATGGTGTGAATTTTGAAGCTTTTATCCACAAAAATCAGGACAGACAAAAGGGGGTACCAGCTCAATAGGCTGTACTGGCTGGGGAATTCTGGTAGTTGCGTTCAAAAACATCTGGTGAGCCAAGCCTTTTCAGTGTGTGTTGTGTGCTGTGGAGTCACTTTTGACTTGCAGAAGCCCTAATGGCATGTGAGATGGTTTGAGGAGTGATTTACCCCCGTGATTTTCCTTGGCAGAATAGGGATATGAAGTCACTTCTCCCTACCCATGCCTCATACCAATTCCTATTTCTGTACCAGGCCCAGCACATCATAAAAACATTTTGGGTGGGGGGGAATAGGTATGCCCTTAGAAATGTCAGCTGGCAGTTTTGGGTGGGCCTAGATCTGTTGTAGGCTCAGGGAGGGTTTTCTCCTCTCAAAACAGGAAGTAGTCTTCTAAGGCAGTGCTCTCCAACCTTGGGCCTCCAGATGTTCTTGGACTACAACTCCCAGAAGCCTTCACCACCACCTCTGCTGGCCAGGATTTCTGGGAGTTGAAGTCCAAGAACATCTGGAGGCCTAAGGTTGGGGACCACTGTTCTAAGGAGGTGAAGAGAACTGCCACAATGGCTAATGGTGGCTTCTAGAGCAGGGGTTACCAGCCTTGAATGCCTGTATTTTCTTGGGCTAAAACTCACAGGAGCCTTCCTTGCTATCTGTGCTGGCCAGGATTTCCTGGGAGTCATAGTCCAAGAACATCAGAAGACCCAAGGTTGGGAACTACTGCTACGACCATGCAGGCGGCAAGACATGAAATCTTATCATGCTTGAGATGATCTCAGCCGGCCCGTCTCCCAGTGGGACAGTGTGGATTTCTATACTAGGCCCTTGTCTCAGCAACCAGGGGCTCCAACCCACTGAGTTGTACTGGCTCAACATATAATACATAGGGTTTTTAAAAAACCCACAAATGCCACTATTACAGTCTTTGGTTTTCCAGGATTTTCCTTGGCCTGGAAAATGTCTAGCAGTGTGGTTAGTTTGCATCATTTCCCGCCCCCCCCAGTAGAATTATTTTAAGTGCATTGTTGGACAGTTCTTGTGAAGAACGAAGTATCCCTGTTCTCCAAAAACATATGCACGTGATTTAGGATCTGTTGGGTCTGTTCTTCGGATTTTTGTCTAAAATTTGCAATTGAGGGATAGATGAGAAAAGATCAGACGCTTACTTGGGCTGCACCTGCCCCGAAATACGAAACCCGACATGGCTGAAAATCACTTCTGGTTTTGTGAAACTTTGGAAGTGGGTGGACAGAACAGGGGTTGGGAGCACTGTTTCTTTTAAAGGCAAATTATTACTCTTCGAGGCTCCTAGGAATGGCCATTCGCTTTCCCCCATTCATTTTTGTGTCTGCAGGTCATAAGATCCTCATCTTTGAATTAAATGGACCCTCACACATTCATGAGGTCCTGAATCCAATCTTGCGCTACAGTGTGGATGGTGTTATGCATTCAAAGGCCTGTCTGAACATACCGAAAGCAATATGATGCATTTGTTTTCATAGGCACATTGAACTGAGCAATGGAAAAAGAACAAGGGTCTCAGCTGGACTGAATTATATGATGAATAAACATTTGTTGCTCATGCATTCTCAAAGGCTTTCATGGCCAGGATCCGGTGGTTGTTGTGGATTTTCCGGGCTGTCTGGCCATGTTCTGAAGGTTGTTCTTCCTAACCTTCCACTCCAGAGCATAGACAGAGTTCTAGCTCCTGCCCTCTGAAGATGCCGGCCACAGAGACTGGCAAAACGTTAGGAAGAAAAACCTTAAGAACACGGCCAAACAGTCCGGAAAACCCACAACAACCGTTTGTTGCTCATCCTTACTTTGGTAAATGCCCCCGTTCAAGCTCCCAGCCCACCCCTATGTACACAATATACTGTATGTGTGTTGTACTGTAAGTTGTACTGAGAGAAAGTGATGTTCAAAGTCTCCTGGTGAGTTTCATAGCTCAAAGGTTTTGAACCTAGGTCTTTGCAGTCAAAATTCACTATACAGTGGTGCCTCGCTTAATGAGCGCACCCTACAACGACGAATCCGCATAGTGATCCCCTTTTCGGGATCGCTAATGCAGAGGCATACCGATCGTTCCAATGGGCAAAACTCGCATAGCGACGATCAGTAAGCATTTCGCTTACCGATCTTCGCTTTGCGATGCCTGCGGATCAGCTGTTCGGCGGTTCTAAAATGGCCGCCGGACGCCTGAAATGGCTGGGCGCAGCGTTTTCGCTCCCTCCCCTCGCTTACCAAGGGCGCGAAAATGGTTGCCGCTATGGAGGAAACTTCACTGAATGGTAGGTTTAGGGCCCATTGGAACGCATTAAACGATGTTTAATGCATTCCAATGGGTTTTTATGTTCCGTTTAGCGATGTTTTCACATAGCGAGGGTTAATCCGGAACGGATTAACCTCGCTATGCGAGGCACCGCTGTATCACCATGCTCTCTGATACTTGTGAATATATAATATTCTCAAAAACAGACTTCTGCTGTACAGAACAGAATAGCACATTGTTTAAAAAGGTCTCCATGTGTTTTCAGGCATGGCGTAATCTATCCAAGTGGTATCTATTTCTTCTGGTCTGTTTTTCCCTCCCTGCTGCCTCCCTTTCTATGCAAACAGGGTTGTATTTACCATGGTAACCAATCCTTTGCTATCAAGAAGTCTCTAGAAGAAGCATAATACATACTGAACTTTGCTTCTGAGTACCTTTCGATGTAGCTTGGATAATCTTGAAGTACGAGGAGATCTAAAAATAGGACCTCTGTAAGATTATGTATTTTCCTCTATGCAGGAAGTACTGTATATAGTAGGCATTCAAAATGTATGCAGTTATCAATGTATGCATCTATCGTATTTCTTTGGTAATCTAGCCAAAGCAATTGATGTGTTGTGCAATGTATCAATATACATTGGAGGGGGGGAATCAAAAGTAAAATTAAGAGAAAATAATCAAACAAAAATAAAAGCAACTGGAAGCATTAAGCTATATTTTAGAACATGTGATTCAGCATATTTAACCAATCAGCTACACCTATTTACAAAGGATTTCCAAACTGCTTATGTTTTTACTTGCCCTCCCAATAAAATGCAAGGATGAAAGGGGCCAAGTAGATCTCTTTCTCCAGAAGGGTTGGTGCTAATATTGAGAAAGACCTTTTCTGTGTGCCTACAGTTCACAAGGAACATACGGATTTACATTTCCAGTCTCTGGAAATACATTCAGTGGCTAAAATGCAGTTGCTTAGTATCGTAAATTGCAATGGAGCAGACTCACCGAATCAGTGGGGATTTTGTGAGTCAATGCCTGTACAAGCTCCATTGATTCAAATGGGCCTACTCAATAATTTTATTTATTTAAAATATTTAAACAGCCGATAGCTGTACCCGTAGTCTTTCCATTGGGGATATTTCACACTTTTTACCAAATCGGTTGCTAAAAATATTTCTGGGGAAAAAAAAGCTGAACAGATAAATACACAAACTTATATGCAGCATTTAAAATAAAATGTCTTAATAAAAACCAATAATAATAATGTGCCGTCAAGTCAGTTCTGACTTAGGATAATCTTTTTCAGGGTTTTCTAGGTGAAGGGTTTACCATTCTCTTCTTCTGGGGTCACCTCAGCTTGCCCAAGGCTGGCTCTACTCACAGAATTGAACTGCTAAACCACTGAGCCATTCATTCAGCCATCTTAGTACAATAAATCCGGTGGAGGTCCTGGACTGCTCATCAGCTCGCTGTGATGAGTTTGCCATCCATTTTGAGGAAAAAATCACTCAGATTCGCATTGGGTTGGACTCCACAGTTACTGCAGAATCAGAGGATGTGTCCAGCGCACCGTGCTTTGGTCAGGTATTAATGGATGAGTTTCAATTGTTGAGACCTGAGGATGTGGACAGGGTGCTTGGATCAGTCCGTTCTACCACAACTCCGCTCGACCCTTGCCCATCCTGGCTAATTAGAAGATCAGCCAGGGGGGTTCGCACCTGGGTCCAGGAGGCCGTGAACACCTCTTTGAGAGAGGGAGTGGTCCCTACCGCCTTGAAAGAGGCGGTAATTCGACCACTCCTTAAAAAGCCAAACCGGGACCCAAGTTCTACCCAGGTCACACGGGCGAGCCAGGAGGTGAGGCTGAGGAGCTTAACGCCGAGGGAGGCCCGAAAAGAGAAAACAAGGAATAGGGCCTTCTCGGCGGTGGCTCCTCGCCTTTGGAATAACTTACCTCCTGGTATTTGCGGAGCTCCCTCGCTGGGCACCTTTAAGAACCTATTAAAGACTTGGATGTTTCGGCAGGCCTTCTCTCCAGATTACTTTTGATTTTCTTCTCTCCTTTATTGTTTCCCTACTTTTAATTGTTGTTGTAATTATGTTGTTATATGTTATTGTATTTTATCTCTGTTGTTGGCCGCCTAGAGTAGTCCACCGCGACTAGATAGGCGGGATATAAATTAAATAAATAATAATAAAAATAATATATAACTACCGATCAGTAGCGAACCCCCTTATTTGGGCAAAGTGTTGGAGCGGGTTGTGGCTGGGCAACTCCAGGCGCTGCTGGATGAAACGGATTTTCTGGATCCATTTCAATCGGGTTTCAGGCCGGGTTTTGGTACAGAGACTGCCTTGGTCGCCCTGTATGATGACCTTTGCCGGGAGAGAGACAGGGGGAGTGTGACCCTGTTGATACTCCTGGACCTCTCAGCGGCTTTCGACACCATTGACCATGGTGTCCTTCTGGATAGGCTGGCTGGGTTGGGAGTTGGGGGCACTGTTTTACGGTGGTTCCGCTCCTTCCTGGCTGACCGTGTCCAAAGGGTGGTGCTGGGGGACAGTTGCTCTGCCCCATGGCAGTTATGTCATGGGGTTCCTCAGGGCTCGATACTGTCCTCCATGCTGTTTAACATCTACATGAAACCGCTGGGAGAGGTCATCAGGAGGTTTGGGCTGAGGAGTCAGCAATATGCTGACGACACTCAGCTCTACCTCTCGTTTTCCACCAATCCAGGTGAGGTGGTTTCTGTGCTGAACTCGTGTTTGGACCTGATAATGGACTGGATGAGGGTCAATAAATTGAAACTCAATCCAGACAAGACGGAAGTGCTGTTAGTGGGTGCTTCGCCAGACAGGCTGGAGGGCCATCTCCCTGCCCTGAATGGGGTTACACTCCCCCTAAGGGACAGGGTCCGCAGCTTGGGGGTGCTCTTGGACCCCAGTCTAACACTGGAATCCCAGGTGGACTCAGTGGCCAGGGGTGCCTTCCTCCAGCTGCGGAAACTATACCAGCTACGGCCCTACCTGGACGAGCGGAGTCTCATGACAGTTACACATGCACAGTTATACGGGTAACATCCCGTATAGATTACTGCAATGCGCTTTACGTGGGGCTGCCTTTGAAGACGGTCCGGCGACTGCAACTGGTCCAGAATCGAGCGGCGCAGCTGGTGAGTGGTGTGGCCACCAGGGAATATATCAAGCCGATTCTGTATAAGTTACATTGGCTACCAGTTGCTGCCCGGGCCCAATTCAAAGTGCTTGTTTTGACATATAAAGCCCTAAACGACTTGGGCCCTGGATACCTGAAGGACCGCCTCCTTCCATATGAGCCTACCCGGCAGTTAAGATCTAGCCAGGGGGCCCTTTTGAAAGAGCCATCCCTCAAGGAGGTAAGAGGGACGGCTTGTAGACAAAGGGCCTTTTCGGCAGCTGCCCCCAGACTATGGAATGCCCTCCCGACTGAGATTCGTCTGGCGCCGACACTGATGAGATTTCGGCGCCAGGTCAAAACCTTCCTGTTCCAGAAGGCTTTTAACTGAAATAATATTAGCTGTGGGTCCAATGGCAATTTTATATATATTTTAATTGTATTTTAATTGTTGCATATCTTTGTTGTATTTTGGATGCTGTAAGCCGCCCAGAGACCTTTGGGTAGTGTGGGCGGCATATAAATTAAATAAATAAATAAATAAATAAAATAAATAACTTATTAATAAAAACGTTGTCAAGCGAGCCACCACTGTAGATAATATGTACACCATGGAGGGAAGGTAACAGTGTTCCGTGTCTAGTCGCGCCGGCCATGTGACAACAGAAACTGTCTACGAACAAACGCTGGCTCTATGGCTTGGAAACAGGATGAGCACCGCGCCCTAGAGTTGGACACGACTGGACTAAATGTCAAGGGGAACCTTTACCTAAGGAGAGACCAAGCTATTTGCGTGAAAGACACAATACAGCTTTTGTCAAGTACAATGAGGGGTAGTAGATGCAGATAACGCAGAAGTCAAAGAATAGCTGATAACAAGAGTGGTGAACTTTGGCACTCCAGATGCTTTGGACTACAACTCCCATGGTCCTTTACCATTGGCAAAACAGACTGGGGATTCAGCAAGTTCCAGCCCAAAGGTTCACTAGCCCCATCTTATAACACCATTCCTACTGATGCAGAAAATTATGATGGAATCATTTCACAAGCCAGGATCCCCCAGGACATAAATGTATTTGATCCTGAATTCAAAGTCAGAAAGCAGCTGCAAAACTGTGGATTTTATAAACTTTCTAGAAACAAGCAAAAAAAGGAGAAAACAGAAGGAAAATAACTCCCTCTGTTTTAACAGCTTCACAGCTGGTGGCGGTGAAGGAATTAAGTTCCCAGATACAAGTGTGTGGTCTACTTTATCTCTGGAATATGATCAGCAAGGTAAGATATTTAGTCTGACCCTTGTCTATAGCTATACCTCATTTGCTGATTCCTGTGTTCTGCTTGCAATAATATAACCCGTTCATATCCATGGCATTTTATGGCATGATGTTGTGAGCCATTCAGATGCCTGTCTCTCCCATGATAACATATTATGTGTGTTTATTCTTGGTGGGGTAAATTCTATATAGTAAAGCTTGTAGCTAATATAATGCCCTTCTACCAAATGAATGGAAATACAAGTGGTGCCTCACATAGCGAGGTTAATCCGTTCCGGATTAACCCTCGCTATGTGAAAACATCGCTAAACGGAACATAAAAACCCATTGGAACGCATTAAACATCGTTTAATGCGTTCCAATGGGCCCTAAACTTACCGTTCAGCAAAGTTTCCTCCATAGCGGCAGCCATTTTCGCGCCCTCGGTAAGCGAGAGGAGGGCACGAAAACGCTGTGCGCGGCCATTTTGGGCATCCGGCGGCCATTTTAGAACCACCGAACAGTTGATCCGCGGGCATCGCAAAGCGAAGATCGGTAAGCGAAACGCTTACCGATTGTCGCTATGCGAGTTTTGCCCATTGGAACGATCGGTATGCCTCCGCATTCGTGATCCCGAAAAGGGGATCACTATGCGGATTCGTCGTTGTACGGTGCGCTCGTTAAGCGAGGCACCACTGTACCTAGCTATGCTGCAGCTGATCATGAGAATAGAATATAAATGTCTCACTGAATATCTAGCCCTGGAGAAGGCTGATTGACACAACTCTTTTTCCTTGATAAACTGAACCCCAAGTGCACTTTTCCAATGATTTTTATGTTCAAACTGGTCTTGGAAATGCCTCCTGAAAATTTCCATATTGATATACCATGCTATGTCTTTTAAATGATCAGTTTGAACTAGAGCTGAATACTCTTTGGTGGACTCACAAGACAACGTCCCTGTGGATTCAGATGTGTTCAAGGCATCATCTTGTTAGGCTCCAAAGTAGGAGAGGGGCATGTGTGAATTAAAACTCTAGCCATGTTTCAAAACACAAGGAGGGAAGCCCTTGAAGGATCTCTGAATGCCCTATTGTGACAGGGCAATATCACACTTTGGATTTTCTGGGTTTCAGGCAGAAAGGAAAGCATGTGTGTGCATAGTCTGTAGAGACTGTTTCATTTGTGAAGACGAAAGGGAAAGATGAGCATGTGCTAATGATCTTGTGCTTCAGCAGGAAAAGTGATTACATAAAACAGTAACTTCAGTTACCTTGGGAATACTGGTTTGTCTCCTTGGACGCAGCTTACTATGCGCTAGTTCATCTTGAATGGAGCAAACTGTTTGGGTATGCAGTGCATTCTTTTAGAGCTGAAAAGTAAAATATTTTTTGTGTTTGCAAAGGCAGCTTTAAATTTAATTATCATCATCATCATCAAGATTGTATTTCTTATGAGTTCAGTCAAATAAACCTTATTTTTCAGAGGCCCAGTTCATGCACTACCTTGATGCATGCGCTCGTAATCTCAAGATTAGACCACTGTAACACGCTCTACGTCGGGCTGCCTTTGAGGCTGATGCAGAAACTTCAAGTGGTGCAGAACGCAGCGGCCAGACTTCTTAGTGGAGTGAGAAAACACCAGCATATTTCTCCTACTCTGGCCGTACTCCATTGGCTGCCCATTCGGTTCTGCATCGACTTCAAAGTTTTAATGCTTACTTATAAGGCCCTAAACGGTTTAGGACCTCGATATTTGGCCACAGGTCTCACATTCTCCCGTAGTGCTTAGGCCTGGTAACTCATCTATGGGCATCATCAGTTCCTCAGCCTCTGTGGCCAAGCCTTTGTTGGTCCCTTGGGTCATGTCAGATTTAGCTATTATGAGTAGTAACAACTGGTAGCCCAATCTGCCATGAACTTGCCCAATCCTCTTTTAAAGCCATGTGCTAGTGGCCACCATCGCATACTGTAGCAGCCAATTCCATAATTTAGCTATGCGCTATGTGAAAAAGTTGGGGCTGATCGTTCCAGCTGAATGCCTTCACACAAGGTTACAGTGACAGCATTGTTGGAGTTTAATGGATTTTATCTTTTAACAATTTTATGGTTGTCATGAGCCATTTCAAGTGGTGGCTTTTATGTTTAATAAGTAAAGAAATTGCCAGCAGTTGCATAGCAACACTGTTTGGCAGATTATATACTTTAGACAGTAGGAAAGGGGATGAATGACAATTGGAAAAGAATTCAGGCTTTCTTTTTGCCCTCTACCAGATTTCATAGAATCACAGGATAATTCAGTTGGAAGGGGCCTATAAGGGCCATCGAGTCCAAACCCCTACTCAATGCAGGAATCCAAATCAAAGAAAACCTCTTGAATGCCTCCAGCGTTGGAGAGCTCACTACCACCTGAGGTAATTGATTTCATTGTCTAACAGTTAAGAAGTTTTTCCTGATATTTAGCCTAAATCTGTCTTCCCATAGCTTGGGCCCATTGTTGCATGTCCTGTACTCTGGGATGATTGAGAACAGATCCTGTCCCTCCTCTATATACCTTTCCAGTATTTGAAAAGTGCTATTGTATCTCCACTCAGTCTTCCTTTCTCAAGGCTAAACATGCCCAATTCTTTCAGACTTTCCTCACAGGGCTTGGTTTTTAGCCCCCTGATCATCCTTGTTATTCTCCTCTGAATTGGACACAGTACTCTAGATGAGGCCTGGCCAGTGCTGAATACAGGGGAACTACTATCTCATGGGATTCGGAGATGATGTTTCTGTTTTTAAGTCATGTCCGACTCTTCGTGACTCCATGGTCCAGAGCTCGCCAGGCCCTCCTGTCTTCTGGGGTTTTCTTGGCAAAGATAGTGGAGTGGCTTGCCAGTTCCTGCTCCAGGTGGATCGCGTTTAGTCAGAACTCTCCACTATGACCTGCCCGTCTTGGGTGTCCCTGCACGGCATAGCCCATATCTTCTCTGAGTTACTCAAGCCCCTTCGCCATGACAAGGCAGCAATCCATGAAGGAGATATTTCTATTAATGCATCCTAAAATCTCACTGGCTTTTTTAAACAGCCAGATTACACTGTTGGCTGATATTGAGCTATTGTTGTATAATAATTACAAGATCCTTCTCACATGTAAAGGGACATGGTAGCACTGCAGGTTAAACTGCAGAAGCCTCTGCGCTGCAAGGTCAGAAGACCTGCAGTCGTAAGAGAGAATCCACGCGACGGAGTGAGCCCCATTGCTTGTCCCAGCTCCTGCCAAGCTAGTGGTTCGAAAGCATGCAAAATGCAAAAATGCTAGTAGATAAATAGGTACCACTATGGTGGGAAGGTAAACAGCGTTCCGTGTCTAGTCGCGCTGGCCACGTGACCACGATGATTGTTTTCGGACAAAATGCTAGCTCTATGGGTTGGAAACGGAGATGAGCACCGCCCCCTAGAGTCAGACACAACTGGACAAATTGCCAAGGGGAACCTTTACCTTTACCTCTCACATGTAGTATTACCGAGCCAACTATCATCCACCTTGTAACTATGCATTTGGTTTTGTTCCCTCTAGGTGTACAATTTTGCACTTACCCCTGTTAAATTTCATTCTGTTGTTTTCAACCCAGTTCTCAAGACTATAAAGATATTTTTGGATTTTTTTCTGTGTCTTCCAAAGTATTAGCTATTCCACCCAATTTTGTGTCATCTGCAAATTTGATAAGTATTCCCTGCACTCATTCATACAAGCCATTAATAAAAATGTTGAAGAGCACAGGGCTCAAGACTGATCCTAGGGATACCCCACTTGTTGCCTTCTCCCAGTCTGAGAAGGAGTCATTTTGATAAGCACTATCTGAGAGCAATACAATACTGTAACAAACTATGTATCTACCGGATACTTTTCTATTCAGCCCACAGCTAGTTAGCTTGATAATCAGAATATCATGGGGCACTTTGTCAAAGGCTTTGCTGAAGTCAAGATATATTACATATATAGCATTTCCCCCACTTACCAGGGAGGTTGCCTAATAAAAAAAATGAGATAAGATTAGTCTGGCAGGATTTGTTCTTGATAAATCCATGTTGGCTTCTAGTTATTACTGCTTTATAATCTGCTCCAGAATTTTCCGTGGGATTGATGTCAGGCTGACAGGCCCGTAGTTCTCTGGTTCTTCCTTTTTGTCCTTATTGAAGATTGGGACAACATTAGCTCTCCTCCAGTCATCCATGATTTCAAAAAAATAATAGATAGTGGTTCTGTAAACTCTTCAGCCAGTTTCTTCAATAGCCTTGGATGCCGTTCATCCGGCCCTGGAGTTTTGAACTCATTTAAAGCAGTAAGATACTCCTTGACTATTTGTTTATCAATCTCAAGCTGTTCAGTGGGGTCTCGACTTACGAACTTAATCCGTATTGGAAGGTGGTTCTTAGGTCAAAAAGTTCTTAGGTCGAATCTGCATTTCCCATAGGAATGCATTGAAAACCATTTAATCTGTATCTGCTCTTTTCCGTCCCTAGAAACTAATGGGAAGCTGCTATTCCGCCTTCTGCCACTAGAGGGGGATATTTTTTCTTTTTTTCCTTAGGTTCAGGAAAGGAAAGGGGAGGCAGGGAACAGTTTTAAAAGCACTTTTGAAATCTTTTTTTTTTCAACGAAGCCAATTTTAAATCATGTTTTAAAGCATGTTGTGCTGATTTTTTCAGCACAAAGACACACAGGCAGGCTTTTTAGGGGCTGAGCAAGCCCCCCAAGCCTCTTCAGAGCCAGCCGATCAGCTGATAGGTGGGGAGAGGAGAGTGCAGGAGGGGGGGAATCACAAAATGGCTGCCAGGCTCCCTTCTGGGTGTCGGCTTTTAGCTGTTTCCTGCTCTTTTTCCTGCTGTTTGGGGGCTACCAAGGCCTGGTAAGTGACTTTCTTTTATTTATTTTTAAGTTTCTGACCCTTTTTTCCCCTCCAGAAGCCTCTAAGGGGAGGGAGGGGGCACTTTTTTCCGGTACATAACTCGAGGGAAGTTTGTATGTCGAGTCCTTATTTTCCTTATAGGGCGGGTTCGCAAGTAGGGTCGTTCGACCCCTCCCTTTGTACTTCACATTTGCTTGGAGGAGTATGGGAGGGTGTGACCTGCAGGCTGAGCTCTCCATTTGAGCTTGACATAAACACAGTGTTCTTGTTGTTGTTGTTTAGTCATTTAGTCGTGTGTCCAACTCTTCGTGACCCCATGAACCAGAGCATGCCAGGCTTTCCTGTCTTCCACTGCCTCCCAGAATTTGGTCAAATTCATGTTGGTCGCTTCAATGACACTGCCCAACCATATCGTCCTCTGTTGTCCCCTTCTCCTCTTGCCTTCACACTAACACAGTTTACCTTGCATTATTTAGAAATTGTCCTGAAGAAAAACAAACCTGCCCTTTTCCATGGTTTGGTGGGGCCCTTGGCAAATATCTTTGTGTCAGTGGATGTCCCATAGAGCAGGGAGAAACAGTAGCGCTTAAATTAATATTAGGTCAAACTGAAGATAGAGGGTTGGAATGACGATTGAGAATATATACAACTAAACAACAGAGTGGAGGGGAGGAATCCCATCATTAGAATGTAAGGGTATTCCAGACTAAGCATTTGCCCCACTTTTTTTGCTGTTTTGTACTGGAGGAATCATAGGATCATGAAGTTGGAAGTAGCCTATAAGGCCATTGAGTCCAATTCCCTACTCAATGCAGGAATGCAACTCAAAACTCTCCACTATTCTCTTGAAAGCTTCCAGTGTTGGAGCACTCACCACCTCTCAGTGTAATTGGTTCTATTGCCCTACAGCTCTAACAGTTAAGAAGTTTTTCCTGATATTCAACTAAAATCTGGATTCCGGTAACTTCAACCCATTGTTGCGTGTCCTTCATTAAGTTTAATACTTCTGAGGATAACACAAGATTTGTGTCTGACATTCTTTTTTAGAAATCTGTCTCTATTTTCTTTAAGGGGTGTTTAAGAAATATTTAAAGAACAATTAAAGAAACTCATTCCCCCCCACTAGAACTACTCTGTTGGAGCTGTGTATATGTGTTTTGAGTGCTCATTGAATTTTTCTCACCATGTCTTGCTGGGGGCATGTAGTTCATACAGGAGGTGCCAGAGCAGTAAACTCTGCCCTTCATACAAAGTGGTACTGGACGGGGAAGAAAACTATATTTTAGTAGCGGCAAAGTGGAGATGCATGGGGGAAACAAGTGCGGTACTAACCAGAGCAAGAGGAATGTCACATGGAGACCAGGAAATATACAGCCAACATCCATGTGGAACTCAATACTTGAACAAGAGGAAATGCTCCATCTGGAAGAGCCCTTAGAGAGCTACAGAGGCAAAACCAGAGATATGCCATTGCCCAACCAATACTTGCAGCCAAATCTGAGTGCACGTACAGGGAGGTCACATCAAGAGAATCTACTGGATTCCCAGGAGTAATGGATCTGTGCTGGGAAAGAAGTGGGAAGATGCTATGACACTACAGTACTGTATTTTGCAGCTTCAGTAAGCTTGCAACAAAACCATCAGTGGACAAATCAGTGCACCGATAGCTTGAGATTTTCTGGCTGCTCTTAATCCTGGTACATGTACTCTGTAGCATTTATTTAAAGATTGCCCTTTTCAGTTCTTGTTTTCTCAAGGTTCCTGGAGTGATTTTCTTGCTTGGTCTTTCCAAGAAGTTTTAAGGAATCATTCATGAGTAGTAAAGCTGTAGAGGAAAAGAACTGTACAGAATATGTTTCAGTGTTGCTTATGCTTTTAAATGTGGTGTGCACTTGATCTTTTTTTAGTAATTGCAAACTCAGTGTCGCTAGCTTTGAAATACTGGCTTTTAATGATACAAGTCGCATTGGGTCCTTTGTAAGGAGAAAGATGGTGCAAAATACCTTTTAAATAAAATTTAAAAAATAAAATTTAGAGCAGAAACTCTTGACTGCCTCTTTTCCTCAAAAGCAACTGCTGTGTATTTTTGATTTGCTTTAAAAAAAAAAAAACTTTGAATGTTGCAGAGATTGGAAGAAAGTTATTTTTTGGACTGTAACCATGCTGACTGTGGTATTTGTCGAAGTCCAAAAGAATCACATTTCCCATTTCTGGCCACAAGCTTCTGAAATGCAATTCAAAGCACACTCTCTTTCCAATCACTTCATTATCAGTTCATCAAGTGCAATGAAGCACAAGGAAATAGCACAAGACACAGCAATGGCCAGCAGTTGTGGTCAGTAGAGCACTTTAGAGAGGCCAGACCAGGCTGCATGGCTGATGAGTCTCTCCTCCAAAACATTGCTCTTAGCATCTGCTCCCTTAGGCAACAGCCTCTGTCAGCCCAATAGTGGAGCCAGTGTACCTTTGCTGAAGAATCAGTTCAATAATGTATGAGTTAAACATACCCCTCTTCCCCGAAAATAAGACCTAACTGGAAAATAAGCCCTAGTATGATTTTTCAAGATTCTCGTAATACAAGCCTTACCCCAAAAATAAGCCCTAGTTAAGTGAAACCCTGCCCTCCTTCCTTGTGCAGAAACCAGAAGAAGATGACATGACTGTATTTGAATAAATGTAGATTGTTGCACATTAAAAACATCCCCTGAAAATAAGCACTAATGTGGTTTAAATTGATATAAGACCCTGCCTTATTTTTGGAGAAACATGGTTATAACTGCAGTCCTATTCACACAGATCATGTGATCCATTTCCCAACCAGTGCTTTCATGTAATCATCACATGACAGGTCACTTGCCAGAGTGGGAAAGAAACATTTATGTAATTACCCTTATGTGATCTCATACATGAGCAGGATTCTAGCCACTATAAACACTGTGTGTGTTGGGGGTTTTTTTGGGGGGGGCCTGGTCATTCAATAAAAGGCAAGCTGCCCCTACAATTAGGCCAGGAATGTGCAATGTCTAGAGGTCCAGGAATGGCACACCCTCTCCCAGACCTCTGAGGTCTGTCACCGTGCTCCAAACTCCCCTTTAAGTTTGGATTTTAAAAACCCATACACTCACCTCTAAGCACTATGGGGGCAATTTTGCCCTAGTTCCCCCCACCCCACCCCCACATTCTGTTTTAGACTCAGATAGACCTGTTTTCTATCTTAGAAAACAGATAGACCTGTTTTCTAAGAGGAGAGTGCAAAAAAAGGTCTGAAGATCAACATCAAAAAAACTCTAAGATCATGGCCACTGGTCCCATCACTTCCTGGCAAATAGAAGGGGAAGATATGGAGGCAGTGACAGATTTTACTTTCCTGGGCTCCATGATCACTGCAGATGGTGACAGCAGCCATGAAATTAAAAGACACCTGCTTCTTGGGAGGAAAGCGATGACAAACCTCGACAGCATCTTAAAAAAATCACCTTGCCAACATAAGTCTGAATAGTCAAAGCTATGGTTTTTCCTGTAGTGATGTACGGAAGTGAGAGCTGGACCATAATGAAGGCTGACTGCCAAAGAATTGATGCTTTTGAATTGTGGTGCTGAAGGAGGCTTTTGAGAGTCCCCTGGACTGAAAAGGGAACAAATGTATCCATTCTGAAGGAAACCAACCCTGAGTGCTCACTGGAAGGACAGATCCTGAAGCTGAGGCTCCAATACTTTGGCCATCTCATGAGAAGACTCCCTGGAAAAGACCCTGATTTTGGGAAAGTGTGAAGGCAGGAGGAGAATGGGACGAGAGAGGATGAGATGGCTGGACAGTGTCATTGAAGCTACCAACATGAATTTGACCCAACTCCAGGAGGCAGTGGAAGACAGGAGGACCTGGCTTGTTCTGGTCCATGGGGTCACAAAGAGTCAAACACAACTAAACAACAACAAGACCTGTTTTCAAAACACAAAGTGATGGAAAGTCACTTTTAGTTTTGAAAAACATAAAACCCACTCTGTTTTGAAAATAGGTCAGGGAGATATATTCGCGAAGGCTTTCACGGCCGGGATCTAATGGTTGTTGTGGGTTTTTTGGGCTCCATCTGAAGATGCCGGCCACAGAGACTGGTGAAACATTAGGAAGAACAACCTTCAGAACACGGCCAAAGAGCCCGAAAAACCCACAACAACCATTAGGTCAGGGAGAGACCAAAATTGTGGCAAAATCACTGTCCTCAGGACACTTTTTAAAAAATAACACTGGGGAGCCAGCCAGAGGGTTCACGTTGCCCACTCCTTTATCAGCTGTGGCCACAAGCAATTCAGGAACTGTGGGTTTATTCACACACACACACACGCTCTCAGAAGACGGTTCTCATTTGCTTTGTCAGCGTGACAGGTTGTTCTGTTCATGCTTCCTTTATCAAGGCTTCCAGGAGGCTTCGAACTGGGGTTGTCTTAGTGGGCTGTGACAGCTGGAGCGCATGATTATACACCAGCAGCCACCACACTTGAGCATGTGGAACTAAGGCTGCTGTTTTCCAAATGACAGTGTGCTGAAAGTCAAAGAAGATTTCAAGTCCAGTCCAGTTACTAGTGGATTGAGAGGCTTCTCACACACTATCCTGGGAAAAAAAAATAGAGCAGTGTAGAACACATTGAAAACATGAAACCCGCAAAATAAATTCTAGAAAGGAGTTTGAAAAATATTGGATGACATTCTGTTGCTTTGATATGTATGCAGAAAGCAAAAAGCATAACATTCCCTTGTTTATAGCCAGCAATTAACAGAGGGGGCATTTACACCTGCTGGCTTCATGCAGGCTTGAGAATTCCAGTGGGGACTCTTTAATTGTTGGTTAGGAAAATGTTGCACCTTTTGCATTGCAAAGCAACAGGATTTCAGTCGTTACTTCCCAATGGGGCTAACTGAGCAACGGGATGCGGGCAAGAATTCTCTCTAAGCTCCCAATTCAAATGAACAGCATCAGAAAAGCCAATTAAATACAGTATTTAGAGCTTGTCTACATGTTTGTTTAGGAGCAGACTGTAGCAGACTAAATAGGGTCACTAGGAGGCCTCGTGTGTCATTTGATGTGATCTTTGCATCCAAATGACATTCGGACCTGAGGTATCTCTATTTGTTCCCTACCAGCCTGGGAATGAGCAATGAGAGAGATTTTTGTTTGCTTTTGTCTTAAAAAGCTAGTTGAGAAAAGAAACAAAAATCTCCCTTCCTGTTTTCTCCTGCTGACATTGCGGCTTTGTTTGCCCCTTTTCAATAGCTAAGTCTTGCCAACCAACCCCCCCATCACCACTCAGGCACACATGCGCAGGAAGGTTTGGAAAGAACAAGGAATAAGCCTCACGGTCTCCAAGATTACACAAATGCAAGAGAGGATGATACCTTTTATTGGACCACTAAGGATTTAATTAATAGCAAGCTTTTGTGGATGAAATCCACTTCCTCAAGCTAAGCACACCTCCTTAATGGATAGTGCAGAAAAATGGTTGGCAAAAGTCCAAAAATGTATGCTACATGTCTTGAGAGATGATCCAGGTCTTCTTCAGGTTGGCCTGTCTCTGCAGCAAGGCTAGGAATTTTTCTGCACTATCCATGAAAGAGGGGTGCTTAGGGCCTGAAGTGTTTAATTTCCTATACAGTGGTGCCTCACAAGACAAATGCCTCGCAGGACAAAAAACTCGCAAGACAAATGGTTTTGGCAATGGGGTTGACGACTCGCAAGACAAATGTTCCTATGGCTGTGCTTTGCAAGATGAATGTTTTCTATTTTTTGTTCCTGCTTCATGTTTGTTGATTTTTAAATGTTTTTCTATGATGTTTAAAAAGTTAAAGTTTTTTTATTGAAAATTTTTAAAATCATCTGCACAATATGTATGGCTTTAAAGAGCACTTAATAAACCCTTTGTAAGCTGACTTTGACTTTGTTCTGACTTTTTTTGCCCATAGGAACACATTAATTAGATTTCTATGCATTCCTATGGGAAAACGCGTTTCGCAAGATGAATTTTTTGCAAGACAACATTAACCGCAGAACGAATTAAATTTGTCTTGCGAGGCACCATTGTATCCTGAAGTGGCTGTCTTATTAAGCCGCTTCACGATATTGGCAAAGTGAAAGAGGAAGGCTTCCATCGGTCTGTTCCTAGCAGTCAAACATGCTGCAGATAAATCAAAGCAGAGCGAGTCTACCCGTACCAAAACAAGTAGAAGCTGCTTGTCAGGGGCCAGAATGGGTTAGGTAGGAATGCTCTGGGGATGGGCTGGTTTGCTCCAGGAAAGGCATAGTCTTCTTGCCAACTTTAAGAGCACACCAGCCCATTTCTGCAGTGGTCCACACAGAGGGCTGAACTCCTGTCTGACTGTACTCTTTTCTTTTTGCTATTACTATGTTTTGCCAAATCACGTAACCTATGGTGATCCTATGAATAAATGTAATCTGAAAGAGCCCATAACTGAGAACCCTGCTGAGATCTCACAAATTAAAGGCCATGGCTTTTTTTATTGAGACAATCCCCCTCTTCTTTGGTCTCCTTCTTTTCCTACTGCCTTCTGCTTTTCACAGCATCGTTTTATTTTCCGGGGAGTTTTGTCTTCTCGTGAAGTGCCCAAAGAACGATAATTGCTTCAGTTTAATTTTTTTTCTTTTTTGCTTCTATAGAAATTTCAGGCTTGATTTGATCTACTCATTCCTGTTTATTTATTCCTTTGCATTTGAACTCCATCTTCCTGCCAAACACCCAAGGCAGTTTATGGTGTTAAAATATTAAAACAAGCACATGGGACAATAAAGCCCCTGTAGGTCAACTGATGGCCCCTTTAGGAGGCCCTTTCTGCCAGGGGGGCCTCACTTTGCTCGCCCCTCCTGTACATGGAACGGGTAGAGGTTTTGCCTCTGGCAGCAAGCTGTCTTAGGTTGGCCCCGGCCATCATTTCTTCCATTCTCTGTTTATGAATGCATTCTCTCCTCTCTTTGAAACAGTAAGATGGACTTGCAAGGACCCTGGTCCAATTCTGCAAAGCACTTCTTCTATTCTCAGCAATCACCCTGTACTTTGCAGGTAACAACACCGATTGCATAAGAGGAGCAAGGAAAGAGAGGTATGTAGCAAGTCCTGAGGGCCTCCATGGCTAAATCCCAGCTAATTTAAAGTAGCAGTTCTGAGAAATGACTTCTCTTCCCATTAGGCATCTGCTAAAAATCCATTCTGAAGGAATTCAACCCTGAGTTCTCACTGGAAGGACAGATCCTGAAGCTGAGGCCTCAATACTTTGGCCATCTCATGAGCAGAGAAGACTCCCTGGAAAAGACCCTGATGTTGGGAAAGGGTGAGGGCAAGAGGAGAAGGGGACGACAGAGGACGAGATGGTGGGACAGTGTCACCGGAGCTACCAACATGAATTTGACCCAACTCAGGCAGTGGAAGACAGGAGGGCTTGGCGTGCTCTGGTCCATGGGGTCACAAAGAGTCGGACACGACTTAATGACTAAACAACAACAAAAAATACAGAGCCGCCGGGACAATAGAGTCTCCTGCTTTTGTCCCTCTGTTCCAAGTCCAACTTCAGAGACCCTTCCGTTTTTTTATATGTGCTCTGCATTGCTTTAAAAAAAACACCCAATGTTTCTCTCCAGTAGTTTGTTGAGTGGGTGGATTCTCCTCTATCCAAGTGGTGTCCTCTGGCAATGTATGTGTGTGGGTGGGTGGCCTTCTCTGATAAGCTGATTTGGGGTCCTTCACCTCCTACTCTCTCCTTCTGTCTTTGAATTCCTGGCTGTCAAGGCTTCTGTTGTCTAATGATTTGTCGTCTGGCAGCCTCCTTTGCAGCGGTTGTATGCGAAAGAAGAGGTTTTTGGGGTTTACAAAGCTTCAAGGCTGATCTTATTTTGGAAGAAGACTAGAAGAAACTTAGAAGAAGTGGAGGAAAAAGAAGAGAATAAAATATTCAGCACACTTTTTTTGCACGTATAAATAAACCAAAGCGTTAAACAGGTCTCTAAAAATAAACAGCTCTCTGGCAAGTTCTCCGGGAAGAAGCAACGTGTCCTACTTTGAAACTTGTTACCCAAATGCTTGTACAGTAAAAGCCAGGGAGAAAAGGATATTTCTACTGTGCTGTTTGCGACTTGTGGAGGCCTTTGGAGTGGGTCCGGGTAGATATTGCTGAATTACTTCTATCAGTCTTAAGCACCTTAGCCAATACTGAGGGAAACTGGGAGTTGTAGGTAGGCAGCATGTACTGGGTGCCCTTTGCTCATCTCCATTCTAGATAATTAATTTATTGCACTTTCTGATTATTTACTGTTTACTAACAACCCACCCAACAACATCAAGTGGCCAGCTACAGCTGCTTAGCAGAGATAATACTAGCCTAGGTGGAGTGATCTGATGATGTTTTCTTAGAAGTATTAAAACCAATAGCAGATGATGAGTGGGATGCTTTGGTGACTCTTTTTAGTGATATCTACAGAAACGGATAGGAAATGCCCATGCTTGTACCAAATGTAAAACAACATTCCTAATAAAACCACTTGTTCGAGGCTTTCTGAAAAATTATATGTGGCAGAATTTATAAAAAATGCAAATAAGAGGGAGGAGACACGCAATTTGGGATCAGAGGAGGATTTGGAATCTGAAATGCACTGTTCTCTGTGCATGTACTTGGGGAAAGACGATATATGCTGAACACGGATGCATCTGCTTGCTTTATTATGAGGAATGCAGCAAGTTGATAGAGGTGTTGGTAAACAAAGATATGGATTCAAGAGATGTTCATAAAATTGGTAACTTGCACTGACAAGAAAATGCTGCAGTGAAAGTTGAAGATTAAATGACAGGGAACATAGGGATTTAAAGGGGTGTATGATAAGGCTATATACTCTCTCTTCTGCTTTTCAGTTTGCACTCCAATAATATCTTTAGAGAAGTACAGTAATTGCTGATTGAAATAATGGCATGAATATCAATGGAGAGTGTTCAAAAGCTACAGTGGATGAAGAATGTGGCAGCCAGACTATTGTTTGATGTAGAATCCATATAATATCAGTCTTGAACGAACTGCACTGTCTTCCAGTTTGCTTCTGTTTGTAATTCAAGTTGCTGATCTTGATCTATGCAATCCTAAGTGGCTTGGGCCACGATATCTGAAAGACTGCTTCCCCCCCCTTCTGTATCTGTTGGAGTCTTCCAGCAGAGGACTGATTGTGTATCCCATCTCTCTGAAAAGATTTGTCACATTCTCCATTTATTAGATCTATGGTTCTTGTTGTATTATGTAATGGTTTATGAATATTCATATTGTCGTGAGGCAGAGCCAAGAGAGATGCTATTAAGAGGCGGAGTCAGAGAGTCAGGAAGGAGATAGAGTCAGTGTGTAAAGAGTAAGAGGGAGAGTAATAGAGTGTGTAGTTTGGGAAATTCTGAGGAGTGATTAGCTACTGAAGATATCAATGAATCAATCTCTGTAATTAATAAACCAAAGTTTTATTTTAAAGAAATTGAAGCGTGGACCTGAATCTTTCTGAAGTAATGGTGATTTAGAGATCACCTGGTGGCAGCAAGTGTAAAAGAAGAGAGTGTTTGCCTTCGTGTGCTCTGAGGCTTGAAGGTCAAGCAAGGGGCACGAGGGTGGACGCCACAAGATTCATTGACGGGTATATGAGACAGCTTACTCTGTAGCCACACCAAGACTGTGGAACTCCCTCCTAAGGGAAGTCAATCCAACTCAAACTTTGTTGAGTTTCTGATGGGCAGGTAAATATATAAAGCTAAACCAGTCTTGTTCTTAAGGGTTTTTTGTTCTCCACGACTGGCTTCTAAAATTGCCCTAAGTCTTTTAGATAGGTTGTTTAAATAATGTTTGTAATCATTTTCTAAAAGTTTCTGAAAGTTTTAATCATTTTAGTCTATTATAAATCAACTTTGGGAAACTGGTGGGCAGAAGGATAATAAACAAATGCTTTGAGTGAAGAAACGATGCATAAATGTTGGATCAGCTGAGCCTTCCAAATCAAAACGAGCCCTACATAGAGTACATTACAGGAATCCAAAATGGATATAAGGAACACAGGCTTCACCTTGATGAGATCTGACATTCTCCAACACAGGCACAGCAGGTGCACTAGCTTTAACTGTGCAAATGTATTCTTGGCCGCTGGGCATCCAGAGTGAGGTCGGACTCCAGAAGTAATCCCAAATTGCAAACTTGCACTTTCAGGGGAGTGTAACCACATGCAGCTGTAGCTGAGCCCCAGTTTCCTGATCCATGTTTTAACTAACCAGAAACATCTTCATCTGGTCTGGATTAAGCTTCAGTTTTGGCAGGGGGGGGCCTTATTCAGCCCTTTACTGATGTCAGACATTAGTTTAGAACTAGAGCAGCTGCCTTGAAGTTAGATGGACCGAACACACACACACACACACACACACACACACACACACACACACACACACACACACACACACACACACACAGAGAGTGAGAGAGAGAGAGAGAGAGAGAGAGAGAACTGGGTGTTATCTTGCATGACTCATGAACACTGCCTTTTCTCCTTCAAAGCTGCGGCTTATTTTTCATTCTGGATTTAAAAGCTTTCAGGCAACATGTGAATATCTGACTTTTACTGAACTGTAGAGGGACATTTTTCATTCAGGCGGAGAATCTAGGTCAGCTGTTCATAAAAATAACTCAAGTGTTCATTGAACAAAAGGTACAAGCTTCTGGCAGCCTAGGAAGATTATTTTTCCTCTCTTTCCTTCCCTTTTAAAAAAAGTTTCGGTCATTAGCAGCTCGCCAATTTGACATCTAATTTATTGCACGCAACTATTACTTTTTATGTGAATGGGATTGTCCAGGAGCTGCTGACTTAATGAAAGCCTTTTAATGGTGGGTCTGCATGTGAGCAGAAAATCAGTTCATTCATTTCCAGGAAGGGCATATAAACAGCTATGGCCAAGAAGATGTAATTCATTCAGCCAGCAAGCTGTAGGAAGACCTAATGTAGATTTTTTGTTTTGAGTTATGAGTTCATTGGGGTTTTTTGCCTGTACTGTATACAATTAGCACTTGGGGGATTTAAAAGAGCCAAAAGGCTAAAAACCCAAACTGGGCACTTTCGATTAGGGAAAATCTCAAGATTGTGTGCACTGAGTTGTCAAAGGGAGAACATGACATGCCTCTCTTGAGGTCCTCTGTAGACCTCACAACACTGAAGACCAGTTTTATGTAGCGGGTTGGGGACGTGGTGGCGCTCTGGGCTAAACCGCAGAAGCCTGTGCTGCAGGGTCAGAAGACCAGCAGTCGTAAGATCGAATCCACGCGACAGAGTGAGCTCCCGTTGCTTTGTCCCAGCTCCTGCCAACCTAGCGGTTCAAAAGCATGCAAATGTGAGTAGATCAATAGGTACCATCTCGGTGGGAAGGTAACAGCGTTCCGTGTCTAAGTCGCACTGGCCATGTGACCACGGAAGATTGTCTTTGGCCAAAACGCTGGCTCTATGGCTTGGAAACGGGGATGAGCACCGCCCCCTAGAGTCGAACACGACTGGACAAAAATTGTCAAGGGGAACCTTTACCTTTACCTTTACCAGTGTGCTCAGCTGGGATTTGAAGAACAGAAATTCAAGTCCCTGAAGAACCATCAATCTTATTCTTTGAACCTGAGCCAATCATCTTTCCTGATCTCTCTTTACAGCTGTGACTTCCAACCTTGGGTCCCCAGATGTTCTTGGACTACAACTCCCAGAAATCCTGGCTAGCACAGCTAATGGTGAAAGCTTCTGGACGTTTTAGTCCAAGAACGTCTTGGAATTCAAGATAGTTCAACCATCCTATAAAGCTGCGGTTAACAGAGATGGGGGAAAGTTATGCATACTGTCATGATGAGTTTATTGGAGAAAAGTCACCATATAAAGATAGTAAAGGAACTAATGACGCAGGAATGAATACATGGAACTGCCGTACACTTATCTGCACCATTGGTCCATCTAGCAGCTCATTATCATCAACTCTGGTTGGCAGCAGTAGCTCTCTCCAGGGTTTCAAGGAAGGTTCTTCCTTTGACCCACCTGAGATCTCTGGTGTTCCTGGGTTCTACCATCCAGGTATTAATCAGGCCTTGCATAGCAGCCAAAATCAGAGGAGCACCTGTATATTAAGGGTAATTCAGTTATCCACCCACGTTTCTTTCTTTCTTTCTTTCTTTCTTTCTTTCTTTCTTTCTTTCTTTCTTTCTTTCTTTCTTTCTTTCTTTCTTTCTTTCGAAAAAGTTTGAGAATCCAAGGCAAATAGGTCAGGATGTATTAGTCAGGCAGCCACACAGCCAATGAGAGACCGGAATCTACAACTCCCTCTCACCAAAAAGAATCTAGGTTCCGTCCCTTCAAAGGGTTCTTCATAGAAGGTATGTCCAGAAACAACCCCTTGGTACTAGGGGTGGGGGGAAGGAATAGACTCTGCCCTTTAAGGTGCTTCTCAGCTAAGAGGCAGGGTTTGGTTCTCTACAGGCGAAGGTTCACAGAGACAAAGTCTCCATCTGCCTCAATAGATCCAGGTAACAACTCTTGTCAGAGGGAACTCTCCCAGATCCTCCAGAATTTGACAGCTCACTGCTTTTTTCTCCCTCCTGTCCTTCTCCTCTCCCTGAAGTTTGATGTCCCTATCTGTCTGTCTGTCTGTCCGTCCGTCCGTCCGTCCTCTCTCCTTAAAAGGACCCAATGTGGCTTACATCATTAAAAACAGTATTTAAAAGCTAAAAACAGTAAGTATACAAATATTTAAAAAGGATTAAACAAGTATTATATTAAAATGGTTAATACAATCATTAATAAAACACATTTAAAACAACAGAACACAACAATCCATTGAAAACCCATCTCAGACCAACAGTCCTTAAGGAAAAGCCTGCTTGAGGAAGGACAGCAAAGATGGGCCTAGCCTAGTTTCCTGTGGGAGAGAGTTCCAAAGTCTGGGAGCAACAATAGAGAAGGCCCTCTCTCATGTCCCCACCAAACACACCTGTGAGGGTGTCTTTTAAATAGCTTGATCCCAAGCTGTTTTGGGTGTTGTACGTTAAAACCAGCACTTTGAATTTTGCCTGGAAATGGATTGGCAGCCAATGGAGCTGTTGTAAAGGGGAGCTCTATGTTCCCTTTAACCAGCCCCAGTTATCAATCTGGCTGTGGCATTTAAGATCTTTGGACCCTTAGACCCCAAGGTCTAAAAACCTTGATGTGTTGCATTCAAACTTCAGCCGACACTTTCTTCCTGCATCTCCTCCCTTGTTCTTACCTCATTTCAGGATCTGGCCATCATTGTTCTGATCTCAGTGCATTTTGCTGTGTCTAGGCAGATACCAGAATTCATACCTGGCCATACGCATCCAACCAATCAAACTCCGAGGTAAATCAAATCTTCAGCTTGATTCAGCAATGTACATAGAAACTGAAAAATGCAAATACTCTTCAGAGAATGGAAGGCTTAAGATAAACTGAGAGAAGGAAATGTCCGGATGTGCTAAGAAGTGATGGATCCAGACCTCAGTGAGAAAAATAGCTGAAGAGAGGCAGGCCAGGCCAAGGACAGATCTGTCAAGAACAAACCATTCAGGCATGATACTGAGTCAGGCCCTATTAGTTGCTTATAGACCTGAACAAGAAAAGTAAGGGAGTTGTAATGATAAACCTGGGGCAGTATGACATATAACACAATGCCCAGGCTGGGCAGGATTAACATGCTGTCCTATTAGAATCTTAAAAATAAATTTAGAACTGTTGTTAGAACAGTGCAGACGTCCTTAACAGTCTTATAAACAACCTTGAAAACCTTTGGAACACCTAATTTCAAGGAGAGCAAGTACTTATGGTGTTAAGTTCCCATTATATTTGAAACTTTTAAGGATGTTTGTAGCAGGTTCCATGATTCAAGCACTTTGTGTGTATGGATAAGCACATCTACCTGCTGACTGGTAATAGACAATTCAATCCACACGAGGATCCTTCCATCCTGTATTGGATTCAGCAATCTTACTCTGGCCACTACAGTACAAGAGCTAGGAAAGATTATTTTTTCTGAACTCTAGTTTGCACTGCAGGATAACCCAGCCAGAATACCAAGCGATGGGTAGAAACGGAACCAGTAGTACGGGTCTCTGCTTGCAGAAAATGAAGTCAGATCATTTTAAACCTGGGCTGCCTGACATGGCTTCCTCTGTCAGAGGCTGTCATCACACAAGAGAAATGCCTCCCTTCTTTCTCATGTCTCCTGCTTCCATGCACTGTGGTCCCATGGCATATATCCTCTGATAGTGGTTCATACATTTTCAAACTGTTCTGCTTTTGGGGGGTAAATTAGATGCGGTACACACCTCAAGTGGGACATATCCCCTTCCTTTGCTTGTGCCTTTCTCTGCCCTCTTCCCTTTAAAAAAATGTGTGGGTACATTGGTGTGTTGGCAACGCCCTTGCTGGCCATGTGCTGATCTGGGCCATTTCTTCCTCTTTCTGTACTTTGTTATTCTCTATAGAGGAGAACCCACAGTGTACCGCAGTGGTGGTCAAAGGACAGTAGGGGGACTGATGCTCCATATTTGACAGAAGTGTACCAATGCATCAACATTCCTGTTTTAAAATTAATTTAAAAAATTAAGGGAGTTGAATGACAGCAGGTGAGGGAGGTGGGGCCACATGTCAGATGAATAGGAAATGAATCGGTTATGGAGTACACACTCATGTTGGTTGTACTGCACAATGAACCGCAAAACGAGTAGCCTCCCAGCAGGCTGGTTTTGATCCGGAGATAGCATGGAGGTGAAACAAAAGAATCAATAATGGCCTTGTGTCATCTGAACCCACCAAAAAAGGGTTGAAACTCATGAGGAATAACTTGGAAACATTTTGCTGGTGTGAACGCAGCCAGAGACAAATATCTTCTATCTTCACCACTACGGCTACCCTACCTTATTAAAAATGAGCCCTAAACTGCTGCATGGTTTGCTTCTGTAGTGTAACTAAAAAGAGGTCAGATAGAAAACCACATTTTCAAGATGTTGTTCCTGGGTTAGTTTGTAGTCTCAACATTTCCTAGTCTATCCTTTCCTTTTCATGAATTCCCACTTAGACATAAAGGAGTTTGTCTTTTGGGAGGATCTGGGGAAGAAGCCCATGCTCAAAAGACTCTTTTGTTACTGCTGAGAATTGGTAGGATGAAATCAGCTCTGAATTGTTAATTCCTCTCCTCTGCATTCATTACAATGAATGCATTTTGCTCTAGTGAATGGACGAGCAAACCAAAATTAAACAAACAAACAGGGGGGAAACCCTTGCATTTCAATTGATTCTAAGAAAGACAATAATATGGAGACAGCCCCACATCCTTGGCAGCTAAATCACTGGACTTGGTTAATGATGAAAAAAAATTAAGCATTCCAGATTCATTTAGGTTTTCCAAATAATAGGAGTCTGAAATCTTTTTGCAGTCTTTCCTTGGCAGCTAAATCAATTCCTTGCCAATCGATGCCTTCTGACTACTCCCCCAATTTAACATTGAGTCATATAATTTTAAAGGTGGAGAGACTCCAAAGGTCCGCTAGTCCAGCCCCAGCCGATACCTAAAACCTTTAGCTAATGTATTCCTGAAAGAATATCACCCAACCCCTGTTCACAGACCTACAAGAAGAGACTACCCACCAATCAGGGGTAGCACACCCCACACCCCTGCCCTCAGCTTTATAAGCAGCCATCAGCCATCAAAAAGCATTATTTAAGATTTTATTGTCCACTACTGCTGTGGAAGAGTCCAGAGAGAGGGTATCATTTTAGATAACAAATGGATGTTGTTGGGTTTTTTTTAAATCTTTATTGAAAGAACATGGAAAGAACAACAACAAAAATAGTGCAGGACAAATGGACATGTTTGCGAAATAGCTTTGATGGATAAATTCCTGCAAAACTGGATTGAAAATGCCTTGTTCACAAGATTCCTGCCATGCCCTGATCTGGAGGTGGACTCTTTTTTGTTGAAGCTTATGGGGCAGCAAAAGGACAGCTGACTTATTGTGTCCCTTTGCTCAGCTGACCCATATATCTCTGTAGCACAAATCTGTAGGCTTTAATGGTTAGCTTGCAGAGAAACAAATACTGTATTTGGAGTCATTGCTATTATACCAAATTATACAATCGTAGTGAAAGACCGACTACTACTACTACTACTACTACTGTAAGGGCCAGCAAGATTGCAGGTACAGTATCCTGCTGTTACTTATTTAGGTTTTTGACATTATCTGAATGCTTGTTGGTTTTATCTATTTTCTCTCAAGGAAGTCAGCTGAATTTAAGCTTTTACAAACAACAGGAACACAAGTGTCCAAACAGATGCACTTTAGATCATGAGGTTGGAGACAGATCGGTCACCTGCTATACACACCATTCATTCATTCATTCATTCATTCATTCATTCATTCATATCCTGCCCATCTGGCAACCAGGCCACTCTGGGCACACTATCATGATAGGGAGAGGATGCCTATGCAGTGAAAGACCTGATTGGTTTTTTTGTTGCTGTTGTTTCCATGTCCTTTCAATAAAGTAAAACAACATACACGTCTACTAGCAGAGACTACTTCTCTCTCTCTCTCTCTCTCTCTCTCTCTCTCTCTCTCTCTCTCTCTCTCTCTGTGTGTGTGTGTGTGTGTGTGTGTATGTGTGTGTCTGTCACACACACACCAGAGAGAGAGAGAGAGAGAGAGAGAGAGAGAGAGAGAGAGAGCACAGGAAACTCTAAGTGTGTATCTCTATATTTATGTTCCCCAGAAGGACATCGTCATTTGTGTGAGAATAGTTGTACATTTACCCATTTCCAACATTAAATCATCTATGTGTGCATTTTAGACAAGCTAAACTGGTCAGGTATCATGTAACAGCTTGCTGTTGTTTTTTCTAAAACATGGGCCCAAAATTATTGTGGTTTTGTATCAAACACTGAGAAAGGCCAAGAAACAGTGAGAAATGGGGCCACTGGCCTTTCAAAAGATTTCAAAGTGTTTATTTAGAAGTAATACAACAAATACAACAGAGCGATGACGTACACTTAAAAACCTGCTTTTAATCGTTTTCTGGCAGGATATGGCAAAGGGAACCAGAGCGTCTCCTCAGTGAGGAAAGGTTATAACTGGAGATGTGCAGACAGTTGTTTGAGAAATTTTGGGGCTTTTAGTCCAGAGACACGAACCTGCACACCACTAGTTACAACATTTATGAAATCTTTTGTTTAACAGAGTTAAACAAGCAGAGAAGAAGAAGGGGACGTGATAGGGGTTAACATTGCACAAGGTGGGGAGAAAGTAAAAAAACTAGAACCTGGGGTCATCAAGTGAAACTGAATGTTGGGAGATGATGACAAATAAATGGACTATCGTGCATAACTCTTAGACTGTTTTCAGACAATGCAAAGATGACTGTCAATTTAAATTAGTTATGTGGAGGAGAAAGCTATGAATGTACTGGTTGTGACAGTTGTATGTTACCTCAAATAAAAGAGATGGAATGCTCCTCACCCTTTGGACGGATGCGTTTCAGTCCCTCAAAGTCATGGTCTGTTTTAGAATTCACACAGAGCTACAACTGCAAAGCAAGCATTGTGTGACATTATCTCCAGAAGAGCTGCAATGCCTCTCCATGTGTTCCACCTTGCCCCATACAGGCCCTCATCCACTCAAAGAACAGATGGGACAAAAAACAGTATCCTAACAAATCTAGTGCTTCTAAAACTGTGGCTTTTTTTTGTCCCAGTCAATATAATGCATTAGGATAATATGCCATAATAACAACAAGTGGAAGTGACATACGCATTTTGGATGTCAGTAGATTGGCCTTCTTTGGTGGAGGTTCATTGGGATTCCAAGAAAATGCAAGATGTGTAAATTTAATTCACATTCTGCTTCTATCTCTTGCCCTGCTATTAAGTCAATACATTGACATTCCCACGTGTGTGTGTGTGTGTGTGTGTGTGTGTGTGTGTGTGTGTGTGTGTGTGTGTGTGTGTGTGTGTGTGTGTTAGAAAATACCGCAGAACTGATTCAGTGCATGCTTTTTAATCCGTGTGAATGGATAAAAAGGGATTAGATTGATACACAGATAAGACTGTCAATGTAGTAGTTGTGGTGACTTTATATGATGTCCTGTATCAGAGGCAGAATACAGTGGTGCCCCGCTAGACGATTACCTCACTGAACGATGAAACTGCTATTGCTATTGCGATTGCAAAATGATGTTTCCTATGGGGGATTTTCGCTTTACGTTGATTAGGTCGTTTCGCGAACCATTTGTTCGCAAAACGATGATTTTTCTGGCTCCGCAAAATGGCTTCCCTTTGCAAAATGGCTGGCTTCCCTTCATAAAATGGCTGTTTTCCGGACAGAAGCTTCACAAGACAGCGATTTTAAACAGCTGATCGGCGGTTCTCTATGGGCGATCTTCACTGGACGACACATGTCATGTTCTGCTTGGGGGCGTTCTGTAGGCATCTGGTTGCACATAGGGGGAAGAGAACACAGACTAGATAGGCCTTTGGTTGGATCCCAAATAGTTATTCTTCCGTTCTTATATCACATTCCTCTTTACTTCAACAGAAGTCCAACTTCTTAATTAACAGGCACATCCACACCGTCAAAGGTCCGGTGAGGCCCATTGCAAATTATATCACTGGCAGATCACATGGCCTACAAAGGTTGGTGAGCAGATTACAAGCGACTGTTCCGGTTGCATCTATTTCCACAGCGGTGAGTGACTCAGTTTGGAGAGCTATGCCAAGGAAAGTTCTTAAATTAAGCCATCAGGGTCTATTGGCACAGGTTGCTGAAGCTTCTTTACCTGACACTGCCATGGGGATGCTGTGGGGTAGCCGTTTAGCTAGCCAAACTCTAAGCTGACACAGAGGCCTGAGTGTACTGCCGAATGAGATTTCCTGCTTCGCATGCAGACAGTGTATGATTCCTGTCACATGGTCATATGGGGTCCCCCTCCTTGTTAAATGGCACTGTTTCATGTAACTTCAAAATGCAGTAAGCCATCCCAGCTATATTTTGGATTCCTGTTGCTCATGCTGTTGAGTGGGCACCAAACATTTGATTCTAAAGTCCTACCTTAATCGCCTCAGTCCAAGCAGGCTGGCACTTTATAAAGCCACAGAGTGATGTTCCTTGACGTATAAACCTGTGCTTTACTAAAATACATATAGACCCCATCTTTGAAACATGAATCTGATCAAGTCACATATAAAGCAACATGGCCCTACTTTTAAGAGCAAAAAAGGGTGTTCAGTTGCCAGACATTGGACCCTATCCATAGCTGATCTCAGAGCTTGGAAAAGTTTGTTTCATTTCTTTTCTTTTTTTAATTTCTAGAATTCCCCAGACAATGTGGTCACTGGCCATTCTAGCTGGGAGAGTCTGAACAGAGTTGTAAGTAGCCATTTTGGAATTTAGGCAATTGAGGCATGAATGTGGGTCCCCCTCCATGGAAAAGGAAGAGGCTATGGTATCCTCCATAAAGAAAGAGATTTTTTTTAAAAAAAATTAATTGTATTTAAAAATTTTTTTACCTTGCTTTTCTCCTTGAAAAGGACCCAAGGCAGCTTGCATAATCAAAATACAGTATTGAAAGCTAAAAACAGTAAGTACACAAATACTAAAAAAGATCAAACAGATGCCACAATTTTAAAAAACAGTAAACAAAAGCAATACCAAAAACCCACTCAAAACAGTAAGGCATAACCATCCATTAAAAAAACCCACTCAGGTAGCCAGTCTCTGAGGAGATGCTTGCCTGAAGAGAAAGGTTTTTGCCTGCTAGTGGAAGGACAGGAAAGATGGGGCCAGCCTGGCTTCTTGTGGGAGGGAGTTCCAGAGTCTAGGAGCAACAATAGAGAAGGCCCTCTCTCGTGTCCTCACCAAACACACCATTGAAGGTTGTGGGCCCAAGAAAAAGGCCTTCCCTGACTATCTTAATACCTGAGCATGCTTCAAAAAAAGGGAAAGTGAATAGGGCCAGGAGGTATGGCTTTTGGTTCCTTGAATCTCTAGATTTTGGTGCCTTGGTGCAAGGCCCAAACTGGTTCATCCTAGTAAGATCTGGGCAAAGTGTGGCCCGAGGGCCACATATGGTCCACGAGCTGCTCCTGTCCGGCCCGTGGACAGTTTTGAACATCTAAACCATTTATAGCTTTTTGTCTAAAGTTGATCCGTTGCTTATCTTTAACATACTGCGAAAAAACCTCTTTAGTATTTGTGAAGATTAACAAGTTTAAAATAAAAACAACCATAACATCAAGATTCATTTTATTTTTAAGTAAAGTTGGTTCGGCCCCCGAAACACAGTTCAGATTTTTCATGTGGCCCCCCTAGAGAAATTAATTACCCACCCCTGCCCTAGTATATAGCCTTGATGTTGGGAGCTGACATTCAATCGACTTATCCAAATTAAGGCATATCTCCCTTTGTTGTAGCCTCCTATTTCTGGTACTTTTCTTTCATCCAGACTCTGCTACTGGAAGGAGACCTAGCCAGGCGATAAGCAACTGAGCAGATAAGCTGTGGAGAGACAAACACAGAGGGAGACAAGTGTATGAATGGGATTTTCCATCCTGCTCTTGCAGGACAGTTATTGGGGCAACCCAAAGGCAAGAGAAAACAAACTTAATGCCCAATGATAGCAGAAGCCATACTGGGTGGCTAAAACTTTGGAAATGTTGCAGAGAGCTGGCTGATTGTTAGATAAATATTACCTCAACAGATTTGCCGACAGACTACAGTAGGTCTATTTATACAGGGCTGCTTGTCACAAAAGATTTGTCTCTTCTCAAAGGGCTTTCCAAATAGAGCTGTCTACACACACAGTGTATGCCCCACTGCTCCTCTAAACGGGCATTGACATAACTCCAGTGGCTTCTTCATTCCGTGCCGACAGTGTGGTAGAATATTGTTTTGTATATATGTTCCTTCTCCAAACAGTGGAATGATTCGGAATAACAGCAAAAGTGGGCAACATAATGCTTATGAATGCATTGGCCTCACCCGTTTTTTTTCAGCTGCTCCCTGGACGGCTGCTACTAGTTTTGCTGAATTTTGGAAGGAAGAAGATCGAGAGAGATGCTTTCCTTTCATCGATCAGTGATGCCAGACTTTGTCATGGCAACTCTATGAACGAGGAGTCTTCAAAATCTCCTGTGCTCAATGCCCCTGCTCAGGTCTGTGGCTTCCTTTAGGGGGTCAATTCCATCTCATATTTGGTCTTCCTCTTTTCCCAATGTCTTCCACTTTTCCCCACATCATTGTCTATTTCAGAGAATCTTATCATGTGCCCAAAGTAGGACGGTCTCCGTTTCAACATTGTTGCCTCCAGAAATATTCTCTGCCTTCGTTTTGCAATGAGCATACTTGTAGCCCACGGTGGGTTTGGTGGCACTGCATCTCCCCCAACTGCCTTAAAAGGTTAAAAGGTAAGCAGTGCTAGATTCAGAGCAACATCTGTCCAAACCTTTGTAAAACCAATACCAACACAGCCGATTATCTTTCTCTGCTGCCAGACACGGTGACAAAAACCACAGTCTACCTTCCAGGCTTAGTTCCAAACTGAGGTAATAGTTGCTTATATAGACTGTCTGCTGCTATTTGTATTCCTAAGTGTTGTTACTTTATTTAGGTATTTTGTTCTGTAAATTTTAATTTCAGATTAAAAAAAAAAAAGATTTCCAGTCCTTTAGATTCTATTTGTTTTTTAAAAAGAAACCTGATATATGAATATGTCGAATTCTAAAACAAAACCATTTTACATCTGTACCAGCCAAATGAAGTACCGCATTTTTCCGTGTATAAGATTATACTTTTGTCTAAAATATTTAGACTAAAAATTGAGGATCGTCTTATACACGGAAGTAGGCTGAGGAGAGAACAAAAACAAGTGGAGGGGAAAGCAGGGATCAATGCGATCCTGCAGGGCTTTGATCCCTTTCCCCCTACACTTGCTAAGCCCCACTTATTTATTTATTTTATTTATTTACAATATTTTTTAGCCGCACCATTGCCAGTGGCTTCTGGGCGGCGTACAACATTAAAACCTAAAAACATTAAAAACATTTTAAAAAACAGTATAAAATACCATATATTAAAATATTTCTTAAAACAATTAAAACATTAAAAGTAATTAATTAAAATGCTGGGTGAACAGAAAGGTCTTTGCCTGGCGCCGAAAGGCCAAGAGTGTCGGAGCCAGGCGGATCTCTCTAGGGAGGGTGTTCCAAAGTTGGGGGGCAACAACCGAGAAGGCCCTATTCCGACATGCCATCCCCTTTACCTCTTTCAGGGATGGCACCTTCAGAAGGGCCTCCTGGCCTGATCTTAGAGGACAGGCAGGCACATATGGAAGAAGGCGGTCCTTTAGATTTCTTAAGTTTGGATTAGAAAAGTGGGCGGCATCTTATACATGGGGGCGTCTTATACATGGAAAAATAGGTAGGTTCCATTGAATTCTTATCATAGACAGCCATATATATGTTTAAAATGAAGAGCACTTCCATTTTAAAAGGTGGCAACCTTAATTTAGCACTAACAAAGTGCTAACTCAGGGACTGAAATGCATAGATTTGAAAGAAAAGCATTCAAATTCCTGGGCCTGGATGCACTTACTATATATATTCATTTGTTTCATATTTCAGTGTTTGAAATATCCCCATCATAAATAAAGAGAAATGTACAAATTCTGGTAAATTCTTATCAAAAACAGGCTAAAATAAATTTCACAGTTCATAATAAATTATATAAAGTAATATTATTTATATTATTATATTTATTTATCCACTTCCCAGAGTGCTTTAGTTTGTACTACCCAGAAATAGACCTGCATTTAATACATTTTTTATTCTGAAATTTCAAAACTTATGGCCAATAAAATGTGTGTACAGTATTTCAAAAGCTTGCACAGGAAGTGTTAACATTTCAAACGTCTGCATGGATGTGATTTCATCATTGAATGGATGCAAATAAGCATGTTTGCAACTATGTAAAATGTACGTAGAAATTTATGCATTTAAAAATGCTTCCAACAAAGCACAAATGGATCCCCCCCAACCAAACAATGCCACATGAAGAAACACCACAAATTGGACATAAAAGAGGAAGCCTGTCTAAATGGACTTGCTAGATGCCCCTATGATTCGTAGTAAACTGGAGGAAAGTGTGCATTGATTTTTCAAGGGTTGGTTTCTAGATTTTATAAGACCTACTAATGGATCCAATGTATTCGTATCGCCCATGATTGCGTGGGTGTGAGAGGCATCACAGCGGTATGTTCTTCATCCAACCTCTTCACATTCATTGGATAAGATGAGCATAACACACACACACACACACACACACACACACACACACACACACACACACACACACACACACACACTCATTTCAGCAGCTCACACACACACACACACACACACACACACACACACACACACACACACACACACACACACACACACACACACACACACACACACTCATTTCAGCAGCTCCCCTGCTGCTGATCTGATCTGTTTCTGGGCTGAATTTAACATGTTGCTTTTAACCTATAAAGCGCTAAGCTTGGGCACAAGCTATCTCAGGGACCACGTCTCCATTTGCCTGTTCCAGTGTTAAGATGATCAGGAGAGGCCTTTCCCTTGGTCCCATCACCACAAGTGTATTTGGTGGGCACACAGGAGAGGGACGCCTCTGTTGCTGCTTTCTAGACTGTGGAACTCCCTGCCACTGGAGGCCAGGCTGGCCCCATCTTTGCTGTCCTTCCGCAAGCAGGCAAAGACCTTTCTCTTCACACAGGCTTTTCCTGAATGACTGGCTGCCTGAGTGGGGTTTGAAATGGATGGCTGTTGTAGCGTTCACCCCTTGTCATGCAAAATAAGTCATGTATTATTCATGTCTAGGCAAATATGGTGGAGAGGCGGAGCCAAGAGAGAGGTTAAAAGGCGGAGCCTGAGAGTCAGTCAGGAGAGAGAGTGTGAGTTAGTCAGAGGCAGAAGAGATCGAGATTGAGTTAGAGACTGGTTAAGATAAATAGATAGAGAAGGTGGTAATTAATTATATGGCATGAAGAAAGTATGTATAGAGAGACCTGTGAATGATTTGCTTGTGTACAATGAACATCTGAAGAACATCTGTGATTATTATTAACTTTGCTACACTTCAATAAATAAGAGTGGTATAGATTTACCAGATGAGCGGGATATAAATCAAATAAATAAATAAATAAAATAAATAAGTTCTGTTTGCATTTACCAGACAAGTGTTTGGACAAACTTTTTTTTATATTGTGGATAGAGGTAATCCACTGGTGGCAGTGAGGGAAACAAGGACTGGAACTTTTGTGAGGGCACAAAAAGCAGATGCTTCATAGAGGTGATCGTCACAGTTGTATCTTACTGCTTTGAATGTGTTTTGGTATTGCCTTTGTTTTTTTAGTACTGTATACTAATTGTTTGACCATTTTTAGCATATATATACTCACTCTTGCTTGCTTTCATACTATATTTTGATGATGTAAGCCACTTTGGTTCCTTATTAAGGAAAAAAGTGGGGTAAAAATATTTGAAAGCCAAGCAAGCAAGCAAGCTGTACAATTTGTGGAGGCTCTGAACAGGCAGACATGTTTTCAGAAAGAAAGAAAAAGCAACGTCCTGCTTGGGGCACAGACAATCCTATGTGTGTATATTCTGTATTTCTCTGAAGCCTGTTTTGGGACCTTACAGAACAAACATAAGATGGGCATTACTGTCACAGTCCTGCTTCCTCTCTCGTGCAGCTTCAATGCACGCACATGGGGTTTTACAAGAATTTGGACTTCAAGGAAAATAAATACCGTAGCCATTGAAAGCACATAGGCGACATCTAGCGGGGACCAAAAGTCAAAGAAACTGCACAAGGAGAACTTTCACCTCTTCATTCTTAAGGCCAAGTTGAATTTCAGACACATTCTTAGAGGCTGCCTTTTGTCGGCGGGAAGTGTGGTAATTGGTGAATCTGCAGTATGCTATCTCGGCCCAAAGAGTACAAGGGTAGTTATAGTGCTTCATGCAGAGTACAATATCTGAGTCACCGTGCAGCCCTGTACAATATTCACTTGAAAGTCAATGCCTCTGAGTTTAACTGGGCTTATGTCCAGATGTGTGGATATAACTCAGGTGTTCCTGGACTGCAACTCCCAGAAACCCTGGCCAGCACAGCTGCTGGTAAAGGTTTCTGGGAATTGCAGTCCTAGAACACCCAAGTCACCCAAGTTTGGAACTACTGATATAAAGAATTAATGCTTTTAATTGCAGCTGTAACATTTGGAAATGCTTGTTTGTTTCTCAATATGGCCTGTATTTTGCTTCTGTTTTCTCAGAATGGGATCTGGGGTTGCAACTTAGGGATGGTACATGTTTTACTTTTCCTCTTTTGGGTCTCTGAAACATTTATATTTCTTGCCAACTTTCCAGCTTTGCCCAATGGGTAATCTTATTTCCCAAACGCATAAACTATCAGTTTAAAGGAAGTTATAAGCTCTATCTCCAAAAGCAATGGCATTCAGAGTACAGCCTTGCTCTCCATCCTTATTCAAAATACATATGTACCCTTATTGTACAGTACCTTAACTCCCACACCAAGTAAACACTACAGCTTAATATCATTAGTCATTCCACTTCCTGTAGGGGGCATCACTCATGGTGTACAAGTGCTAAAATGAAATGTAGATTTTATAATGCCAATATCAATGAGCAAGAGGTATGTTCCTCATCCTTTTATGTCCAGACCAATTGCTCTGGAGAAGGCATTTTCATTTTGTTTAAGGCAATGTTTCCCAAACTTTTTACAAGTCATGAGCCCCTTTTATAATAGCCAAGTAGCTCGCGTCCCTCCACCACATTTTCATAAAAAATATTTTAATTGGGTAAAGAAAATACATTCAAATAGATATTTCAGGATATAATTTTAACCAGGAGGTGGAGGTAATGAAGATCCGAAACTCCATAGGCCTAGGGAGCAGGCAAGACCGGGGTGGCTGTGCTGTTGTCCCTTGTGTCACAAAGAAACAAAACAAAACAGTTGACAGAGCATAACCACTAGGGCTCACTATACAAAATGAACCAACTTGTACTAATTACCTCTACCTGCACTTCTACCTAACCACATGCACAAAGCAAAGGAAATTACTATTTTAGCCTGTTTCTTAAAGAGATTGGCCCTGCATGTTCACTCGTAAATCTACCTCCACAGGATGTTGTGTTGTTGTTGTTTTGACTCATATACTGTCTCATAGGGCTAAAGCATTCTCTGAGCAGCTTGCAACACGATTATGCAAACAACACTTTGCTCCCAGGTACTTATTTTACTGACCTCGGAAGGATGGAAAGCTGAGTCAGCCTTGAGCCGGCTACCTCAGTCCTTCTGGATCGAACTCAGTCATGAGCAGAGACTTGACCTCAGTATTGCACTTTAACCATTGTGCCACGGGGCTAATAAAAAAAATTGGAGTGCTAGCCTACATTCTATCCAAATCAGACCTATTCCATAAAATTTTCCACTCCTTATCAAAGCACAACTACAATTTGTTACCCCATAATGACTACTCTACATTGCCCGCTTGATAAAAAGTGCAGTAACTTCAAGCTTTCAGAAGATGGCAGCATGAAGAGGTAGAGCTGTCACCCTAGAGATGGGCACGGACCTTGGTTTGGAGGTTTGTGCCAGATTGTACGTGCAGCATGTTCTCTTCCTCTGCCTCCTCGGCTGGATCCCCCACTGGTGCGTGCTCCTCTCCTCCTTCTCTTCAGCTGTTCAGCCAGTCTCTGGCAGGAGCATGGGCTTCCCTGTCCCATCTCCTTGGGTTGATTGCCCACTCAGACGAGGAGGCAGGACGGGCAAAGTCACGCTTCTGCTGGGGACCGGCTGAACAGCCAACGTGGAGGGGAAGAGGACTGCTGGTGAGTGGGCCATTGGCCAGGGACGCAAGGAAGGGAATGTCCAGCACCTGTGGTGCC
This sequence comes from Pogona vitticeps, assembly GCF_051106095.1. Taxonomy (NCBI): domain Eukaryota; kingdom Metazoa; phylum Chordata; class Lepidosauria; order Squamata; family Agamidae; genus Pogona; species Pogona vitticeps. The sequence goes on along the minus strand of NC_135783.1, from coordinate 341,103,994 downwards.
ATGCGTATGAACTGGCACAAAGCTCCAAACCAAAGTTTGTGCCCATCTCTATTCAACACCAGTAAACAGTAGCCATTACAAAAGGATTCCCAAAAGGAAACAAACAAACAAACAAACAAAAACACAGCACAGACTCAGCCATTTATTTCCATGGGAGAGACAACATGGAATCCTGTCAGCAGAAAGAACTATACATTGAACAGAGGCACTGTACAAATAAACAGAAATAATAAGCAAGACTTAAACATCCCTCTGTTCTAAAGAGCATACAAAAGGCACGACTCCATTTGTTTTACAAAAAAGCTATTAAGGTATGCTGATGATCTCTCTAAATCTATACAGGTATTACAAGGCTTGTTTTATGCTGCTTTGAAAAGTAAACACACCAAGTGCTTTTAAAATGCACAGATTTTATTTGTGTGTAATTGAAACTTAGATGTAATAAGGAATATGGAAATATGAGGGCCAGAATCCTAGGGATTAGTGACACCAGCGCAAGTGCAATGACCTAAACTGCTGCAGTGAATTGCTGCTAGTTAATTAGTACCCTTGTACCCTTCATCATGCACAAACCCATGTGGCCAACAGATAAGCAGCCGCTTGTTAACTAGCAGCCAGTCATTGATGTCTACGTTGGCTCAGGCATGTTGTGAGAATGACTGACGGCTGGATTCCAAAAGATCTCCCGTATGGAGAATTAGAGCAGGGAAATCGCCCCAGAGGGAGACCACAGCTGCGATACAAAGATATTTGTAAGCTGGATCTGAAGGTCTTAGGAATGGGCCTCAACAGATGGGAAACCTTGACATCTGAGCGTTCAGCCTGGAGGCAGGCGGTGCATCACGGCCTCTCCCAATTTGAAGAGACCCTTGTCCAGCAGGCCGAGGCAAAGATGCAGTCCCCAAACCAACAAAACCAGGGAGCTGGACAGAGGACAGATTGTATTTCTCTTCCGTGTCGAAGGGATTGTCACTCTTGAATTCTCAGCCACACTAGATGCTGTTCCAAGTCCTCTATTCAGAGCACATGACCATAGTCTCCCAAGACTGAAGGATGCCTACAATGCAGTCATTGCTGTGGTTTATGCTATTGTGTTTAGGTGGAATAAATGGCTAATAGGATTCTGACTCATCTCCTCCAAGTTAAAAATATATCAGTACAGCTCTATATTGCCTTATTGCCTATAGTGACAGGTAGCAATGTTCACCACAGTGTTGAGCGGAACTGCTTAACCAGAGCAGTGCTAAGTCTGGACATCCAGGTGCTCACCATGATAGTCACCATAGCCAGCACCCTCCAAGAAAAGTCCAACCATCATCAATCCATATTAACAGATGAGGAGCAGATCATTTGTATACCAAATGGCTCTTAATTATTCATTGAAGGCTATATTAAATATTTTGCATGACACCAGGGAAAGCGAGTAGCAATATTCTGTTAAGGGAATCCATTTCTCTCCCACCTTAGCTGAGGGTTGCAGCTAAGCTTGGAGGGAACAAGGAAGCGTGGCAGGTCACGGATGATGGCATAGTTCCTGTTTCTCAAAAAGTGTCTGGACTTCCACCCTTTGAATCTTGGCCCCACTGTACTATTCTGTTTAACCAACCATTTACCTGGATCTTTTGAGAATCAGACTATAAGTTCTGTTGCAGACCAAAAAAAAAAAATCTTCAGTTATGTTAAACTACAGTCTCACTTAAGAACTGTAAATGGAGTGTCACATTCAAGAACAAACCAGAAAATCAAGATGGACAACCTCTGCTCTTGTGATACAAGTAGTCCTTAGCCTCATTTCAAAAGACCTGACTGCAGATGATAATTCTGGACTTCCGTCAGAGTTTGGAAAAGTTAAGTTTCTCTTAAGGAAAGACACTTCCATTCAATTTGTTCACTAAAGTAAACTCTTAGTAAAGTGTTGTTCGTAGAATTCCAGCCATTCCTGATTAGTTAGACTACAACTTTCATTCTGTCTCCAACAGAAATGTGTACGGGGGGGGGGGGGAGTTGCATTTCAAAGCATCTAGGAAGAAAATGCCAAGGGAAGCTGTGCTTTGTGTTTATTACACTGGTTTCAATGTGCAACAAATAGAATTGGCCACTTGAGGGAACCAGTGAGCTTTTTAAATACATGTACTGTATATTTTTCAGAAGCCTCATAACTAAGGTGAGGATTTCTATGACCTAAAAAGGTCAGAACAATGCAAGCATTTATGACCTTAACATTCGTTGTTGTTGTTTAGTTGTTTAGTCGTGTCCTACTCTTTGTGACCCCATGGACCAGAGCACGCCAGGCCCTCCTATCTTCCACTGCCTGCCGGAGTTGTGTCAAATTCATGTTGGTTGGTTCGATGACACTGTCCATCGTTCTCATCCTCTGTCATCTCCTTCTCCTCTTGCCTTCACACCTTCCCAACATCAAGGTCTTTTCCAAGGAGTCATCTCTTCTCATGAGATGGCCAAAGTACTGGAGCCTCAGCTTCAGGATCTGTCCTTCCAGTGAACACTCCAGGTTGATTTGCTTTAGAATTGATAGGTTTGTTCTCCTTGCAGTCCAGGGGACTCTCAAGAGTCTCCTCCAGCACCACAATTCAAAGGCATCAATTCTTTGGCGGTCAGCCTTCTTTATGGTCCAGCTCTCACTTCCATATGTCACTACAGGAAAAAACCCATAGCTTTGACTATTTGGACTTAACATTAAAGATGACCAATTAAACAAAAAAAAATTGACTTCACAATATTTCTGAAATTAGCACCCATTTTTTTAAAAAAATCTGTGCTTATATACACATATAAAAATTAAAAGATTAATTCTTCTTCACTTCCAGTCCAAGAAGTGCTAGTATAGAAGGAATAAAACAAACATTTCGAGAGTAAATGGGTCGTACCTGGATTAGTTTTCATCTACAGCCAGGATTGGATTGGACGATCACGTGCATCTTGAGGTTATCAAACTCAGCACTCCTTAAATTGTCCGTCAGTATGTTTTGTATTTGGAAAAACTCTTTTTGACATCACAAGAGGTTGTAGGAACATAGCCAACTCGTCTGGGGAAAATCCTGGCTTGAAATAATCAAATTTTGCTTCAAGTCTATTTATAATGTTACCTATTTTGCAGTGCTGAATAACCCAGATTAGTTTGCAGTTTATCACTTTTTTTCCAGCCACTTTCACCTTTGCTCACTTTAAATCGCCCTTAGTTTGTTTCAGTTTTCACTAAATTCCATTTGTACAGTTTCAAGGCAGGTGATTGTTCAGTGATAATTCACTGTACAGTAGTGTGACAAGGTCCGTCTTCGGCCGGGGGGGGGGTTGGGTAGTGAAGGCGGGAAAAAGGCACGGAGGAGAGTCCATTTCTTCCAAAGTAACAACTTTATTTGAATGTACACTTAACTCTACAGGATCAAACGGATCCTTCAACACTTCATCAGATAACAAGGTATATCTTTTTGCTTTTACAACGGCTGGGTTCAACTCTTCCCTTACCAGGGGGCCGGGCCGAATCGTTCGCGATCCGTTAGCGGTCGTAGTGGGGCACTCCGCACGGCACATATGGTCCCACAACAGGGATGTCGGGCCCAATCCCCCTCTGGGGGCTTCTGTTGGAACTCTGGGCCCGGGCAGATAACTCTCCGGCCCTCACCAGGGTAGCTCACCGGGAAAACTGAGACCCTCCATTCTAAGGGCTCGTATGCACGACCGCGTCCGCTGGGTAGAGAAGGCTCTGGTAACAGTCCTCCCTCTTTCTTTATATTCGGGAAGCCTTGGGCCAAGTCTGCTTGGCTCCTCACGTCCGTTAACCAGTCAGTCTGCACCCCCCCTGTTCGTGCATCTTCCCAGCTCGCCTTCCCCCAACCAACTAAACTCCCGTGCATTTGTTCCTTCCCCTTTCACCTCCTCCCACATGATCAAGTCCAGTTCAGCTCCTCCCTCATCAACCAAGCACACTTCCGTCGGTCTCCTTTGTAATTCTTCCTCGCGTTCTATCTCCACTAAAATCCCTTCTGCACAATCACTCTCTTCCTTCGGGTCTTTCTCTTCTGAGGACGGCACACCCTGACCTACACCTTCACAAGTAGTTCAATTTTATATATGCCAAGTTTCCAGCCAAGGTTTCAGAAAAGGAATCTTGTACAACCTTGATGGAGGAAGATTAACAATAGTCAAGTTTTCAACTATCTGTTGTAAGGAATCATACAGAGCTACATCCTGCCAAGTCTCCCTACTCATCACAACAGGTTGGGGAAGCAGAGCCAAATTTTATTTGAAATTTTGTACTCCAAGTAGAGCTTTAATGATTTTTTCCAATTTCCAATTATCTTATTTACATTAGGATAGTTATTTTGAATCTCTTTGGGCACTCTGTGTAAACATGCTGCAAGACATGCGATATGGATCATTTTTGGATAAAGAAGTTTAAGCCTCATGGCTGCCTTAATAATGTATGGAGTGGTGTCTGTTACAAAGAGGAGGATGTTGTGGGTGGTGGTTGGAGTTTTTGTGTAGGTACCGGTCTGTGTGGGTGGGTTTTCTGTAAACCTTGTGTCCCAATAGGAGGTCAGGTTTGCATATGACCATGACATCTAAGAAAGGGAATTGGCCCTCTATTGATATGGTTTAGAAATTCTTCCAGTTTTTCTTCACCATGGTCCCAAATTGCGAAGGTCTCATCCACATATCGGAACCAGACTGTGGGCGCAAAGGGTGCCGAAGCCAGGACCTGTTTTTCGAAATGTCCCATGTAGACGTTCGGTATAACCAGGCTGAGGGGCTCCCCATGGCCACTCCATCTGTCTGTTCATAGAAATCATTATCCCATTGAAAGTAGCCGGTTGTTAGGCATTGTTGGAAAAGAGCCTTGATGTCTTCTGGAACGATTGGCTGGTTGAGTGTCAGGGTGTCCTTTATCGGTACCTTGGTGAATAGGGATACAATGTCAAAGCTGATCAGTCTGTCCCTGGGGTTGAGTTTTAGGGTGCTGATCTTGCTTATGAAATGTCCTGAGTCTTTGATGTAGGATGACATTTGTCCAATGTGGGTCTGTGGAAGGGTGGCTAGGTTTTAGATGAACCTACAGTTGAAGAAGAAGCTTTCTCTAAAAGGAGACACTGCCTGTTCTGAACAAAGGTAAAATTTGCTAAACAACTCTTCTGTTTAGTGATATCTCAATGTTGTTGAATATTAAAACACTTATGGGCCAACACCTTAACTTAATGCAATTTATAAAACAAAATATCACCATCACAACTGAAAATCCACTCCCCAAACTCTTGAACAAAATGCCGTAATTTTACACTTGCCAAACATCCATTTTTAGGTACATATGTTTATTACAAAATTAAGCAGACATATGATGTGACATTTTTGTTTTTGTTGTTGTTTAGTCGTTAAGTCATGTCCGACTCTTCGTGACCCCATGGACCGGAGCATGCAGGCCTTCCTGTCTTTCGCTGCCTCCCGGAGATACGACAAATTCACGTTGGTAGCTTCAATGACACTGTCCAACCATCTCGTCCTCTGTCATCCCCTTCTCCTCCTGCCTTCACACTTTCCCAACATCAGCATCTTTTCCAGGGAGTCTTCTCTTTTCATGAGATGGCCAAAGTACTAGAGCCTCAGCTTCAGGATCTGTCCTTCCAGTGAGCACTCACAGTTGATTTCCTTCAGAATGGATAGGTTTGATCTCCTTGCAGTCCAGGGGATTCTCAAGAGTCTCCTCCAGAACCACAATTCAAAAGGATCAATTCTTTGGTGGTCAGCCTTCTTTATGGTCCAGCTCTCACTTCCATACATCACTACTGGAAAAACCATTGCTTTGTGACATTTTAACAAGGTCAAAATATGACTTCCTAGACAATGTTTTAACTTACTTGTAAGTTCAAATAAAAGGTGCAGAAAAAATATGATATGTCATGGAAATTCTCATCCTATTCATAAGTAATGATAACAACCATCCATTAGTAATTAATCATGATGGATGGTTAGCAAAATGTCTTTCCTGCTAGAGTGCATGTATCCCAGGCAGCCTCATCTATAGCACACAAGCCATATAGGGGATTTCCCAGGCCCTGCAATGGTGCCAGAGATTTTGTGGAACAAGAAGCATCATCAGTCATGATCCTGGTGCTCCACTTGCATTTTCCTCCCAAACAGCACATGCACCGGCTCTCTCTCCATAGCCCTGATCCCTCACACATGGCTTTTTGGTGTGATGACACTCACAAGCACAATGCACCATTGCGTACCTTTGCAATGACCCCTGATGTCATTTGAAAAATGAGTGTCCAGGATTAAAAACTACCTCATGTACAACAATGATCTTCCCTTCCTGTCCACTGTTCACTTTGAGATTGTTCTTTCTGCTTGGGGACCCCGTCAAACCTAACAGTGCCCTGGGACTTCAGCCAGTGACCCTGAGAACTCCAAATCCTTTTCTCATTGACTCCAAAACAACCAGATGCAGGTGTGCCTCCTACATTCGGTCAAAGCAGACTTTTTCAAAACATCCTGTTCAGTGTCATCTGCCAGGCACATCTGAAACCAAAACCATGGAAAAAGCTTGGCCAAGTCCATGAGCAATTGTAAAATCTCATCACTATTGCTGGCGCCAGAAATAGAAGGGCTTCAGGACAGCACTTGACAGATTTATATGTGTTTATACAGTATTGATGTTGCAACATGGTTTACACAGACGTGCAAGGAGACAGGACTGCGGTTCAGGGTCCTTTCCTGCTGCTGCACACAGAGCTTCTTTGTGGTTCTGGTATGCAAGACAAGCATCTGTTCCGTCTCTATTTTTCCAAATTAGGAGGGAGTGATGTCAGTGCGTTTTGTAGCCAACTTAGTTTCAGTTTCGGTTTCCCAGAAATGAGGTGGTGTATATGAAACGGGGCTTAGTTTGGCGGTTTTAGAAAGGCATGGTAATTCCACATTCTTGGAGCAATCATCATAATAAATGCTTATCCCAGTTTGCCTGAATCACAGTCCTTATGCTGCTGAAACATCACCATACACAAAAGGGAGGCATTAATACACTTGGGGGGTCGGAAAATCCAAAGTTTTGCAGAAGAAAGCGTTGTTACCAGCCCCATCCCAAAATGGTGTTGGAAAGGGAAGAAGTAGAAACTGTAAAAAAAAAAGAGTCAGTACTGTATACAAATCTCTGGCCATGACTGAAAAAGAACCAGTACTGTAGTTACATGTCTTAACTCCTAAAGCTGGAGGGTTCAGGAGCACAGGATGATGAGTTTAGCAGTATAGACAGGATCTTGCATAAGATGTCTGCCAGATTTTCAGATGGTTCTATGCAGGAGGGCTTTCTAGATCAAAGCAAAACTTTCTGGAGGAAATTCTCAGTTGGGTAACGCTTACAAGAAGCTTTAGGAAAAACATTCAGCTTGAAGACCAGGTGTGTCCACCTCATCTACCTTGTTCTAAAAATGCACTTTAGTGTTTTTGGCTTCTGCAGCATCATCAGAAACTTTTAGGGGATGGCTAGTTTCTTGGTATTGTACCTATGTTAGAATCAGCCCAAGTGTCATGAAACAGCAAGCAGATCTTCAAGTTGATCAGCACTCCGCATCAGACAAAATGGAACAAAAATCAAGAAATGGTGGGAAAATACATTTGCCTTAATTTTTGGGCTTCCATATAATTTTTGGACTTCCCTGTTTCTCTCCCCTAATTGGCGGATCTTTGTACAACCTAGCCTGATGAGATGTTCGGAGCAACCATAAATGTGTAAATTTTTCATTTACACATGTCACCTTATTGGGGATTATGGACTTCTTACTTTCCTCTCCCTGTGTTGATTATTTAGGCCAAAATCCCATTGATAGTCCTAACCACAAAATACCATTAAATCAGTGGACTTTACATACTGTGTTACCACTGACATTAATACTAATCAATTGGAACGGCGAACCATCCACCAGGTGGCACTCCATGACACCTATAAAATTTTGGCTTCACTTTTAGCATCATCATCTAGCTTTGCAGCTTCGGACCCCACCCCACCCCATTTATAAGAAGGTGGCTAAATTCCTGGCAACACTCCTAGAATTATCTTTCTACAGCTGACAATGTTCATGCTAGTTAGAAAAACGTTAATACTTCCCACCACCCCAACGTCAATGCATATCATGCATGGCATCAACAGAAATTACTAACTTTCTTAACTAGAAATCTCAAAATCTGACATCCTTCCCCCATCAAAAAAGCAAAATAAAGTTTGTTCATTCATTACTACAGCTGTATAACTCACATATCAAATCAAAGTCCTAGAGTGTGTGTGTTGATTATCATTCTATGCGCGGACTACAAAATAGGTAGTGGATACCTATTTTGGATACCAAATTTTGGGGTTTGGAGTAAACACAGCTGTTGTGAGTGATGTCAGTGTTTTATGGCAGATATGTAGGACCTGATTTTTAAATGTTTTCTCTGAAACCCTAATCCCTAAGCTACATTTTGGGATGTAGAAAAAGCGAGGCGAAGGCAAAAGGCCACCAGTTAAGAACCATGCAGAGATGGGAACATTTACCAGTATTTGAAATGTAGCTTCCAGCGTCCTCTTGATCATGGGTCTCCAAACTATGGCCTGCGGGCCACATCCAGCCTGCCTTGCTGTTTTATCTGGCCTGTTCCCTTCAGCCTGTGCATGTGTGGGGGTGTAACAGCCTCCTTATACCTCACAAAGGGGCCGTTACGTCACACTCAATCACTCTTCGTTTCCACTGCCACCAACCATTCCCTCAAATGAAGCTTCAGGCCAATGGATGATTATAAAATAAAAATAAGGTTTATTGTGTACAAACAAAAGGAATGGTAAATGACTTGTATGTAAATAATACTTTAATCACTATAATATTATAACTATCACACACACACTATCACAGACTCTCACAATATAGCACAGTTCTTATCTCTCAGTATCTCCAAGCCCTAACCATCCCTAACTCTAATCCCTAACCATCCCTATCTGAATCTCTCACACCATTCACTCCCCTTATATACAACAGCTCCACCCCTTATGTCCCACCCTCCGTCACGCCATTGGTAGATGACTCACAGCTTCAGCAGTGACGGGCAGGTGATGTCATAGCTGTATGTAACAGGGGGTGGGCAGATGTGGGGGGTGCATGTGTGTGGACGTTCATCTGTGCAGGCGGGCAGACATCCTTGTGAGGTGTGTGTGGCCACACGTGTGTGCACTTTCCTTTGGCCCTCAGAAATGTTGAAAATATACAATGTGTCCCTCACACTCAAAAGTTTGGAGACCCCTGCTCTAGACCAATGGTTCTCAAACCTGGGACTTCAAATGTTCTCAGATTACTACTCCCAGAAATCCTGGCCAGCACTGCAAGTGGTGAAGGCTTCTGGGAATTGAAGTCCAAGAACATCTGGGGACCCCAGTTTGAGAACCACTACTGTAGACAGCATAGCCAGGGTCTCACCAAACCTTTGGAGAGCCCAGAGCTGAATAAAGGACCAAGGAATGGAACACCTAGTTCTTGTGCATTTTTGAGTATGCTGGTCAATTGGAAATCTATAATGTAGGGCACGTCCAGCTGGGCATACAGCTCACTATTTGGATCACCTTTGGTGCAGTTGGGTTGGAATCATATTGTGATGTCTACACGTTTGGGGATGCTCCTAGATTCTCCCCTGAACTCGGATGCCCAGGTTTAGTACTACTTGTGTTTTCCATTTTTTGTGTTTTCCATTTCTCAGAGTGGCTTTTTTAAAAAAATGGTATAATTATTGATCTTTGCCTTAATATTGCCTGCTAATGATGTAAGATGCCACCTTATTCGTTGTAGTTTTAATTCTTGTCTTTAATCTTTTAATCTTGTTAGCCATCATTGGTTATTAATTATTTTCAAATATTATATTATATTTCATAGCAGCTTAGCCGCCTTGAGTCCTTTTCAAGGAGAAAGGCGGGATAAAAAAATATTTTAAACAAATAAAAATAATGTGACTGAAAGCAACAGTCATTTTAGTGTTCAAGGGATGGGACAGAATAAATCTTTCGTATCTGATAGGCCAGACTTAACCGCAGATGTGAACTATACAGTTACAGCAATCTGTTACTTCTTTTAAGTTTTATGGCTCCATCTGACAGGAATTTAGTTTTCCTTCTGGGCTAATTCAGGGGAGTGTACTGGGACTCTCTAGTAGAAAATTTTATCTCAGCAAACTATGTATTCCAGGATTTCCTGCGACTGAACCATGACAAACGAAGTAGCCTTGAATGGCTACAGCTTTGCAGTTGAGACATATTCTTACGAAGGGGCCAATGAAAACCAAACACAAAATAAAGCAATTTAACTTTCAAATTGCAGGCAGTGAGGGAAATGTCCTGCTCAGAGAATTAACACAATGAGCGCTTAAAGAACTGTATTTTGTAGTGATGGGTGGCCTGTACTGTATGATCGATCGGGTGCTGAGTGTTTCAAGGAGAGGACGAGAGTGCTTGAGGGGCAGGGAGAGCGAAAGGTTTGGGGTTACCAAGGGGATAGAAAAATGAGTCACATTTCACATCACATTTAAGAAAACATGCTGGGAAGTCATGTGCTTTCTTGAAATCTGTTGACCTTCTTAGTCTTGAGGCAAACTACAAATTAGTGCTTACAAACACACACTCAAACACAGACAGTAAAGGACTTTCATGTGGTTTTTTTTCTTTCCCCTTTGAGAATATTTGCACTTTTATTGCTGTCCCTTGTTCTTCAGGCTTTTCAACATAAGCTAAATTCTTATACGTATTATGATGAGCTGCCAGTGGGGGGAAAACAGTTTCTTATTCATACTTTGACCTGGGATCAGCGGATAAAGTGGGGATTGGGAATATTTTAGTAAGTAAGTAAGTAAGTAAGTAAGTAAGTAAGTAAGTAAGTAAGTAAGTAAGTAAGTAAGTAAGTAAGTAAGTGTGGGTTCCCGTGCTTGTGTGTTTAATATCTGCACTTGTCACTATATTTATTTTATTTGTCTCATTCTTGTGCTTTTTAATAGAATCCTGAAGTTTGCCTGTCAGTAAAGTTTATGGAGTTAAATGACCCATAACATTTTTATATGCCTGGAACTTGGAAAAATTGCTTTCTGGACATAATTTGGAGGATTCACAAAAGTTAAAAATGTAATTTCCTAAGTTGTGCTTTAATAAATTAGATCACAATAAATCAGTGTACCTTGAATAGGAATTTTAGAATTCCATTGCGTGCAGCCTGTGTAATTTGAAGAGAAATCTGAGTTCTGCCTTTGTCTCCTAAAGCTCTCTGCAGCCCATGTCATAAGCTTCATGGTTATTTGAGACTGGTCTGCATAATAAACTTTCCTCCCAACTGAACCCCTCATAATAATAAAAAAAACAAATTATGCACCATGAAGTCCATTCTGATTTATAGTGTCTCTTTGTAAGTTTAAAAAACTTAGAAATGTTGGTAAATCACTTTTGAGTACTTTATACCTTTCTAAGTTTAAAAAAACTTAGAAAGGTATAAAGTACTCAGAAGTGATTTACCAACCCCTCCTTCTGGTGGTACTCTAGGAACATGCAGCTTGCCCAAGGCTGCTCAGGCTGCGTCTTCTGATGGGAGGCAGAGTCAGCACCCGTCTCCTTTCTCCTTAGCCACATGCTCCAACCCACTGAGCTATCCAACCAGCTCTCTTTCACTTGCTCCTTTCTGTTTTGTGTTCTGATGTTCTGTAGGTGCTACATCTATACAAACACTTCTGCAGTGAGGCACTGAGCCTTAATCCCACCTTGGAGTGAGGAAAGATGGCCACCCAGGCTTTAAATTCAGATGCCCCACCCTCCCCAAATCTTTCTCCACCTGGCAACCTAAGGAGGCATATGCAATTCCATGAGATTACAGGTAGAGCGACACATTTTATTTCATTCTGCTCAGGGTTGTGGCTTCTCATGGCAACCCACGCAATGCATCCTTCTTCCTAGCCCGGCTGTGTATTGCCCTTTCAGCCTGCATTTAGTGTTCCTGGTCAAATTTGGCATCTTCACAGAAAATAAAGCCTGGATTTCCAAAGTGTGCTGTTTTTCCATTTTCACTGCTCTGTTTTGATCTGCTGATAAAAATACAACCCTAACCCAGACCTAGTCCACTTCCTGTTTCTCCTCCCTGCCCTATCATTTCCCCATAGCCTTCCTCTAAATTGCCCAGAAATACTTCCTGTTTATGTGGGGTGGGTCTCCCTGCTGTCATTTTCTTTGTGTCAGCATTGCAGTCTTCTCACGCTTGCATCTTTAAGAAAAGAAACGGAAGCCCTGTGTTTATCCTCCATGCCAAGGCAAGTGTGGGATGATCCAGAATGGATGGTGATGATGACTAATACAAGGAGTGTGCTTTATTCCACCCATCTAATGGAATCGGATGCCTGTAAGTACGGTAAGTTAGGTGGACATCAGCAATCTGGATTTTAAAAAAAGGGAAATCCCGAGATTACACATCATGTTTGTAAGTGAGGTTGTCAATGCAGGAAGAACATAACACTCCTTTAATTGGAAATAAAGCAAACTGTAAATCCATCCTTTAACTTGTGTTCTGAGACCTGTCAACCCTAAACATGCTTGCGACATCCAATAGAACCGACTTATTTCTCCTCCTTTGTCATTCATCAAGAATTAGCTGCATTTATCTGCGTTGATTAGTCCCTTCTGGATTTGGCACGGACCATTTGTGATTTCGGGGGCATGAATAACCTGCAAACACATCTAGCTTTCCAACTCGCTGTTGTTGGAACAAGTACCCTGTTTCCCCCAAAATAAGACCTAACCTGAAAATAAGCCCTAGTATGATATTTCAAGATGCTCGTAATATAAGCCCTACCTCAAAAATAAACCCCACTTAAGTGAAACCCCACCCTCCACCATTGTGTAGCAACCAGAATATGACATGTCTGTAAAATAAAACATCCCCTGAAAATAAGCCCTAATGTGTTTTTTAGAGCAAAAATTTATATAAGACCCTGTCTTATTTTCAGGGAAACATGGTAGATAGGAATAAGTAAAATAATTGCTATAAGAAGTGATGCAGGTTGCAAACAAAACAAAACAAACCTATTTGCTTTCAATGACTAGTCGGCAAACGTTTCCTACCACTGCTGCATAGGTAGGTCCTGTTCTTTTTCGCTTAGAGCCCTTAAACTTACTATCTTAATTCCATTAGACTTTCTAGTTTGAAATCTGGATTTTATTTTGCATGAATCTTAGTGGACATGATGGGGGGGGGGGTATCTGGGAGATGTAGTCCCCAAATCCTAGCATTTCTAAGCTCTGAGAGGGAATTCTGGTACACGGATCATTTTGATTCATGACACATCAGAACATTCTTCCAAACATTCCAGTAACGTTCAAGAGTCTGCATCTCAAGCAAAAGCTTCTTGTGGTGCCTGGTAGCCTCTTAGTTTGAGCTCTCTAAACCTGTTAGGGTGCTGGCTGTCTTTCAGTTTAGATGTGGAAGGAAAGGACTTTTAGATTCTGGAGAATGGAGTGGAAAAATGAAACTTTCCCCAAACCAGTGCCTAAGAGTAGAATGGCTCCCCAGTCCACCTGCAGATGAACCAGGAAAGAAACAGGAACAATGAATGCCACAGATCTGCATAATAATAGCATATCCTAATGTAAAGAGGAGCACAATGTATTACACAAAGGTTGGGCGGACACCGCCCAGCAATCTGGGAGTGTTACTTAATGTGCTTCTCAAGCAGAGCTAGCCCAAGCCATTTTGCTGGCCAAAGGGGAGGGTAAGGCAGTGTCTTGACTTCCTAGCAGAAGAAGATCATCAGCTTGGCAGCTGAATCATACATCAACAATCATGAGGCAACAGCATGCTGCATCACACCCACTGATGTAGTGGGAGGTGGGATCCTCAGAGTCAAAGCCCTGAGACTTTCTAAATAGCAAGGATTATGTTATCATCCCCCATTCAGCTTCTCTTGTCTCTCTGACCCTAACAACAACCTTCCTAGTAACGTGGAGACAAATGCATTTCTCCAGAGACAGAATGTTGCTGCAAGCTTACCTTATCGTAATGCAAGCCGTTTGGGGGTAGGTTGGCCAGGAGTGGGCAATCTAGACACATTGACTTTACAAAAGACCTGCCCTTCACTTACTGATATTGACTGTTCCAGCTGCCCATGTATCTAGACTCTTTTGCCAGGAGGACAGCATCTAAAGGGCCTATCTTAATGATAGCCTATTTGCTGATTTACCAATAACCACTCCTGAAGGCATCAAACTAGTTTGGATGGACCATCAGGAACAGGTCGGTCCTCCAACATTGTACAGCATCTTCTGTGTGAAGTACTTGCTTCACTCTGATTAACGGTAGGGCCGGCCCTGTGACTAGGTACTAACTACTGATGTGCAACTTCAGGCCACCAGTTCTCCTTTCTTATTGTTACTGTCTTTTGATGAGACTTGTACTGGGAAAGCCCTTCCAGTAGAGGACTGTCCTGTGTAATGTAGGTCAGATGGAGACAACCCCCCCCCCCAGGAACACTTCAGATGGCCTTGGAATGATGAACCAAATAAGAATGAAAGGAGAAATCATATATTACAGATTGCTGTGTTAAATTTCAAGAGAGCTGAGTCCTTCACATCCAAGAAAGCAGACATGAAGATGGATAATATGTTTTTATTCTGAAGCCAAATAATAAAACACAGTAAGCCAATTCTCAAATCACACGAGGTGAGAAAAACTTCTGCTGTGACAATCACATACAAACAGCACTCTTCTGATGATGGGTTGGTTATAATGGATTGTTCAGCTCCTAAAGCAGGCTTGTCCAACCCACGGCCCGAGGGCCGCATGCGGCCCAGTTCAGCTCGTAATGCGGCTCAGTGCAATTTTTTTATTTTTAAAGAAATTCCCAAGTTTCAAGTTACACTGCCAGCACTTGCGGCAGGAATGTGGCCGGGGCATCCCACAACAGTAAAGGGGGCGAGAGGGTAGGAAGGAAGGAGTGGGAGGGGAGGGGACAGGGGAGCTGCGTGACTGCATTGCACCATCCCTGTCAATAGGTGGACCCCCTCCCGGCTTTATGCTGCCGGAGTCGAAGTTGGCAGCCTCTGCTGTCTGAGATCACAGCTGCCGGTAAGCGCGCTTGGAGCGGGGCTGCGGAGGACAGCTAGGGCTGCCCCCCCATGTGGCCCAAACCAAATGTATGTGCGGCCCAAACCAAATTTTCATCTTCTAATGTGGTGAAAGGTTGGACACCCCTGCCCTAAAGCATTGTACAGTATGGTGTTTCCACCTGTTGTTCTATGTGCTGGCTCTTGGAGGCACTGTCTGCTGAAAAGCATAATATTGATATTCAAAATCCAAAGAAACTAATCAGCTACAGTACTTTTCTCAAGTGTTAAACCCAAGGGCATCCTGGGCATATTCTGAGTATATGAACAAAGCATCTTGGGTTAACAAGGATCTGCCCCACAACTTCTGTCACACAACAATTCAATCCACTTTGGAGTGAAACAACTTCATTTCTCTCTCTCTCTCGTTCTCTCTCTCTCTCTCTCTTTTTCTCTCCTTGTTTGCTGTAAGGTAACCTTTCCCTTGCTGGTGAATAAGGACCCTGGGCTTTTATTGTTTCCCCTCTATTTCCCCTCCTTCTCTTGGCAGAGGGGAGAAAGGATCTTCGTCATTCAATGGCATTCAAAAGCCTGAACGCATTAGAGGCTCTTGACCTCCATAAAAAGATGTTCCAAAGAAATGTCGCTGCTGGCAGAATCCCATTCTGCCTCCTCTTACGGGAACAAGTGAATAAATCTGAGTTTTTCATACTGTATTCTGAAAAAAAGCTATCCGAAGGATGAACAGGGGCTTAGACACATGCATCGCTCTGTGAGGGCAGCTTTTGCTCTCACTGGTGGCTGTAGCATGGGTGTGATTACCACAGCGATAATAAACACATGTATGGCTTTCTGCCCTTGCTTTCTCTCTCTCTCTTTCGTCCTGTGAGAGGAAAGGGGAAAGTTCATTTTTGAATGTTGCTCCAGTGAAGTGAAAGTAACTTTCCTGTGCTCTGGGGGAAAAAAAAAGCTTTGTGTTTCGTCCCAACTAGACAGGGGGGCTTCGTGTATGGAGACAGGGCGGCCGGGTGAAGCAGGGAGATGGGGGGCTGCAGTCGCCAGGCTGCTGCTGCGATTGGTGCGCTGGCAATGACGACAGTCAGATGCACCATGCAGCATGCTGTAAGTGGACTGGTGGGATCAAGGGGCGGGAGGTCATCGGGCCGGCCACCTGTGCTGGGGGCCTTCCTATTCATCTATGGATAGGAAGCCCCAACTCTAACCCACCAGTTGCCACACTAGGTGTGAATATGTACGTGGTTAGTCCATACTGCTTCTATAGAAACACAGAAACTGATGAGTCAGCCAACAAGAGCTCAGAATGTTTAGGATAATAATCCTAGAACTGTCAAACTGGAAAGGACCATCGAGTTCAGCCCCTATCAAGGAGGCACAGTGAGAAATCGAACTCCTAACCTCCGGATTTGCAGCTAGAGACCTAAACCACAGAGTTATATTTTAACAGAAAACCATTGTGTTACCCATTAGGTCTCAATTCCCATTATTGTTATATTAGCTCTGGCTGATGTTTTCTCTGTTGTTTTTACATTTGTCTAATATTTTTCCTCTAGTGGCAAATTCTGATATTGCAACTTAGAAATATCTGAAATATTCTTGCTGTGTGCCATTAAGTCATACCTTGTGATGGCCCTATGAATAAGGGGCTTCCAGAAGGTTCTATAATTAATAGCCCTGTTTAGCTCTTGCAGAACTAAAAGGCTGTGGCTTACTTTGGTAAATCCATATCTTGTTAACTCCTCTTTTCCTGCAGTCTTCAGTTTGCCTACCATTATTGTCTTTTCTAGTGAGTTTTGTTTAAGGGTTGGACTTTTGTATTCTAAGGACTTCTACTCTCATAATTCAGTGAGAAACACACATACACAGAGCCAAATTATGGAGTGGACATCTTCAAACTGGCTGGAGGAACAGCAGCCCTCCAACCTTCCTGCCATTCCTGCATGGCTTCTCTGGAAAGTGGGAAGAGAATGGCCCCGGTGCTCCACGTCACTTCCATTGGAACTCATTCTGTCAGGCACCATTGTGAGTTGCAGGGAATCCTAACACATCTCACAGTGCAGTGGGGCACTCACACACCCCTGCTTGGCGGAAAAGCAGCATGAGAACGTCAGGGAGGTGAGACAGCTGCTCTGCTTCCTGCAGGTTTAAGAGCTTTAGCCACGGGACTCTTCAAATGGTAGTGCAGGGGGGTAATGTTTCCATGCTGTGGGCCCAGTACATACTTGTGACTAGTTACTTTTTGAGTAAGGAGGATATAATGAAGTTACAACTAAACAGTAGTGTAGGACTCGAGGCACAGTTACCTTGTTTGTCTAACAAATAATATATTCTAGTCATTTTCAACAGTGATTTTTAAAGGCATTTTAAAAAAATTAACATTAATTTTAAAAGATTTTATGCATTTCCCTTACCTACCCA
This sequence comes from Pogona vitticeps, assembly GCF_051106095.1. Taxonomy (NCBI): domain Eukaryota; kingdom Metazoa; phylum Chordata; class Lepidosauria; order Squamata; family Agamidae; genus Pogona; species Pogona vitticeps. The sequence goes on along the minus strand of NC_135783.1, from coordinate 341,086,467 downwards.
AACTTCCCCCCAAAATAGTGCGACTAAATTAAAAGGTAAGAAGCACCACAACAGGTAATGTAATTACTTACATTTCTCAAAATTGTAACAAGTGATGAAATAAGTTGTTTTTCCAACATCATAGCAAGGAACAGGAACAAATTACATTTAAAAATCAGATAATCATAGAATAATTGAGTTGGAAGGGGCCTATAAGGCCATTGAGTCCAACCCCCTGCTCAAGACAGGAATCCCAATCAAAGCAGATCTGACAAATGGTTCCCCAATGTTCTCTTGAATGCCTCCAGCACTGGCGCGCTCACCACCTGCTGAAGTAAATTCCATTGTTGTACCGCTCTAACAGTTAAGAAATTATTCCTGATATTCAGTCTAAATCTGGCTTCCTGTATCTTGAGCCCATTATTATATGTCCTGCACTCTGGGCCGGTCAAGAACAGTTCCTGCCCCTCCTCTGTATGACTACCTTTCAAGTATTTGAAAAGCGCTATCATATCTCTCCTCATTCTTCTTTCCTCAAGGCTTAAAACCCCTAGTTCTTTCAGTATTTCCACAGAGGGCTTGGTTTCCAGTCCTCTGATCATCCTTGTTGCTCTCCTCTGCTCTTGCTCTAGTTGGAAGCCCTCTGCGGAAATACTGGAGTCCTTCTGAACGTGCGGGGTCCAGAACTGGACACTGTACTCTAGAGGAGGCTTAACCAGTGCTGAATAGAGGGGGACTAGCACCTCATGGGATTTGGAGACTATACTTCTGTTAATGCAAAGTACTCACTCCAGAGCCTGCAAAAATTGATTTTCATTGGATTACAAGTAGAGATGGGGGTATTCGTATACGAATACGAATATCCCCACACAGGTAGCAATAACGAGGGTCCAGCCTCATGGGGCTGGATGGTCCACTCTCCGACCCGCTGCTGCCACGGATGCCATGCTTCTTCCAATGGCTCCGCAGATCGCGATCTGCAAGCCACTCTTCAACCTTGCAATGAGGTTTGTCCTTCCGCCTCCTGCCATTGGAAGAATCATGGCATCCGCAGCAGCGGAGGATCAGTGAGTAGACCATCCGGCCCAATGGGGCTGGACCCTTGTTATAGCCACCTGTGCGGGGATATTCGTATACGAATACCCCCCATCACTAATTACAAGTTCTAAAACGTTCTCATTCAAGAAATCAACTTTTCCGTGTTCCATCCTTTCCTGGACAGGAGGACGATGAGAAGTTAGCCAGTATAAAGATGCTCAGAATTTTTCCCCATAGGTTCTTCTCTCTGTAATGTGCCACCTCCCCCCTCCTACAGAGGACTCACATGAAAGTAAGACTATTTGATTACCTCTGTCCCCCTCTCCAGTATGTGTCGCTCCTCATGTTTTTTCAAACGGTGGCCTCTGCGTGTTTACTGAAATGTGTGCAATCTGCTTCTGTTATTGCTAAGCTGTGCCATTTCGTGCCAAGCTGAATCATTTATCAGGGTCCACTGGGTCTTGATAGAAAAGACTTCTCAAAACATGGATTTTACTCTAGGGAAAAAAACATTTTGTCTGGTTTCGTAATTCTTGACTGTTGACCTTTTAACTACGTCTTAAGGAATCCTTAGCCCTCCAGGTATTTGACATGGTCAAAGTTGAGACATTACCAAGAGTTGAATTCCAACACATCTGGAGGCTTCACAGTCATCTGCCCTGTTCAAGCAGCAATGGAAAAATCTCTTTTAGACATAAAATCTTTCAGTGTTAAGGGTATGTGATTCTCTCCAAATGTCCTGTGGGGAAAAACCTCGAAATTCCAAAACATCAGAGAAGAGTGGACTGGCCAAATGGTCATTGGGTTTTAAGCGTTGTGCTAAATAAACAACGTGAGCTGACTCTGTCCAAGAGAGTGTGTGAGGAATTCTTGCTTTCTTAAGTAGGTGGCTTTATTTCACCTCTGTTAGAGAGCATGGAATTTTCATTGCTATTCACGTTTTTGCTGTCAACGTCTCAACAAGAACCTGTCATTTTGGAGGGTTATCAAAAGCTCACTTCAATGCACCAAGTACTTTTCTTGCCCAAAGTTTCCAAGCCAGAAGCCCCAGGCAATCCTTCCAACCTGAAAGGCCCCTTCAGCAAAATAAAGATTTAACGTTCTTGGCAGAGAAAAAAATAATGGTTTCAAATTCCTGTTGCGACACACAAAAGTTGTTGTGCATCTGGTCTCTTGCTAAGAGACTGGCCTCTTGCTTTTGAGACATTTTCTCCAGGCCAAAAGGCAAGACACAGTGGTGCCTCAACTTACGAACTTAATTGGCTCCGGAACTCCGGTCGTACCTCGAAATGGTAATACAGTGGACCCTCTACTTACGGAATTAATCCGTATTGGAATGGTGGCTGCAGGTCAAAAAGTCTGTAGGTCGAGTCTCCATTGACCTACAATGCATTGAAAAACGATTAATCCCGTAACCGGCCGTTTTTGTTCCATTTTTGTTCCATTTTGGTTTTTTTCTGGTCTGTAGGTCGATTCTCTGGCTGCAAGTTGAACCTAAATTCTGCGGCCAGAGAAGTCTGTAACTCGAAATGTCTGTAAATCGAGCCGTCTGTAAGTCGAAGGTCCACTGTAAGTCGAAGCACCATTTCTCATGGGAATGCATTAAAATGCAATTAATCCGTTCCGGCCAATGAAAAAATTTTTAAACACACACAAAAACCACAACAACAAAACCACTGCAAGACCCATTAGACACGCAATTAATCCACTCCAGCCGAAGGAAAGGAAGGAAAAATAAAGCAAACAAACCGTGCAAGACCCTTTGGAAATGGAAAAAATGCAAAGCAAAAAGCAAACAAACAATTGGAAACTTGATTAATCCATCCCAGCCGAAGAAAAAAAGAAAAGAAAAGCTAACAAACCATGCAAGACCCTTCGGAAATGAAAAAAAAAGCAGAAAGCAAAAAAACTGCGCAAGACCCTTTGGAAATGGGGAAAAAAAACAAAGCAGAAAGCAAGTGAACTGTGCAAGACCCTTCGGAAGTGCAAAAAACAAACAAACCAAAAAGCAAAGCAGAAAGCAAACAAACTGTGCAAGTCCCTTCAGAAATGCAAAGAAAGCAAAGCAGAAAGCAAACAAACCCTGCAAGACCTTGGAAATGGAAAAGCAAAAAACCCTGCAAGACCCATTGGAAATGGGGAGAAAACACCCCCCCAAAAAACCTGCAAGACCCATAGGAAATGGAGGGGAAAACCCAAAAAACAAACAAACCCTGCAAGACCCATCACAGCATAGAAACATAATCCCACCACCTAGCCCAAAACCACGCTGCCAAACCCACCCAGAACAGTTTTTAGAAAGCAGAAAGCAGCACCTTACCTTACCAGCCAGCCCGAAACCTCCTCTGATCGCACACTCTCTAACCGCAGGGGCGAAAGAGCTACAAAGAAGCAGCCTCTTCGCCACCAGAGGTTAACAGTTTGAATTCCCCGCCTTTCCCCCCTGCCTTTTTCTGATTGTAACTCGAAGCTCCGGCCGCAAGTCGAAGCAAAATTGTGCAGCCAGAGCTGGTCGTAACTCGAAATGGTCATATGTCGGGATGTTCCTAAGTCGAGGCACCACTGTAGTTGTGACCTCTATGGTTTATGGGGTGGAAGGCACAGTAACTAATGAGGGGCAGAGCTAGGATGTAGGTGAGTATAGAAATAAACATATGTACCCACAGAGAAGAGCAAGTGTTCGCCTCCCCAAACCCAGATCAGTGATCAGATTATATATACAGTAATTGCTAGAGTGAACCAGATCATTCCAGAGTGTTCATACCTGCACCTTTCTGGATCCCTTACAAAAGCTACTCTTTTTTAGATACAGGTAAGATCATTCAATTTTTGTTCATATCCAGCATGCGTTACCATTGGGATCAAACAAAAACAGGGCTTTCTGGTTTGAATTTTCCAGCTGGTTTTAATTATAGCATTCTAATATAAATCTCCATTTTGATCACAGCTGTTCTAGGATTAATTTTTTTATTTAAGATGTTGCAAATACAGCTAACTCAAGAGGAGATTAAAGATTGGCAAAATATGATCAATACCTTTTGTAATGGTGATAAAAACACAAGGATTAAAAGATGGCATAAAGCTCAAAAGGTAGGAGGGTTCACACTCTTTAATTTGAGAAAATATTACATTGGCAACCAATTAAGATATATAGGGGATGTTATTTCACACTCTAATAAATATGGAAGGATATGGAATCCTTAGAATTAGACTTAAATTTTGAGAATATTCTTTTCAAACCATTTAACAAGACTAGAAGTAAAAGAATTGGAAACCCTATTGAACTTAGCTGTAACCCCAGAACAGGTGTCTTCTTGCTGGTTGACTTGGCAGTTGTCAGTATGTGAGAGAACACTTCTCTCAACAGAACACGTAGGTCTTCACCATTGTAAGAAATGATCTTTTATTAAAACTGAAATAAAAATACATGTGTAGATTACTGTATGTTACCAGTTTCTCTATACGGTAAAAACCACAGAGAATGCCTTCCCCAAGAGTCACCTTAAATGTAGAACGCACTGGGAAGTGCATCTACCTAAGATAGAAATTCTCAAAATATCAAAGTAAAGAAAATATCATGATTGTATCTACCCAGATAGCTTAAGCTGTTTATACAACACTTGCCACCATGCAACACCATCTATTGTTGGATATTTTTTTAATGGAATATGCTGGTGTGGAGAAGTGAACTGCCTATATGAATGCAATCTGAGCTCCTTGAAAGAATTTCCAAGGGTTACAGAAGGAAGCAAAAATCTTAAATTCTTCATCATGGCCTCTGTGAATGCACACAATAGGGTTTTGACAGCGCCTGCGCTGGTCCTCTCGAAATCTTCCAGAGCTTTTGTAGAAAAGTATCACAGTTTAGAGTTACCCCTATCGCGCATGCTCCACCCGCCTCAGCCTTCAGTTCCATTTTACCGCCTTTAGGCTTGGAACCTCTCAGTCTTAGAGCTTTCTAATTTGACACATTTTTCTGGATTACGGCTTTTGACGCGGATTCCCTTTGACTATTCAATCTCTCTGTTGCCCCTTGATAGCGGACTGCTTGACTATTCTTCGCTTCGCAATGTGGATTTGTTTTTTTCGGTTTGTTTCACTTTCCCGCTCTTTTTCTGATTTACTGCTACCACTGCTTCTTCATACCATCTCTCTGACATTCCTCAGAGGACTGAATAATTCTGGACTGTCACCACCATCTTAATCGTTGAACTGCCTATATAAATGCAATCTGAGCTCCTTGAAAGAATTTCCAGGGGTTGCAGAAGGAAGCAAAAAATCTTAAGATCAGCATCTGAAGGGGGTGGGGAACCCACTGAGTCTGCATGTTCCTTACATTCCCTAACATTAATTTAGTCCTAGTGCTGATTTAACTTAAATGGAGGACTAAATGGTTGTTCATAGGGCAGCTGAACAAAGTCCTGCAAAATATTTGAACATTAAACAAAAAAGTCACATTTCGAAGGCATTTGTTCCAGAGATGTTGTATCTTTTTACAGAGGTCTGTTTCTGTAGGCGGATTGCTATGTTTTCCATTCTGGCTTAGAGTTCACACCAAGTGCTGGCTGCTTCATGGTTATTGCCAGTTGTGTGTTTCGCCATGGTTTCCTTTAAACTTAAAGGTACTGTTATTGAAGGGGAAGCATTTATGCCACCTCTGATCAAGAATTGTTTCTGGTCTTAGACACACCGATTGACATATGAACCCTTGATATTCTCATGCCATTGCCTCACCTCTGCTTTTATCTCTGGTTTGGTATAATAAAGGTAAAGGTAAAGGTTCCCCTTGACATTTTTAATCCAGTCATGTCCGACTCTAGGGGGTGGTGCTCATCCCCTTTTTCAAGCCGTAGAGCCAGCGCTTGTCCGAAGACAGTTTCCATTGCCACGGGGCCAGTGTGACTAGGGAACGCCGTTTTGCCTTCCCACCGAGGTGGTACCTATTTATTTACTCGCATTTGCATGCTTTCGAACTGCTAGGTTGGCGAGGAGCTGGGACAAAGCGACGGGAGCTCACTCCGTCGCGTGGATTCGATCTTACAACTGCTGGTCTTCTGACCCTGCAGCACAGGCTTCTGCGGTTTAGATCCTTCAAATAATGTTGGACTTCACCTCCAAGAAGGTTCAACCAATGTGGCCAATGTTAAAAGATTTTGGGAAACTGAAGGTCTCCAATTCACATTGAAGATGCCCACTTTTTGTCTTAATTGGTGCCCTGAATAATTATATAAAATCATAGAATTGTTGTAGGGTTGGAAGGGACCTTGGAGGTATTCTCGTCCAACCACCTGCCAAAGGCCGGAGATCTCAGCAACTGAGAGTTTAAATGATGGGCCTAACACTTATGGGATGTACCGAGGTGGCACTGCACTGCAGGATTTTCTGAAGGCAACAGGTTTGCCAAGTAGAGATGTGCAGAATTTGTGTTATTGGACTACAATTCCCACAATTCCCCAAGCATAGAATTTCACCCCCTTTATTGCTGTATATTTATTGTCTGTCCACCTGGGTTTTTGCTTCCTGGAAATTTATTTATTTAAAATATTTTTACCTCACCTTTCTCTTTAAAAAGGACCCAAGGTGGCTTGCATCATTAAAAGACAACATTAAAGCTAACAACAGTGAGCATACAAATACTAAAAAAATCAAATAAATACCATTCTAAAAAAAGTAAAAACAACACCAAAACACATTGAAAGCAATAAGCTACAACAATCCATTTAAAAACTCCTCTTAGGCAACCAATCATTGAGGGAAAGCTTGCCTGAAGAGAAATGTCTTGGCCTGCTTGTGGAAAGATAGCAAAGATGTGTGGGAGGGAGTTCCAAAGTCTGAGAGCAGCAGCGAAGATCCTCTGCCATGTCCCCAGTAAATACACCTGTGAAGGTGGTGGGACTGAGAGAAAGGCCTCTTCTGGTGATCTTAACACCTGAGCAGGCTCATAAAGGGAGATGTAGTCCTTGAGATAACTTGGACCCAAGCCATTTAGGGCTTTATAGGTTAGAACCAGCACTTTAAATTGTGCGCAGAAATGGGCTGGCAGCCAATGGAGCTGTTGTAAATCCTCTTGGAAATATGGTGTGGGTGGGTGGACGGACGGTGGAGGCCACCAACGATGTGTGTATTTGTTAAAATATGACTTGCATTGGTAGACTGTATTGGCAGATGAATCAGTGGACCTTTTGAATCTGTGAGACAAACTACCGTAGCCCTGCCTTCTCTAACCTGATTGCCTGGCTTGGGTTACAGTTCTCTTCATCACCAGCCATTAGCCATGCTGGAAGGAGATGATGGGGGTTTGTGACCCAAGATATATAGGGTGGCCAACATGGTGAGGAAAGTTGGACTAATGAGATAGTACAGCAACCATCCTGGCAAAATGTCATTTTGACATCCAAAATGACAACATCTTTTCCTTCTTAGAAACATCTCCTTATCTCACCTCAAGCCAGACGTGGCTGTCCACTGTAGCTGCTTTCACCAGCAGCAAGAGATAGCTGGTATTCTTCTCTGTAGAACCTTTCCAATTACAGTGGCCTTAATAAAGTCTGGATTGAACTTTCCTGACCTCGTCTTCTGAAAGGCCTGTGGCTTCTCTGTATTCCTGGGGTTTGCACACAGTATTCGAAACTGGGCCAAGGCATCTAGAGACTGTCCAGAATCAATATTTTTCCACCTTTTGTTTTGGATTCATTAGGTGTCCCCCTCCCTTTGTCACCAAACACTGCAGACAGGCACATAAGCTGTATTTTTTGAAAGCTCAGCTCTTCTACAGGAAGTTGGATTTCTTCTCACAGAAGGCTGGTTGCCATGTTTGACTCTGGAAAGACATCTACCTCTGCCTCTGTTACACAAATATTATCTGACCTAGAAGTATGTGTTCTCCTTACAGCTCTGTTATTCAGTCCTTGATGCGACTACGTTATTTCCATCAGAACCGCAACGGATAATTGTAAGGGGGCAGTAGGAAAGCCAGAAGAGAGGAAAGGACAGGACTTTTTCACAAAGGGGTGTCCATTTTAAACATTTGGTGTCAAGACAAGGCAGACTTTATGACCTTCTAAATTCAAAAAAGTTGATGCCATGACACTGAACACTGGCAGGGCCCATTGACATGATCTGTCACAGATAATGGTGGACAAACAAGTAAGGGTGGCACAGAGTTATGTCAAGTTTGGTAGTATTGGATAATTGGTCATGACCCCACCTCAGCTGGAAACCTGCTTCTTAAAATTCTATCCCATGACCACCTGCCCCTCCTACTGCTCTTCCTCCTCACTCTGGCTGCATCTCTTCATCTGGACCCTCCACGCAAGTGATGAGTGATAGGAACAAGGAGAAGACATGACAGTCTTACACAGTGGCATAGAGGCAAATGTGGAACTGCATGTGCTCATTGTGAGAGTCCCCATTGCCATCCTTCCCCATAGGGAAAGTCCAAAACTACAAGCAGCTGGATCTGTCTCTAACAACCCATTCAAGACCAAACTGCTCTCAAAGCTTGCATTAGAATAGAATCAGAAAATAATTGAGTTGCAAGGGGCCTAAAAGGCCATTGAATCCAACCCCCTGTTCAATGCAGGAATACAAATCAAAGGATACCTGCCAGATGGTTATTCTAATTTTTTTCTTGAATGCCTCCAGTGTTGGAGCACTCACCACCTCTTGAGGTCATTGGTTCCATTGTCCTATGGCTCTAACCGCTGAGAGGTTTTTTCCTGATATTCAGCCTAAATCTGGCTTTCTGTAGCTGGAGCCCATTATCTCAAAAGGAGTAGCTTGCAACAATATGGTGTTCCTGGGGAAATTGATTTCCCTCCCAGATACTGCAGGATTGTACCTATGGTTAGAAGGAACAGGAAACCTGAGGGTGTGGCAGATGTTGTCGTAGCCCCTGCTACTAAGAAAGTCCTGAGGTATTGACTTTGCAAGGCCAAGATCCACGTCACCACTAGTCTTAGGTCCCCTTGCCTCAGCCTCTAGGTGGCTGTATGGAGTGAGCCCAACAGAAGAGCACAAGTGTCTGGGTGAAGACAAGAGATGGACATTTGGAGGAGCTGACTGTAGAATGACTTTAGTGGCAAAAATAGGCAGGGAAATAATGGAAGGACGTAGCTCAGGGTGGAAAGACCTTATCCATACACCAGGCCTACCTACTGATACACAACAGGTCTATCTTTTGGGAAGCCATGGAGGGATACAGCAGTTGTGTATGTTTGTTTGTTGGGGTAGTGTTGACCGAGACCGACCTGGTGCTCCAGCCTTTCAGTTCCTCTGTCACCAGCTCTGCCGGTAGTGGTGGAGGTACAACAGTCTACCCCTTAAGAAGCAATGTCCATGAAACAGCTATTCCTCCTGAGCCATTGGCCAGTCTTCTTTTTTAGACAGGGGGCATTGGAGCACATCTAACATTACTCCATTGATCTCCTCACAGCAACTCTGTGAGGTAAGTTAGGTTCGGAGTACAATTCCAATTCCTTTATTACAATCAACAGATCAGACAAAAACCAGTAACAGAACTACGCAACATTGGGAATTACTAAAAATAAATTCAATATGCATTGCATGTGATTAACTCTTAAAAATAGAGATTTCATAAAATAGTCATTATCGATTTTTAATGGCAACAGGGAGAATGTTGCCGATCAGGAATTTGAACCCAGGTCCAAGTCCAGCACCTTAACCACTATACCATTTCTAGCTGTCCTTTTATTTGCACAGCCTATCAGGAAGTTACTAAGTAAAACACAGGATTTTACTCTAGATCAGAGTGGGAAAAACACGCCCCTCTGCTTTCTGTTGGATTTCCACTCCCAGATTGGCAATGCTGAGGAACCAGCTGGGGGTTGCAGTCCGAACAACATTTTCAGGGCTACTCAGAACAGATTGAACAAAAAATACAAAACCGTTTTAAATTTGTTTTTAACATAGTTCCTCTAGAATCCAAGAGGACTTAGAAGTTGCAGGACCTGCGGGTCTGTGATGGTCCACTTCTTTTCTTTTTCCAACTCAAAGGATTCTTTTTTATTATTATTATTAACCGTCCAAAGAAAATTATATGCAAAGTGTAACACATCCTCTGGTAAGTGCTTTAATGAACAATAGGAAGTGAAGCAGTCTTTCATCATCCTACCAGTGCTTCTGCTACCCACAGGAAGCAGTTGGTGGGAATTTTTTTCCCCAGCTTCTAGATGGGAAGACCAAGAAATCAAAGGATATTTTTTAAAAAATAAAAATTTATTTACAAATATACATAGTATACATAGTAATACACAGACAAGCCAAATCACAATACTGTATTGCCATATATTTATCGGGGGGGGGGGGGAGAGATGGGACGACTCCACTCACACACAAGTTTGACTTAAAAACTTTTAAAACTTTAAAAGTTTAACTCTGAAACTTCACCTCATTAGTATTATTATTTAAATTCTAATATCAATTTTTATTTCATCAGCCTTAATCTTTCACCTTTGTGTTGGTACTCCTATCTACAAACAGAATAAAAGCAATCAACTTATTTATAAACTCTTAAGTGTCTGCTGGATTACTCTTACTTCATGTGTTAACTTCTCAGCAAGAGCTAACCTCCATACACTTTCGTACCAAGTGTTGTTAGATCAGGTTGCATTAACCTTCTATCTTTTAATTATTTCCATTCTAGTAACTATTAATAAGAGAAAAAAAATCAAATCCTTATATGGAACAGTCTTGTTTTCATTTGTAAAAATATTTAAAAGTGCTAATTCTGGTGTCAAAATTAATTAAATGTTATTATTTGAAATTCTCATATAACTGCTTCCCAAGATTTTGCTATTTAAGAGCAAAACCCCCATGCATGTATATATGAGTCTCTTTCTCCACATCCTTTCCAATATTCTATATTAGTTGTTTTTTTCAATGCAAGTCAATTTTATAGGAATTAAATACCACTGTTGGGTTTCTTCCTACTGGAAACAGTAATATCTGGATATTTAATATGCTTACAATAAATCCAAAGTCCATTGCTAATTTTTGTTGTATCTTTTCATCGAGAAACATGTTTCAGATTATTTGGTGCTCATTTTTAGACCTGCCATTGGTCCATATTTCTAAAGTTCAGACTGCAACTCTAGAATTGTCTCTTTAGGGTTCAGAAGAAATGGAGCCAAGTCATCTCCAAATAAACTAATTATATAGTCTGTTGGTCCTTTTTAAATTCCCTTGATCACTGGATTTAAATATATCGCAGTTGCTAAGGCAATGGCAAATAAAAGGAGTGGCAATGGGTATCCCTGCCTCATTTTTCCCTCCAGTTATCTTTGTTTTATATTTCTTTATTCTAATAGAGGCAAGTGAGTCTCTGTATAATTGGCTAATTACTTGGTGAAACACAGCACCAATGTTCATATTAATCAATAATTATTCTGAGTAAGACCATTCTAACCTGTCGAAAGCTTTACATGCATTTAAAGAAAGCATGGTCAAGAATATTTTCTTAGTTTTACACTAGCGGACAACATGTAGCATGCATCAAATTGCATCTGCTATTTGTCTGTTGAGCGTAACTTTGAATTAACTTTGAATCTTGATTGACTACAGTTATAGGATGGTACCGTTGGCATCTTTTATATCCTGGGATTAAATATTATATATGTTATTCCCAGAGACATAAATCATATTCAAGATTGGATCACAGTTTGGTTATACTTATGAGTGCTCAAAATACTGTAGGGGCTAAGATGGAGAGGATCTTAATTTCAGTGCAAATAATGCTGCAGGTTCATCAGTCCCATTCATTAATTATTCTGTGGGGTCTAAATGAATGACTGCTGCAATCACAACTATGTATAAGGAAAATTGAATATGAAACTGAACTTTTCTACTAAACAATACATTGACAGGATTATCTCTAGCATTTCTTTGGAACACTTTCAAAGCAATATTGAGAGCGGTGTGCATTAGTCTAACAGCTGATGCTAGCAAACTAAGCAAATTAACACAAAATGCCTTATTGAAAGATATCACTAAGTCAGAAAAAGAACAAAAAAATCAAGTGAGGCTAAGAATTATAGGATCTTACTTCAGAAAAGAGAAGAGCGGGATGCGTTGGAAACATACAAAATTTCAGTTAATTTACTTTCTGTACAGCAAAAATGTTATGAGATTGGAAATAAAGCCTCACGTTTTTAACCTCTAGATGGGAAAAAAATAAAAAGATAACAAAGCAAAGGAAATGTTGAAGAACTCATAGGATCCCATACTGGATGGAATCTCTACTGTGTGTTTTGTAAATAACTACCATTTCACACCCAATGTTCTTGTAGTGGCATAAAAAATAAGCCACTTTCCCCACTGCACGTTGGAAAACTACATATTTTGGGGTTAGTTTTTGAAATGAATGATGCCACCTAAGAGTATGGTTTTTGTGAAACACTGTTCCTCGAGGATGGCAGTAGTTTTCTTCAACTGAACTGCAGTCAAAGTCTATGATGCCCTGATTTTTGAAAACAATGGTGTAGAGGAAAGAGTGTCATTTACGCCAATGTCCAGCACACTCAAGATGCTTCTCAATTCGCTGCTGGATAAGGTGCCCTTGATGTACAAGAGAGCAGACAGATGTTTCTTGCTGTAAAAGAGGAAAACACCTCATGTCAGGAATATTACAAAAACACGAAGAAAGAGATGACGAAATAAGATGACAGAAAGCAAATTTGGTCATCACAAGCCTTAAATTATTCCCTTTGATTTTGCTTGAATGGAGGATCAACACAGTCAGCAAGTATACAAAAGCAGTAGAGGGGACTAGTAGGATGAAGGGATTCCCTCTGTTCTGTTTCTAAACCTACACATACATTGTTCTCTTAGGCTTTTTTCCTCCAACCCTCTCCCAAAGTTACTTCCTGTCAGCAAACAGACAAACAAGCAGGGAAACCCACTCCAGGAGCTTAGGTAAATAAGTTTAGTGATTCTTTTCTTTCCATGCTATCCTAAAAGGAATTTCCTAAATAACAAGCAGGAGGTTTTCCTTTTGCCTTCCATTTCCCATAGTACAGTGGTGCCTCGCATTACAACAAAACCGCTTAACGACGATCTTTTTGCGATCGCAAAATGATGGTCTGAATGGGAACCAATTCTCCATCAAAATGGCCACCGGGTAATTAAAATGCCTCCCTGCTGTGTTTAGGGACGGATTCCTCACTATACAGGCAGCGAAAATCGCCGCCGTATGGGGGATCTTCGTTGGACGGTGAGTTTTTACCCCATTGGAATGCATTGAACGGGTTTCAATGCATTTCAATGGGGTTTTTATTTTCGCTTTACGATGTTTTTGCTTAATGGCGATTTTCCTGGAACGGATTATCGTCGTTAAGCAAGGCACCACTGTAGTTATGGCTACAGAGATGTGCAAGAAATGCCCAAAGCAAGTACAGATGTACATTGAAAAGTGTTGTTACACGGCTCTCTGACTGCAATACTTGCAGAGAGCTCAAGGATAAAGGAAACAGGTACTTCTTGTTGAGGGAGTTTAGATCTAGCACCGCAATGTCGTCATGAAAGCACTTTTATTTCCCGTGACTAATGTTGCCAGTAATAACCTAGAGGACTCGCAGCAATCAGTACCTCTTAATGTCAGTTAAGGATGACTGGAATTGTAACTTACAATAGCAATTCTTGCAAAATGCTATGTGTGGCATGTTCTTTCCCATAAACAGAATCAGGTGATTAGAACTTCAGTCATGGCTGGGTTGTACCTCCACTTCCCACTCCAATGAAAGAACACAGTGTGTGCACAGAAAAGCTGGAAGTCTACAGTGGAGCACTACTCTTAATCAGACATTGTGTCAAACCCTATATAACAATTTTGTCTGCCTGGTGCCTTGATCTGCCAGCTGAGTTGCAGTGTTAGAGTGCGCCGTACTCTGTGTATCACATGGTATAGATAGTGGCACATTGACTTAAGGCTAGTGCACCACCAGCAGTAGCTTCATACTTTCTAGTCACCTGATGCTGATGGGTTTTTCCTCTTACCTAATGTCGGGATAGTTGTTAACAAGTACACCAACTTCAAACATAATTGCGCTCATATCTTGGAGCTTGATAATTTCGGCTAGGCTTGGGAGTGCAGAATTCAGCCAGGTAGCACTGGACCCCTACCAAGACAAAAACAATGACATTAAACCATTCAGCAGGCAAATCCATGAAAATTCTCCATCCCTCCACAAATCCACATGCTTTGTGTGTGCAGATGGTATTTCTAGGTAAAAGGCGCATATAGCAGATGGCAAGCAAGAACTTTGCCGTACATCACTGTAGATACCCTAGATGGACTACCATATTTTTCTGTGTATAAGACGCCCCCCTTTTCTAATCCGAAATTAAGAAATCTAAGTGGGGCTTAGCAAGTGTTGGGGGAAAGGGATAAAAGCGCTGCAGAATCGCTTTGATCCCTGCTTTCCCCTCTATTTGTTTTTGTTCTCTCCTCAGGTTATTCCGTGTATAAGATGACCCTCAATTTTTAGTCTAAAGATTTTAGACAAAAGTATAGTCTTATACACAGAAAAATATGGTAAATCATCTGATTCATTGCAAGGCAGATTTTGTAAACATTAATTTTCTGGACTGTATTCCAGGAATCTTCCTGCCTACTATGGCCATGTTCAGGAATTTTTGGGAGTTATAATTTAAATGTTTGTTATAAGCAGACTCAAAGTCAGATCACACAGGTAGGGAAAAATGTGTCGGTCTGTGCTAGCATGTCAGGCAAAAACAAAACAAAGCAAAAAAAAAATACAGAAGACAAAAACGTTGTGGCATCTGGAAGACTAACTGCTGTATTTAAATGTGAGCTTTCGTGAACAAGTCCACCCCTTCAGACTTGTCCACAAAAGCTCACATTAAAATATAAAGGTTAAATCCTTGAGGTGGCACAACATTTTTGATTTTTAATTATTTTTTATTTTTTTTATTTGGTTTTGCCTGATAAATTAGGGGAAAATGTATTTCTTCCTATTACAGTGTTATCCCTTCTGCCACACAAATGTTCTAGAGCTGCATGCCTCAGAAGTCAGGCATGAAAATAAAGCCTTGCTAACCTTCCAATGGCCAATTGCAAAACAAAAAAAGCAGGCTAACTCACCAAATAGAAATTGAGGCACATTCTAGTTGGAAGAAACAGGCATGCTTTTCCTCTTAAGGGAGTTCTGCTTCTAATGATATGTGGACTGTCTATTGTGGCCCTCACACCTCAGTGTCCCTCAATTAATTTTTAATTGCAAATGGTTTACAAAGCAGTGATTTGCATGCTATGTTTCAGAGCTTACTTAAGCTCTGCTAGAAGATTATAAAAACTTACACAATAGGAAAAATGAGTCATCATGACTGTTTGCCCAATTCACCCCTGAACTTGCCTCGAGGAATCTACGAAAGTTCCTTCTCATTTCAAGCAAGCAATGACAAAGCAACATAAACTTGACCAGCAGCCTTTTTGTGACAAATGTGCTTGCTAGGACAGGCCCCAGAATTGTCACGAACGTGTAAAGAGACACCCTTGTGGAAAGAGTTCTGTACAATAATTTTTTTAAAAAAAGTTGGGAAAGTACCATGTGAAAACAATTGTTCTTCTGAGAAAAATGTCATATGTAAGTGGGTTCCATAATATATGTAACGAAATGTTAGGGCCTAGCATGGTATTGGTGAAGATTTCAGCCGAGTCTTTAAAAACTATGGGTTTCTGCGCAGCTCGCTAGTATCTTCCTCTTGGGTGTAGGCAACACAGTTTAATCAGCAAGCTGTCAGTCTCTTTTGGGGAACTATTCAGAGTTCTGGCTATAACCTATGAAGGTCCATGAGACTTGGGATCTGGCTGTTTGAGAGAATGTGTTCCCCGACACGAGACTGCCCAGGTTTTGATATCTTAAAAGAAGGCCCCTCGCTCCGTCCTACCAGCCTCAGAAACACATTGGTTGGGAATGTGAGAGGGCCATCTATCCACGTATGAACTTCTCCCTGAGTAGGAACCCTTGGACTATATGCTACCCTTGCTACAGAATATTGCTTTGCAAGGCAGAAGCCATGTGAGCAAAGAGACTTACGTTCTGCATGCAGAAAGTCTGCAGAGTGGAGGCATTCTTCTGGATGAGCTCAGCCAAACTGTTCTGCAGTTTGGCAGCCTTCAAACTGACCTTCTTCTTCAGGAGCCTGGTGATATGTTCTTGGACCAAATGGAGGTGAATTTTCTCCATGATAGCCTGTAACAGAAGAAGCAAGCTCTTAATCCTCTGAGATCGGATGTGTGGCAGAAAACAAACTAACCACCTATATTGTCAAGAGCTGTAAAAATACCACATCCATTACTTTCTAAACACACTCTACAGGTTTCTCTTATGGCCAAGTGGTTTCTATAGCCTTTAGCGAGATAATCCAGACGAATGGGAGGAGACAGGAAGAGCATTTCTTTCTGTCCAGGGCTACAGATTCTCAGGAATAATCTGTGTGGAGCTTCATACTGGTTGTGAGAAGGGTCAGAATGCATGGCAGATGGAAAGAAGGGCAACTAAATAAGAATAGCTACAGCCCAAAGTGGCAGGATTTGGAAAACTCCTGGATCAGACAAATTTAAAAATAAATGAAAAAATAAATGTTGCAAATTTTAAAATTGGCCACTTTCAGTTTAAAAAAATCCATTCAGATGGAGTAATGGGACTCAGGAGTTGTTGGGGCACCCCAGGGTTCAGGAGGGGGCATGTACCACCCAAGGTATCTGGAAATTGCCCATCCATGATCTAGGCTTATTGGCAGTGGCTTTCTGGTATTTACTGGAAATGCCAAAGAGTGAATCTGGGACCTCTGCATGCAAAGGATGTGCTCTACTACAGAAATTATGTTTGCAGGTTATTCTTAATTAATAGAACATTCCAAATCTTCTACCTGGAGTGACTCATGTAGTTACGATGGCTTAGGTGTTTTGGGAATTTTCATACACAAAACTAATTTTCCACATATGTCTATAAGCAGGAATGAAATGAAACCAGTCTCAGCCTAGCTGTCTCAAATTAGGATAAAGTTGGGAAATTCAAATAACTACTGTAATTGGATTGTAAAACAGCTTATTGTAAGGTTGTTTGGGAAGTGACAGAAATAATATACATTAAGAAGATTAGGATGACTGTAATCGTAAATGGGAATAAATATTCAGTAGCAACAATAACTCGCCCTATGAGCAAGTTCCGGCTGCTCCACAGTTAGCTGAGACAAATAACTTCACGGATTATTTTAAGAACACAAAAGTAGGAAATCCAGAGCAATGGCTTTCTCTTGTGAGTTTACATTGGCTTTTTGGAACAGATATTAAATGTCAGAATACCAACAGGATGGGAAATTACTCCAGTGATGAAACTGGAAGGGGACTCAAGGAGGTTCAGCCTCATCCCTTGCTTAGATTTTTGAATATGAAAATGTCAAGAACACAAGATGGAATACAAATGAAATACAAATACAAATGAAAGGCAAACAGCTGACTGGGCTGAACCAAGGACACCTGGTTCATCCTCAATCAAAAAAGCTCATTCAGTCTTCTGATCCCTGCAATAGGACACATTACGTTTTGTTTCTATCTGTCTCAAGAGAGAATTTGCGCACTTGCAAACTGATCTTTGCAATGCACAAAATTTAAAACTTAGAAAACTGTTTCTTTATCGCATGGACTGTTAAAAAGCAGAAGCACGACAGATGGGTTGCCCACATCTTTGTGAGCCCGTCGTTTTGCACTTGCTCTGTGTGTGAACGTGCACACATGTGTGTGCTCTTCAGAAAGGGAAAAGATGCTAGAGGCATTTTGCACAAAACCACAAGAGAAGGGGGAAAAAGGGGGAGTTGGCTTTTTGATCTCACGTTGGAGGAGATATCTCTTATGGGAGCTTGAAAAGGCTTGACAGCTGACCACCCCTGGCTGAGACAATCTGCTTTGTCCCTAAAGCAGATATTGGTGTCAGTTCATCACATTCCTAGCTCAGGAAGGGACGGCTGAGGAGCTCTCTTTGAGCCACACAAAATTATCAGTAAAAATATCTATATCTGAGAATGGTGACTGCTGCTAACATAAAAAACAGATGATTGGAAGGTTGATTCAAAGTGGAGAAGCCGGATGATTGGAGGGGTGGTTTCCGTTCCCCTTTCCCAGCCTGCCAGCTTTTCTCTGAAATATGTTAGATGCACAAATTGTGGTGTGTGCCTGAAAGCCTCAAAGATCAAGCCTTTTAATCTCATGGCAGATATTAATAAGATGTCTTCTTTACGATCTTGGATACAAAGTTATTTACCTTAACCCCTTAATCAAAGGTGGATTCAGAAGAAAACTAGACATTTCCTCGTTCAGCATCCATGCACTACAAAGACAAGCTGATGCTCATCTGTGCAATTAATTAATCATTCTGTTTATGACCAGGATATAAGTAATCTGTACTTTTCAATGTTCATTACTTGCCATGATCACTTTGACATTTCTTTCTCTGTGCCTATATTAATCTTGTCTGTGTCCCCATCCCACAATATATACTTGTATATCATCATTATCATAATCATCATCAGCAGCAGCATATGTCATCAACTCAATTTTGACTTATGATAACCCCTTTTCAGGGTTTCCCAGGTAGAGAATACTCAGATGTGTATTACCATCCCCTTCTGGGGTACTCTGGGACTATACAGCTTGCCCAAGGCCACACAGGCTGGCTCTACTTGCAGAGGTTTTGCAGTCTGATTCTCCGCAATGCCCCTGGATGCCCCCAGAAAGAGGGAGTGATAAACCACCTCTAAGTACTCTATGCCTGGAAAATCCTGGAAAGGATTGCCATAATTCAGAATTGACTTGATGGCACATGATTAATTAAAGCATCTAATTTGGGTTGATTTTTTTATTATTAGGGTTTTTGTTGTTGTTTGATTTAAAATTTAACATCTTTACAAAGTTTATTGTGCTTCCAGTGTCCATTTAGAAAACCACCCTTCAGAACCAAGAAAGTGGTACCCTTGCACTAAGAACCTTATAAGCATTAAATTTCCTCAAAACAAAATGCCACCATTTGCTGCTGAAAGCAGTCTGCAGGGGCCATGACATGTAGGGTTTGTGACATTTGCATTTGACCCAACAAGGGAGAAAAGCAGTGGTTATTTCAGAGAGATCTAGGTGTACGGTATGTACACTTACCCTATCTCTCCCTCTGGTAAAGAAATTGTTTGCAGGCTTTTGCAGTGGTTCAGAAATAAGCTATTTATATATATATATATATATATTTATTTATTTATTTATTTATTTATTTATTTATTTTATTTCTATCCCGCCTATCTGGTTGTATTAGACCACTCTCTCTCTGACCTAGCTATATACCTCTCTGACCAGGGATGACAGAGAGAGAAAGAAAATGTGGCTCCATGCTATGGAAGGCAACAACTTTTTTCACCCAGCTTTCTTATCAACAACTGTCTCCATCTGCTGGCATTGATGCAAACAGAATCTGGGGTCAACCTAGAAGATACACTTAGCACATATTTGGAAGAATTGCTCCCTCAAACGGCAAGGGAGCTGTTTGCCACAGAATGTGATTTTCTTCACCCATGGATCTTGCATTTAACATGCTTTGGTTTTGTGACTGAGCCACTGGAAGGTAAACATTGGCTTAACTTCCCCATCTGCTTGCTGAGGCATCTTTTTCAGAGAAATAACGTCTAGTATGTCACAAAGTACTGGGTATGAAAAGCACAAATGCCTTTCTTTTTTTTACAATGTGCTGCATCAGCTTACCTGATATAGAGGCTCTTTGAGAAACTTGAATGTAGAAACATGGTGGCTAGTGACTGCAATGATTTCATCCATGATGCCAGAACAGGAGAGCCATTTCTTCTGGGTAAATGTTTTAAAAAGAGGCTAGGAAAGATCAATCAATCAATCAATCAATCAATCAATCAATCAATCAATCAATCAATCAATCAATCAATCAATCAATCAATCAATCAATCAAAGCTTTTGGAAAGCAAGTTCTCACATATCCCTCCCTCCCTAACATTCTTACTGTCGCATACATATCAAACTAAAGAATCCAAAGTAATAAAAAATATGATCTATATTGTATGATTCACAATTGGGGGGAGGAACCCCACAATGAATCAGCACAAACTTTTTTCTTGCCAGGCTCCGTCCATTACAGCATATGGCTGGCAGTAGAGAAGGGAAGACAAGGTTGATTTTCTACAGCCCCTTATTCATTATAATTTATACATATTTTATATCATTGTTCAATGACATTTTGAGGCAATTAGCGATGTTTTTAAAATCTTCCTTCCATTCACTTCTTTTATCTCACCAATCAGTGTCTTTTTGGAAGGCATAGTTTTGACATTTGTGAATTTTCATTAAGCATGACTTTGACCAAGTGGGGCAGCCACTTCAAGAAGCAGATGGTGAGAGCACTGGTGGCATCAGTTGCAAAAATTGCCACTTCCTAGCTACAGTGGTGCCTCGCAAGACGACTTTAATTCATTCTGTGAAAATCGTTGTCTTGTGAAAAAATCGTCTTGCGAGGTTCCCTATGCATCAGTTTAAAAAGAAAGTCTTGCGAAGCATCGGTCTAAAAAAAAAAAGTCTCACGAAGCATGGTCATAGAAAAAAAAGTCTTGTGAGGCACCATAGTGATCACAAAAAACAATCGTCTTGTGGTTTTTTTGTCCCGCAAGGCAATCATCTAGCGAGGCACCACTGTATTCCTTTTCAACCCCAAATCATTCCCTCATTCTCAGGAGATAAAGCTGCATCTCTTGTGTCTGCTAGTCTAGTCAGCTGTCCTAAGATGTGGTGGAAAATACGTTTTCATTATCAGCGCTGAACTTAGAGCAGACTCTCCACTTTCATAGGTGCGGTGAGGGGGCTTGTGTGCCATCCCATTTCTTTGTCTCAAGTAGCAAAATATCTTGCACAAATTTAGCCTATCATTAGAATTACCTGTATCTGCTGAAACAAGTCTTGAAGGAGCACATCAAATCCAGTTTTCTGGATTTCATCAAGTGTGGTAAAAATCTTCATTTTGGTATCATTTTGTTCTGATGTTGCGTTTTCTTCTGTGAAGATGCTGAAAGAGCAACAAGAAATACACAACGATTTTGTTTGTTCTTCAGTTCTTTTAACAACCAATCCCTGCTCTATGCAAAGCAAAAGCTAAAAGCAAAGCATGTTGCTTATATAGCTCCCCATAGCACTTAAAGCACTCTCTGGGCAGTATACAATTTAATTATGTAGGCTACATGTTGCGCGCGTGAACACATACACAGAGCAAGTTGGCTACTCACTGTACTGACTTTGGAAGGCTGGAAGACTGTGTGAACCTTCAGCCATCTACCTGGGATTGAACCCATGTCATAAGCAGAGTTTTGGTGCGGTACTGTAGTTTAATCACTCTGCCACGAGGCTCCACTGCTTCCAGCAGCTTCCAAAACACCATGGAACATCATCCCACAAAACTCCAAAACAATAAAGTAGAAAATAATACTATGACACTGACTACATGGGCTGTTCAGCCCACTCTTTAGAGGGCTGCAGGGAGGAGCTGGTCCACCCTCATGAAGCTTCCACATTATGTTTTGGGAAATCATCACGAATACCACTGGGCCTTACCGAAAACTCAAGCAACTGTTAAGGTTTGCAATGATTGTGGCCTCAAAATATCGACGCTGCTTGTTCTCCTTAATGAAAATGTCCAGTTCTTTCTTGTACCTAAAAATACGGTGCAAGTGAGAAATAACAATTAGCAAGACTGCATGGCCCAACACAATTTTCCAATTCATTTCTGGCATCCGCTTGTTCTCCTTCCTACCTTTGCAGAAAGGCTGAGAGTTCTATCAAAAGCAAGGCTGAAAGTTGTTTGCCCAGCTCCAGTGTAATGGCTTCAGCACGTTTTCGAGCACCGTAGATCACCTGAAACACAAAAAACACCAAAGAGTCAGCGCCTTTAGCCTTTCATACCCCAACACAACATTCTCTGAATGTTATTATCATCGCGTCTAATACTGAAGTCAAGTTCTTGATCTTGATCTACCCAGAAATAATGACTTCTGCATAATGACATCAGTTTAAAAAAAAGCAGGGCAGTGGAGAGAGTGAAGTAATTCCAAGGAAAAAGGTGTAAGATTTTTATGAAGAAAAGAAAAATGTTTTTAACATCTTAAATACCTGCAATAAATGGAGACATTTTAATTAACTTTTTTTTTGGTAAGAAAAAGGGTCTGTGCTTATTTTTAATTCAAAATATTTTTACTAAGTTTTTGTGCCACATTAAGTGACTTTCCATAGGTATTTAGAGAGCTTGTGAATTAAACAAGAATGAGCAGAATCTTATTAGCAAATGTGGAATGTAACTGCTCAGTGGACAAAGCAAGAGATCAGTCTACTGATAGTAATGGGGTTTCCCCCTGTGCAAGGAAATAGCAAATATCCTCTTCCATAAATACCCAAAACAAAAGAACAATGTATGCAGCTTGAAGGGACCCTATGGATGACTGAGAGTCCAGTTCCTGTCAAGGAGGCACGGCGGGGAATTGAACTCCCAACTTCTGGCTCTGCAGCCAGTTTATGCCCATGGCAAAAATGAATAGGATTCTGGCCAAAGTTTTTTTTTTAAGACTCAAACAGCTCCATATACCCACACACATGTGGCATATAAAGCAGGCAAACTGAGTCCGTATAACTAGTACAGTGGTGCCTCAACTTACGAACTTATTTGGTTCCAGAAGATGGTCGTAACTCGAAAGGGTCATAAGTTGGGATGTTTGTAAGTTGAGGCACCACTGGTATAAGCCTTCCTGGCCCTTAAGATCTTCAGAGGAGCCCTTATCTTAATGCCATTGCCATCACAGGCAGGTCTGATGGGGACAGGAGAGGAAGCCTTCTCTGTGGTCGCTCCCAGACTGCTGAATGCCCTCCCTCTGAAGGTTAGGTCGGCCCTCGCCTTTTTATCCTTTCACCAACAGCTGAACACCCACCTCGTTAGGCAGGCTTTTAATAATCATAACTCAGTCCCTGATGCTTTTTCCCTCTCTTTTTTTTTTGCTTTTCTAAGTTTGCTGTCAACATTTTAAATTCCTCAATTGATTTTTTAAAAATTATTTTTGTAGTTTAATTTAACTGCTTCTGTTTTTTTTTTTTTAGTATTACTTTTTTTTAACAATGTGAGCCCCCTTGGGTCGCATCCCTGGGGAAAAAGGTGGCCTGCAAATGATACTAAATAAATAAATAGTACATTTTGTTACCTGTATGACATCTATTGGCAGTTCACTGTGGAAATGACCATTGAGTTTCTCTGGTTCCGACCTTTGCATCCACTTTGCCGCTTCGACTTTGAGACACTCGGCCAGCCAATGTTTAACAGAATCCTTTTTAAGATAAGGAGAGAAAGCCCCACAATATAGATTAGTGGCTGTCCTGCATGCCAGAGGTCCCAGGTTTCAACTCCATGAACCAGATCATCCTAGTTTGTCCCAGTTTGTCCCAGTTCATCAAGGTGGCAGGCAGCACTAGGGCTACTGCTCCCCTTCCTGCCTCCTCTGGTTCAAACAGCCACTCACCAGGCCCAGCTTGCTTGCTTTTCCCAACTCCTCAGCTGATCTCCCAGTCATGGGCAAGAGCACAGACTTCTCTGCCCCGCCCTTTCATCTGAGTGGCAGATCAGCCAAGAGGGTGGGGCAGAGAAGCCTGAACTCTTGCCGGGATCTGAAGATCCGTCGAGGAGGTGCCGGAAGATAGCACCTGAGTGGCTGACTGAGCCAGAGGAGGCAGGAAGGAGCGCATCATCATCATCTGTGCTGCCACCTTTATGAACTGGGATGATGCAGTTCATGCTCTATACCTTTTAACTAGTTTCTATCACTTGCTGTCATATGAAACTGTCCCATTAGCAAGTTCAGCTTCAGAGTTTCTCCTCCAGATGCCCAAGTGCATTACAAAGCTTAGAAAAGTGGTAAACATGGATACGACATTTTACCAGTGGCGATGGTGCCCCTTTGAGGGAACATCCTTTTTCTCATCCAGCAGCTATTTTATTAAGTTTCAGTCATGAGGTCATTGCTAGGCCATGTTTTATTTGCTTATAGTTTCATATAAAAAGCAGCATAATTGTGGGTTTGAGACCTGTTTGCTTTTTTGCTGCTCATGCTTTTTTATCTGTTGTTTTAATTGGCTGAGCTTTGGTTTATCCTTCCTTCTGATTTTATTTTTCTTATCTCTTCTTTTCTTTATTGTTTGGTTTTATAGCTGTGGAAAATCTCAGATTGAAAGGAGGGGTAGAAAGATAGCAGGCCACAAGCCCTGTCCCCCAAGCTATTAACATCTATTTGTTATTGCTGAGAGAGAGAGAAAAATTAACAAAGAATGTTCTGAGATGCCCTTTGGACATCCTTATTTGGAAGACGTTCCTGTGTGGCTGCGAGAAAGTTGGCAAATCTCAAACACTTCTTCTGGAGCTGAAATGGGGGTTGTGCAAGATTTGTCCATAAACTTGCACAATCCTGGTACTTCCCAAAATCATTTCAGAGTCTTCTCCTTCCTTACATTTGGCATCTGTCAAAAGACTTTTGCTTTTAGAAGTACTGTAGAAACATTGGTTTCAAGAAGGAGAAGCAAAAGCCTATGAGAAAAATGGCAAATCAGGAGTCACTTCAATAGGATTGTGCGTGTTCTGTGCTGTCAAGTTGGAGCAGACTTAGCAACCCTAAGAGGGCTTAAAAGGTAAGTGAAATATTTAAGGAGTGGTTTTACCACTTCTGCACACACCGAGTTTCCATGGCTAAATGGGGATTTGAACCCTGTTCTCCAGAGTCCTAGTCTGTCATTCTAGCCACTACACCACACTGGGAATCCCCTCAGTAGGATTGCTTCTACATAAACATACAGGCTACAATCCTCAACACACTTACTGGTGCTTAAGCTTTGCCTAATACAGCAGAATCATGCTAAAAGAACACTGTGGGGATAATCTGCATTAAACATATGAAATTCATCTGTCTGGTCCACTATTGTCTGCTACAACAGGCATCAGTCCATCTGAAGCCCAGGAAGAGGATTTGCTGCTGGATACACTGTTTTTTTTAAAACATCACATGTGATTGGATTGGATCTGAGGCCTCCTGCATGTTGATCTCTGACCCTCAAACAGAACCTTCCATTAAGAATAAGCAAATGTTTCATCAGGGATATGAACACCCAGCTTCAGATCAAAATCAAAACCTCTCCATAAGAAGTAATGAGGAAGCCTATTGGCTCTAGACTAGCATTCTTCCCCCATAAGGTCCAACCAGGTGCCTTTGTGAGGTTCAGAAGGACATAAAGAAAATATTACCTACCTGTTTGTGTCCCACAAAATAAACAACCTTGAGAGGCATGCTGCCTCTGCTAGAGGTTATAATACATAGCTATCCTGACCAACAGCCACTATAGTGGTGTGTTTCATTGTTCCAGGGCATTCTGGGAAATTTAAATGGCAGTGTGCACTGAGGGGTTCCCTCATTTGCTCTAGGAGAGCAGATGATGAATCTGGGCCTCAAGTGAGAGAAATCCTCTTTCATGTACATTCCAAAATGTAAACTAGATTAAATTTGTGTTTAGCTTTCAACTAAGGACCACGAGACGTCTTTGTTCCATTACATTTACATGAATCTCTTATAAATATTGTGAAAAGTCACTTGATGGGACTAATAGGTAAACTCACATTTGAGAACGACGACAAAAATGGCAACACTGAGGTGCAAAAAACAAATAAGGCTCTTACCACTTCATTAGCCTGGTACGTGGCTTCAAGTTGTTTGATCTGTATGGATGGCAAGAGGCCTTCAAGAATGGTGCTGTCCAGTACTTTCTCTAAGACAGGGTGCTGTCTGATTTTGCTGAAATGGCCCAGAAGAAGATCACAATTTGGTTCAAGATTATCACCAACAACCACAATGTGTAATTGTGGCTTTACCCCTCACTGTTTGTCTATGTAGGGTAGAACATGATGGGAATTACAGGACAAAATGTTGTTCAGCTGAAGGAGAACTCTGGCATCCCACAGTTATTCACCCCTGCTTTATACTTCTTCGACATTCTTATTCCTGTTTCCCAAATCCCTAACCGAAAGCAGATGGGGAAGTAAGCTAACTGTAAAACCAGAAGAATATCCAATGCAAGAACCACCCAGATCTTATTTCCAGCATTTGACAGTACTGTTCACAGACTTAAAACAAATAGTTGACACTGGCAAATTCTTTCAAGGGAATTCAAACCCAGTGTTTTGCATTAGCTGTTAAAACTGTGGTGGGAAAAAGATTTAAAAGGAATTTTAAAAACAGCTAGATAGAATTGGTTTTCAATAGCAAGAAATCTGACAGAGGTCAGTTGAAGGAGATGGCAACCACAACTTTTCTAATGCCGTGTGTGTGTGTGTGTGTGTGTGTGTGTGTGTGTGTGTGTGTGTGTGTGTGTGTGTGTGTGTGTGTGTGTGTGTGTGTGTGTGTGTGTGTGTGTGAGAGAGAGAGAGAGAGAGAGAGAGAGAGAGAGAGAGAGAGAGAGAGAGAGAGAGAGAGAGAGAGAGAGAGAGAGAGAGAGAGAGAGAGAGAGAGAGAGAGAGAGAGATGGTTTTGAGTACCCATATCTTGCTGTTGTTCTGGTTGCTGAAACAGCCATTGAAGTGTGGCAAGCTTAAGTTTGCAAATTTTCAAATGTGCCATGAAACTGTCAGGCTTGGCATAATGACTCCCATTAGAATCAGAATAGTCAGAATCATTTTCATCCTCAATAATTCAAATGTACATCAACATAACACAGAATAATCACTGGAACACTCAAAACCTAATTCTCAGGCTTTCTGTCCATCCAGTTCAATGATATTTACCAAGGATGAAGGCATAACTCAGTGGCAGAGAACATGCTCTACAAGCAGAAGGTCCCATGTATAAGCCCTGTGGTGTCCCAGAAGGACTGGGAATGAAGGCTGCCTGAAATACTGGAGAGCGGCTACCACTCAGTGTCAATGATACTGGGCTAAATGGAGCAATGATCTGTTCAATACAAGGCGTCTACCTAATTTTTAAGAATGGGACCTCTTATATTATTTTTCCTTTTGGTGGAAAGAGCTGTAGGTCAGTAACTGAGAACATGCTTAAGAACCAGAAGG
Source organism: Pogona vitticeps (assembly GCF_051106095.1). NCBI lineage: Eukaryota > Metazoa > Chordata > Lepidosauria > Squamata > Agamidae > Pogona > Pogona vitticeps. The sequence continues at coordinate 341,059,279 of NC_135783.1, read as the reverse complement.
TCCCAATTTCAATTGTTGGCTTCTTCAGTTAAGGGGATAAAACTGTTTGCTATGTTGGAGAGTTGCTGCCAACGAGCAATAATGGGGCTAGATTAGGGTTGCCAGACGTCAGGCAAAAAAAGGACATGTCCTCCTTTTTAGCCTTAGGTCCTCCGTCTGGCAGGCAAAGATAAAAACCTTTAAAATGTCAGGCTTTTGTATATTTTTTGTTATAATTTTGGATGGGAGGGGCAGAGGTGGAAGGACCCCCTCCTTTCCCCTGTGTTTCCCTGCCCCCTGTTACCTGCCGCCAGCGCTGGAGCGCAGCCCTCGCCCCCTCCCGCCACTGCAGCGGCTGCTCGGTGATCCGCCATGCCCGCCCAGCCCATGTGGAGCCCAGAAAGGCAGTACGAGTGGAGCACTGCCCGCCAAGCCAGGCAGGAGCAAGCAGTGCCCGAGCACATTGATGGGAAGGCGAACGCCCGGACTGTGTGTGTTCAAAGTCCCTTTTGGGGACTCCAACTCCCACACTCCCCAGCCTTGAACTTATGACCCTCGGGGGAAGGGAAGCTGCCTCTTTTGGTTTTGCCCTGCGCCGCTTTCCCCCTGCCTGCGCCGGAGCCTTGTTTGGGCGTCCAGATTAGCAAGGTTGCCTCTGAGCCTGTGCAGAGTGCAAGCGGCCGGGGGATCCCACAGCCAGGCTGGGGTGGGTTCGGGTAAAATTGACTGTTTAAATAATGCTTTTTGGTGTATTTTGAAAAGAAGCCTCCATTGAATTTATTTTTATTTTTTAACATGACTGTTTCTTGGTCAGCTCACCAAGAGACATTTATTGTCAGCTATTGTAATAAAATTGTATTGATTTAATCCGGAACAATTCAAATGAAACATTCAATACGTCCTCCTCTGTCCTCTTTTTTGTCTTTCTATGATCTCTTTTTGGTACCCATTTATCTGGAGACCCTAGGCTAGATGGACGAACAGATTGAGATGATTTAACATAGGCTGTGCTCCTGTCAGGGACAGACAAATCTGTTCCACTTGGTTACAGCATTACACCTTAAAACATAGAAGAGCTATTGATTGTCAGCATAGGTCAGGGGTCAGGAACCTGTGGCTTTCCAGCAATTCCCACCACCCTGAACATGGACAGCTTGTTGTGAAAGCTGATGAAGTTGCAGTCTAATCATATCTGGAGGACCACCAATTACCGGTAAGATGAAATTAGGAGACCCATAACCAGCAGTACACCACCCCGACTCTCCTAGAAAGGAAGTTAAACAAGGAATCTCTAACAAGGCCGAGGGCACTTGAAAGACCTTATGTGGCAGGAGACCGCGGCCAGCTATTGCACCAGTGCAGTTCTTGGCCACTTTACTAGCACCTTGCCACGTGCTCTGGATGAAGACTAAACCTGCCTCTAGTCTGACTACTGTGTTTGTTTGAGGCAGATGTTTTGTGGTATTGTTGAAATGGGAGAGAGCCGATTATCACCTAGTTCAAAGAACTGAGCCATGCTATGTGTAGACTCACCCTTCTTAGCTGGCAAGATCTGCAGTAATACAAGAGCTTGGAAAAGTTACTTTTCCGGACTACAACTCCCAAAATCCCCCAGTCTGCTTAACTAAACTTTGAGCAAGACACAGAGGCAGGGCAAAAGACTTCTACTTACTTGGGATAAATATCCTGTACCCATGTGAGGAGGAGATAGGTGTCCTGGTTGCCCAGCTCAAACTGAGCAATCATCTCCAGCTGAGAGGAGAAGCAGTGGTGGTAGAACTTGGCGTAAGTGCTGCAAACTTGAAAATCATCAGGGTAATGAGGTTTAATGGATTGCACCACTGTGACCAGATCCTCTTTCATAGTCTTCCCCATGTGCAAGAAGCTGTGAGCTGCGGTAGAGATGCTCTCATTCCCAACAGATGGAAGCACTGTCATTCGCTTAGTTACAGATACTTCCACTGCAGTCCTCCAGGCCTCTTTCCAGTTTCTGGGGTGGGAACACACAGCTGTTTCGCATGTTTTTTCTTTCAATCCAAATCTCTCATCCTCCTCCACCTGCTCCGTAAGTGCTCTGATTGCATTCTGCAACAATTCCGGCTGAGATAGCGCTAAGGTGATAGAGGACTGTATGATGGCAAGGACCTCTTGCTTTAAAAGTCCAAAGAGATCTTCCATTTCATTCTGATCATCCATCTTTTTCTCTTCATTTTTGTCATCCGGGTCACAGTTATATACCTTTTCCATGAGAAGGAGATGCTGACTGGCTTCAGCAAATTTTTGATGCTTAATTAGTTCTCTGATTTGATCAGCTGTTAAAACAAAAGATATCGGTCCTCAATACAATAGCAATCAAAATAGTATTCATTCATTCATTCATTCATTCATTCATTCATTCATTCATTCATTCATTCATTCATATTATACCCCTCTGCTGCAGGGGGTATGGAAATGTTACTAAAATCACAAGTGAAACAGGAAGACAAGACTTACCCTAGCACATAAAAGTGTGTAATGATAGCAATAGACAAACGTCCTTGGTTAGGGAATTTTAGAACCAAGGAGTCACCACAAAGAAGGCCTTCTTCCAAGTCGTTATCTATCTTTGAAGGTGGAAGGACATGGACGAGTAACTGATAAGAGGATTGAGCAGTTGCTTAGGTTTGTCTCTAGAAATGCTCCCCCCCATTATATTGTTTCATATCCAGGCCATATCCAGGCTGTTATATTGTTTCATATCCAGGCCAAAGAACAACTCAAACTCTTTATTTGATGACATTTAAGCCAGTCCTAATAAAGATAATAGCTTGGGTTTATTTGTTTCTCTTAATCTTAATCTTAGAATTGCAGAGCTGGAAGAGACTCAATGGGTCATCAAGTCCAGCCCCTGTCAGTGAGGCACAGTAGAGAAATTGAGAATTTAGATACCCTGGACTACCAGAAAGACAAACAAATGGGTCCTGGATCAAATCAAGCCTGGATTATCTCTGGAGGCAAAAATGCTGAAACTGAGCCTGTCTTACTTTGGGCACATCATGAGAAGGCAGGATTCCCAAGAAGAGACAATAATGCTGGGAAAGACTGAAGGCAGCAGGAAAAGAAGAAGACCAAATACAGTATGAGATGGACGGACTTCCTAAAAGAGACCATGGGCTTGAGTCTGCAACAGCTGATCAGGGCAGCTGAGGACAGGACATTTTCGAGAATGCTCATTCATAGGGTTGCCATGAGTTGGAGGTACCTCGATGACACGTAACAACAGATTTCAGTTGGATACTAGAAGAAATGTCTTGATGGTAAAGACTTTGTCAATGGGACTAATTACTTAGAAGGAAATTGGATTCTCACTGGGTAGAGACCTAGAAGCAGAGGTTGGACTCGGTCACAGACTTCCTGGAAAGAACAAGGGATTAGATCAGATGGCCTACAAGATCTGCACCAACTCGATTCTATGATCTTAGTCAGAGGAGGACTTAGTCAGCAAGTTCACCCCATCAGATCTTGCGAGTAACGAGTTATACGTAAGTTACCCACAATGAGTTACTTCACCAGGTAAACAGAGTAGAAAGAAGTTCTACATGACCAGAAGAAACTAACTGGTGGACAGAGTAACATCTAGTTAATTTCAAAAATTGCTTCTAAGGCATTCTTAGAAACATTTGGCTCACCTTTTATATACCATTCACATCAATTTTACAGTTTTTACTGCAGAAAGCTAATGGAAAACTAAAAAGTCATGGAATGATAAAGAACAAGGGATCTGGACACCGCTGTAACAAATAACAACAATGGGTTACTTTTCAAACGCTGTAAAAAGTAGAAGTGAAAATCAGATGTTAACGTTGCTTTCAAAAAGTAATTTCCCAAATTCTGAACTGGGACAGGCTCTCCTTCTGTATCCTCCCACCGTACCTGTAACTGGCCGGCTCTCTTCCTTTAGAAGGTCCTTCTCTTTGTTTTTCTCTTTGCTCTTCACACCTGCCATGTCAAAGAGGGCGTGGGCAATTTTTTTCCCTAGCCATTTCTGCTTCTTTTCCTCCGGGCTGCAAGGAGAGCCTGTTCTGTCGGTTTCCAAAGGAGAGCCTGCAGGAGCCGAATCTCGTCGGCCCTCTCCGGTCTGCCGGTTGCCTTTGGTTTGAACCTCTTCTGTTGAGGATTCGAGCGACACAGAGTCCACGTCTGATTCAGAGGATGATGAGGACTTGACGGCCTTCTTGCCCTTTCCTTTGGGTTTTGGGGGAGCTTTTGGAGGGCTGCTGTAGAAGAAGGGCATTGCTTTTATCATCTTCGTTCTCTGAGCCTGCAAATCGTATTAAGAACATATCAAGCGCTGGGATCCATACTCAGTAAACAACAAGACAAATAATGCAGTAGAGGAACAGAGGAAAAATTAATTAAGGAAAGCAATACCACAAGTTGGCTCAATAATCTGCAAAAGGCTCCCCCCTCACATTAAGGCTTAAATAATGATATATAGCCACTTATAGATTCCATATTCTAACGGGGACTCACGGTTATACCGGTTTCCTCATCATCTTTAATCAGAGACAAGTTCTATGGAGTTCAGTGGGCATATTCTTTGGCAAAAACGCAACTAAGATTGCAGTCTGTGTTGACTGATCAGTTATATTAACTTTTTTTTTTTTTTAAAGGTGACCCAATTAATTAAAAAAAACAAAACAACCCTCAGGCCATGCTTTTTAATGCCGTTTTTAGTGGAAGTAAAACTGCCAGCCTTCCAAAATTCGGATCTATCCTGATCATTTTAAACTTCATATTCCATCATCTCCAGACAACAAGGCATTGTTCAGGGATAATGGGGACTGCATTGTTTTTATTTATTTTTAAATCTGACATAGTAATTCTCACATAAATGATACAGTAAAAATACATCTAAGACCAGGGTTCAGATCTGAACGTGTAGCTCATATTTTTTCACATGGATTTTTTTTCTTTTTGCACTGAAGGGTTAACTTTGACTACAACTTTTTCCTTTGGAAGCTGATAGATTTCTCAATAGCCCTCCCTGTTTATGTTGTTCAAAGGCTGCACAACACATACGTATGTGCATGACAACTAATCCTACCTGCTCAGTCACACTTAACCACATCATTCATATCACAAAGTTTATATGTCAACAAAAGCTACATGTTTCATTCATGGCATAAATCTTTCCAACATGAACCAAGTAGAAGAAGCGTAAACTATCAGGCTTTCTTTCTTTTCTGTGGAGTTTTCAAAAGTTACTTTTTCGAAAAACTACTTTTACAATCCTCCATGCTGGAGGAGTTTTAGAGGGAAAAACTCCATTGATTTCCCTTTATTTCCCCCCCCCGGGCTAATTTATGATACAGAATTATTAAGACTGCACATGTTCCACATAACTGTGATTTAATCTCCCTGGAGAAAAAAAATCTGAATTTTAAAAAAGAAATATTACATCTCACGAGCTGTTTCACACCTTTTTAAAAAATAGATATAAGGATTTCAGTTGTAAATTCAATTATTATCACAGCTATTTAGAGGCTAAGGCAGCTTAGGTCAAAATGAAATTGATAAAATAATAAGAAGAATTTATATGAACATAGAAAAATTAACAGGCTTTTCCCCGCAAATGGGCCTGGAAGCAGGAGAGGAGTCCACCTGAACAATCCTTGAGGTCATCTTCTCTGCTTCTGTATCTGCTGAAATCCAACACATCAACCTTTTCTAAGCTATTTGGATGTGTTTCACTACGTTTCCCATCCCCCTAGCCAGAAGATCAGAGGCAGCTGGGGACGATGACTTGGTAAGTCTAACATGTTGGTGGGCACTAGGCTAGGAAACACTGTCCCTGATTATGCCTCTCTCTAGCATTCTTCTTTGTAATCATTTCTCCATTTTATTTTTCTGTGACTGACATTTATAGATGTCTGAGGATGGCTCACGTCTTCTAGATCTTCACAAACACAAACAATAATTATAGAGAGAAGGGTTTGTTCTGCAGTTGAGAAAGAAACTCAACCAGGTCCTAAAAACAACCGTGAATTGAATTCAATTCTTCAGACAACCTCTGATTTATGAATGTGGGATGCTATATCCAAAATTAAAGAAAAATGGTCCAATATTGCTGCAAAATATTGTGCCCACATTGATAGTAGGAAAAAAAGGATGGCAAGCTTTACATAGCAAAGGACAGCCTGAATATTGACAACACCAGTGGCAGCAATCAAGATGGTTACGCATAGGCTCCCAAACTTTTTTGCCCCGTAGACCACTTGCCGACTTATTTGTTTTCCGTAGAAAACACATCCCCTGCCTATCGATGTGTGTGCCCTTATAGCTCAGTAATGAGAAATGACAAAACGTCGTTGATCCCATTTACAACACACCGACATTTGCCATAAAATTTTACCAATAATTTTACGAACTTACACATGAATGTAGCAGACCACAATACAGATAGTACATAGTACCTAATTAAATAATATTATGAAATATTATGTACACAGAATCTGTGTTTGGTGTAATTACGGATTGCCTAAATATTTATTATGATCTGCCTAATGGGATCTGCTCACATAGATACCCATTTACATCTCGTGCACCCCCATTTTTTTCTCCCTGCAAGTCAAAATAGACCCCTGGGGGTCCATATAGACTACTTTGGGAACCTATGGTCTACAGAATATCCTTTTGTGCTCATTGACATTCACAAACTGATATCAAGCAAGGGGAAATCCCAGAAACTAACTCCTTTTTTTCACCAGTTAAGCACTTTTCACCCAAACACAAAGCTATTGTCAGGACTGTTTTTTGATGTTTTAGGGTCACTTGTTTCTGCATGGGGGAGGGGGACCACTTTATTTTTAAAAAAATCAAACTTGGAAACCTTTTGCCCAAACTTCCCTAACTTCAACACAGAGCAAGAGCAGATTGCCTGCTATAACTGTGCATTAATCCAAAATCCAGTTTCAAAGTTATGATTTATTGGGTTGGCCTCATTTTTGGAATTGCCTCACAGAATATCAAATTGCTCTGCCAGCACAAGAACACTGCTGCACTCTCATGCAGCAATAATTCTGGTGACCATTTGTTATTCTCAATCCCATGCTGCACAAAGTGACAGGAAGATCTTTTGAGTTTTCTCTACAAACACGTGATGTCTCTGGGTGTAAATCCACACAAAAAACAACAATGAATGTCAAGCTGACTGCACTTATGCCAAAAGAACTTTTGCTACTAATTTTAGGTGAGATCCAGCTTTATTCTTTAGAGTATTCTGACTGAGGTGACGATATTATACAGTTCCATGAGCCAAAAGTATGAATCAGAAACACTGGTGTCACTTATGGTCAGAACTATCACCAGACGTGATTCAAAATAAGACTGAAGGGGCAGAAGGACAGCACTGTTTATTTTCATGGTGACAAGGAAATGGAAACCTTTGACAGTCATGCATCCCAAGAGAGGGATACATCTCTTAATTTGGCACTAATTACAGCCCAGAAACAATGGTTTTCTAATTGTGCCACTCCCGTGTTTAAAATGTACCCAAAGAAGTATGGGAAAGGGATGTATGATTTAAAGTGCTTCCTTTCTCAAAACTGCATTCTAGAATTTCCATACTGGTTACACTTTTTTGTTTGTAGGGAGAAGAGTCGCCTTGGTATGTATTTTAACTAGATTTTTTATTTATTTTATATTGATTTCTCCATGGACCCTTTTAAAGCAGGGTGGGCGGGTTTGTTTTAAATCAAGATCAACAGGTAAAAAAACACCTTGTTAGTTTACAAATAGTCATTGCTATCCTATAGCTAGACAATTATCCATGGCTAAGTCCAAATTGACACAATGGGTAGACATGTAGAATATTACAGGTCTACATGATATAAGAATGTGTATTCTTCAGAATGATTTGCCTTTCAATTTTATGGGTGTTTTCCTTTTGCCTGTAACACTCCTGCCTTATCTCCACTATCCCTCCCCCTCCAAAATTTCCCCTTATGCAATCCAAGTGGTTTTGTTCAGAGACAGAGAACAAAGTTTTTGCTAAGCCAAGCCTAGCAATAAATTTCCAGTGTACAGGATAGGGGTGGGAAGGGTAGCTGAACCAGACTATCGAAGCAAATATCCTAAAGATGAACAATTTTTTTTCCAGCAGAAAAATTTATGGATCACAGCCTTCTTCATCAGATGCACAGTACTGTATTGCCTTAATTTACAGATTATGATGCCTATGGCTGGCTGGGTGGAGAATGTCATTCACTGGGCCAGAGCAAGTTGGAATGTAAAAAGTGCAAAGGTGGATTCACTACCTTAATATTGGTCCCTAACCTACAAGGGTTGGGTGGTAACACAGACCTTTACGGATCAGCAAGCTTCTTAAGGGTATCAGCAGAAATTTAGGGAAGTGGACAAAGTCTATTAATTACGCCTACGGATTGCTGACTTGACTGTAATCCGTACTGACCAATCCTTCTAGTCAAACTGATGAGATGGTTTGAATCATCAGTGGGGAAAGAAGGTTATATATTAGTCCGAGTTGTGAAATGTTCTACATAGCTTTGCCCCTCTGGTTATAATTGTGAATAACAACTGGAGTGGCATTTATTTTCTGTCCTGTCCCCAAAGAAAACTATTCCATAGATAAACACATTTTAAAAACACATTAATATCAAAATAATAATAATTTCTTTTAAAGAAAGCAGGCATTTCAAGCATTTTATAAAAGATTTAAACCATTCACAGTTCTCCTAATGAGCCCCCTTGCCAGATTGTAAATATTTTGAAGCCTGGCTTCATTTGATGGAACTTATTGCATCTCCTTCCCAGTCCCTGAATTTTGGGGGTTACTTGGGGGGCCAATGTTGTAGGATCCTTCTTGGGGAAAGACAAGGTGGTAGTGGCCTGTAGATGTCTTTTGCATTAGAATTCTACAAAAACTGTACTTTGGTTCAGAGGGTTCTATACCTATATTCCTGAAGCTAGTGTCCTCCAGATGTGTTGGACTACATATCCCAATCACCAGTAGTACCCTGGCTTACCTGTAGTTTCAAAAAGAGCAGCTTTTCTAAGCTATGGCATATGCATAGGATGGTGCTGATATCATAGTAAAATGGATGTATAGTACTGTACAATTTATTGGTAGGAACCTGTGATCTTCCAAACACTGTAGGACTATAATTCCTATCATCCACCCCCATTAGTTGTGCTGACTAGGGATTATGGAAGTTGTAGTCGAATAACAGTTGCAGTCAGAAGTTGTTCAACCTGATTTGCAACAGTTAATTTACTATTTATTTATTTAAATTTTTTTATATGCTGCCTTTCTCTGCATAGAGGATCCAAGTTTTGTTAAGTTTTGCTTCTCAGGAAGATGCAGTCTGTCATACCTGAGTTTTGTCCATACTTTTATTACATTGTTAGAGTAGAAAATCCAGATCTTCCAAGAATTATTAGCTATGCTTCTCTTTTGAGGCTAAAAACTTCCAAGGCATCTGAAGCTTCTTGTATTGAACTGCCACTAGCAACGTGAGGATTCCCTATATGGTGTCGTGGATAGAGTGATGGACTAAGACTCTGGTAGACCAGGGTTCAAATCTCCACTTGGCCATGGAAACTCACTCACTAGGGGAGTGGAATTGGTAAAACCCATCCAGAAATTTCTCACTTACCTTAGAAGCACCACTAGGATCACTATAAACTGTTTTTGACTTGACGGCACAGAAGACACATATTTTCTAGCAATGTAACACGAGAAATGTTCAACTCTTTCCAGAATAATAAGAAACTACGATCTAACCTCTTCCTTACAATGTGGCTCCCCATGTCCCAACAGGTTTTACCAGTGCCAGACTTTTTAAATCTACCAGATTTTTGTTTCCCGGACTTGCAGCAAAGTGTAAGCACAGATTATAGCTTTCATGTTCTTTAGAATAACAGCAAATCCTCTTCCTGAGTCATTTCCTGAGTCACTGGAATGCAAGAGTATGGGATGGCTCTAAATGCAAAGACTAAAATCCAAGACAATGCAAGACAGAACTGGAGGGAGTTGTTTTTAAGTGATTCAGCATGTTGGGAGTTGTAGGGGGAGGGACATTTCCAAGCTCTGGAAAGGCCTGAAAAAATGTACACACACACACACCACACACTTTTATATGTAAAATATGTGTATATATAAATACCCTTGTTTTTATATACAGTACAAAGAAATATGTAACGTGACATGTGCAGTAGGAAGTAATAATTGTGTAACTACCCTTGTTTATATATATAAGTTTAAACAAAGAAAGAAATAAGTAAAGTGGACAAAAGGTAAAGGTAAAGGTTCCCCTTGACAATTTTTGTCCAGTTGTGTTCGACTCTAGGGGGCAGTGCTCATCCCTGTTTGCAAGCCAAAGAGCCAGCGTTTTGTCCGAAGACAATCTTCCGTGGTCACATGGCCAGTGCGACTTAGACACGGAACGCTGTTACCTTCCCACCGAGGTGGTCCCTATTTATCTACTCGCATTTGCATGCTTTCGAACCGCTAGGTTGGCGGGAGCTGGGACAAGTGACGGGCGCTCACTCCGTCACGTGGATTCGATCTTACGACTGCTTGGTCTTCTGACCCTGCAGCACAGGCTTCTGCGGTTTAGCCCACAGCGCCACCACGTCCCTAAAGTGGACAAGCCAACAACTATAATACCCAAAAGTTTGGGATACAAGTATTTGAGAAATTGACAGGGAATGAATTGAATTAATAAATAAAGAAAAGGAGAGGCTTCCCTGTGGTGGCACCTCGACTCTGAAATATCCAGCATGAAGGCATGCCGACATCACTTTTTCCCCCACTGCCACATTAAAACCTGTTTATTCGCCATGGCATTTGAAGAGCATTAGCTGTCCTCTGGGCTTCAATGTTCCAAACATATTTTATTGTCTACCATATTTTTCAGTGTATAAGACACCCCCATGTATAAGATGCCCCCACTTTTCTAACCCAAAATTAAGAAGTCTAAGTGGGGCTTAGCAAGTGGAGGGAAAAGCAGCAATCAAAGCCCTGCAGGATCACTTTGATTCCTGCTTTCCCCTCCACTTGTTTTTTGTTCTCTCCTCAGCTTACTTCCGTGTATAAGGGGACCCTCAATTTTAAGTCTAAAGATTTTAGACAAAAGTATAGTCTTATACATGGAAAAAATATGGTAGCTTTTCTGGTATTTTTCCATTTTATTCTGGTATGGCTTGTTTTGACATCATGCTCTGGTTTGTATATCTGTAAACTTCAAGACCTAATAAAATTTAAAACAACGACATGGAAGGAAAGCTTAGAAATAATACTTTTAAAAAACAACCACAACCTTCCAGAATCCATCATTGAGCATGACTATGGTCCCTCCTGGCTGGAAGGTTCTTGGCATTCCCATCCAAACAAATAACTTTCCCAGCTCTGCATAAATAATCGGCACATCTGTTGCTCGGTTGTGGCGTGCCATCAAGCCAATTCTGACTTCCAGGGAGCCTAACAGGGATTTTTGAGGTTTGTGAGATGACAAAACGGTTTACAATTCCCATCCACGAGTAAGTCTCCATGGCTAAGGAGACATTTGAACCCAGGTCTCTTGAGTCTAAGCCAGTCTATTTCCCAAACCAGCCTGTCTCTCAGCTGTTGCTCAGTTCTTAGTCCATTCATTCTCTTGTTCATTCTGATGAGGATAAACCTGCCAGGACTGTCTCGAGACATTTGGGGCCAAGACACCACACGTCTTCCCCCTTCACTCCAAGTACCAGAAGCCAGTTAAACTGGCACAACTTGAATGTCTATGATGATGAGATAATATCTACCATGTTTGAGGGAGAAGTCTAAATCTGAGGAGCAGGTTAGCTCGGTACAGGAGTGAACACAGCTCCTACTCTGATGGATGTGCAGAGGGGCGGCCCTAGGAGTAACAGCAGCCAGGGTGAATAAAGGTTGCCCTTGACATTTAGTCCAGTCGTGTCCGACTCTAGGGTGCAGTGCTCATGCCCGTTTCCAAGCCATAGAGCCAGCGTTTGTCCGTAGACAGTTTCCATGGTCACGTGGCCAGCGCAACTAGACACGGAACGCCGTTATCTTCTCACCGTGGGGGTACCTATTTATCTATTCGCATTTACATGCTTTCGAACTGCTAGGTTACCAGGAGCTGGGACAAGCAACAGGCGCTCACTCCATCATGTGGATTCGATCTTATGACGGCTGGTCTTCTGACCTTGCAGCACAGAGGCTTCTGCGGTTTAACCCCCAGCGCCACCACATAATATTGCCTCACAACAAAGCCTGTTTCGTAGCTAGAATAGGGTAGCTTCCCTATGAACCACTGGGTTGCATCCTACCCATTGCTGTGCTGTGCAATTGGCTTTGCCAGCAACCTACATTGTTGCTGTCATTATGGGCCACCAAGTCTGGCTTGACTGATGGCAACCCTATGAAGCAGTGATCTCCAGAAGGTCCTGCAAACTAAAGGCTGTGGTTTCCTGCACCCAGTCAAGCCATCTCATGTTCGGTCTTCCTCTTTTCCTACTGCCTTCCACTTTTCCTAGCATTCTTATATTTTCCAATTTTTTTTCTTGCAGTGGTATGCCCAAAGCAGGATAGCCACTGTACACATATGGTGCCCCTATTTATTAAAAGAGAAGAAATCTCAGGGTGGAATTATCCCACCCATAGTCTCCAACAAACTGGACATGGACTATAAAGTTAATTGACAGAAGTTTGTTTGTATAGTTAACATACATGGGGTGGGGAGAAGTCATTTCTTTGAAGATACTTAAAATATGCAATGCATAGACCAGAATACCCATTAGCATTACATATTTCTGCCACTTTCTCCCCCAAATGAACCATTTTTTTTCTTCCTTTGCTTGCGACTCTTAAATTGATTACTGCCTCGATAAAATAAATTAATGCCAATGTCCAAGGTTGGATACCTTGCACTCCTAAGCAAAACATATCTTGCACTCCTAAGCAAAACATATCTACTGAAGTCACAAGTTTATTGGTGTGTGTGTGTTCATCAGACTGTGCAAGGAACATTCAATTTCTCCTCTGTGTGGCACAAATGCAAACAGGAATAAGAGAAAATGAAGGCCAGAGGAAGACTGAAAGACATTAATTAGTGTCTTAAGCTCACAGACATTAAATAGCATTACAAATTACGGATTCAAAAGGAGCAAGCTTTTCACAGGACAACTGCAACCTATGCGGGATTATGCATTGAGCAGGAACTTCAGCGCTGAATCTGCTGATCGAATCCTGACCCGCTATTCACTGGATATCTGCTTGGATCTTGAATATATTCAGCCACCCTCTGCCAGATCAGGGTGCACCGCTATCTGGATTTGGGACTGCAGCAGTTAGCCCGTGAGCTGATCTACATATGCAGAACTCTCAACAGGTAAGGCGCACGTGTGAACGAGTCACCGTGGAACTAACTATATTTTGCATCTTGTCCACTCGTGTTGCCGCCGGCCCTTCAAACATGATATTCTCCAGGTTTGCCAATTCTCATATTCCACTGTTACAAACACGGCAGATACTAAACAGCAACACCCCCTCGTCCTGTATTTTTTACTGCCCACGACAGTGGAACTAACTCTATTTCTCGTAGAAAGTCTATACTTTCTCAGCCTCCCCATTCGTCTGACTACAACTCCCATCACTCTGGCTAGCCCAGCCAATCCTGACGGCGGGAACCGAGTTGGGGGACGGTAAGGGGGGGTCTGGCAACCTCCAGAAGCTCCCCTCCAGGTCTGGTTGGAGGGCACTGCTCATTACAGACCCCGAAAGACACGTTCCCCGAGTTCTGGATGAGGATGATGGGGCTTGTAGTGCCCAAAGGGAAAGGCGCACCGCGTTGGAGGAAGGCAAAAGGGCAGCGAGGGTCGGTGGAGGTGGGGAGCGGAGGTTACTCCGGAAGAGGGTCGTAACAGATCGCAAGCGGGACGGGCAAATAAGGGTCGATCACCGGGATCTTGCTGGCTGGCATGCGGGCAGAGGGACGGGGAGGGGTGAGGTGGACTTACGGAGGCCCGCGGACGGTGGATCGGGACCGGTAGGCTGCTTGTCTCGCCCTCTGGCCCCCGTTAGCTGGAGCGCGGTTTCTCTTACTCCTGTACACAGCGAGTTTAGGGATATAGCTATATATATATATCCCTATCTCGTTCCCTCACCCGAAGGAGGCGGCCGCCCATCCCTCGCACTCGGAGTGCCCCCTTTTGGAAACTCCGCCTCATTGACACGATAGAGGCGCTTAGAGGGGGAGGAGGGACCTTTCCACAAGGCGGAATTTCCAAAAGTCGAGACACGTGTTAAGCTGTAACGCAAGAGCTCTGGGGGGACTGTGAGAAAACAGGCAGAGGCGCCCCCCTTGGGAGTTTGGTGGGATGTTTTTTTCCGGATGTTTCCCCCCTCCCAGCGCCTCAGAAGAGCACTGTATCTTTGTCAAGGTAAAGAAACCCCTGGCAGCAGCCTTCCTCCAATCACATGCCCTCCATCTGTCTTGTACTACAATCCCCATCTTCTGACCTCAGGGGCAAACAGGTTTGGGGAGGCTGCGTCCCAGGAGACACCTCCCAAATGATTGGCCCGTACCCCAGTGATGTCACAGAATGTTCAGCGTTCCTCTTGATCGTTGATTGGCTATTAGAAGCCCAGGTATTCTTTCCAACCTTCTCCGCTCTTGTGCAGGGAGCAGTGGACGGAGCATCCCCACCTCTTTCTCCACCTGATACCTTATTATTATTTTAAATTTTTTTTAAATGTGTGTATTGTTTGTACATATCGCTGCCATTTGGGGGGACATTAAATTAAATGTCCAGTTATTTCTCAGTCACACACTTGAGAAAGGGCTACTTATGTGTAGTTTTTCTTGTGATTTGGAACCTTAAGAATATGGGTTTCTGAAGGGGGGGGGAGATTCTAAATTCACAACTACTGTCCAGTGCAAAAAACGGTCTGAAACTCAACATCAAAAAAAAACTAAGATCATGGCCACTGGCCCCATCACCTCCTGGGAAATAGAAGGGGAAGATATGGAGGCAGTGACAGATTTTACTTTCTTGGGCTCCATAATCACTGCAGATGGAGACAGCAGCCACGAAATTAAAAGACGCCTGCTTCTTGGGAGGAAAGCGATGAAAAACCTTGACAGCATCTTAAAAAGCAGAGATATCACCTTGCCAACAAAAGTCCGAATAGTCAAAGCTATGGTTTTCCCTGTAGTGATGTATGGAAGTGAGAGCTGGACCATAAAGAAAGCAGACTGCCGTAGAATTGATGCCTTTGAATTGTGGTGCTGGAGGAGACTCTTGAGAGTCCCCTGGACTGCAAAGAGAACAAACCTATCAATTCTAAAGGAAATCAACCCCGAGTGCTCACTGGAAGGACAGATCCTGAAGCTGAGGCTCCAATACTTTGGCCATCTCATGAGAAGAGAGGATTCCCTGGAAAAGACCTTGATGTTGGGAAAATGTGAAGGCAAGAGGAGAAGGGGACGACCGAGGATGAGATGGTTGGACAGTGTCATCGAGGCAACCAACTTGAATCTGACACAACTCTGGGAGGCAATGGAAGATAGAAGGGCCTGGCGTGCTCTGGTCCATGGGGTCACGAAGAGTCGGGCACGACTAAACGACTAAACGAACGAAACGACGTCCAGAAATGGATCAGGAGGCGGTGGAGCTGTTTGTAACAAGGGGATGATGTGATCCCTGTCTCCAGGTCCAGTTAACAATCTACAGTGTTTTGGACCAGCTCAAGTTTCCGAACACTTTCCAAAGGCAGCCCCATGTAGAACTTGTTCCAGTAATCCAGCCAGGATGTAACTAAGGCATGTGTCACCATGGTCAGATCAGACCTCTCCTGGCACACTAATTTTATTTGTGTGAATGCACTCGCTACTGCTGAAATCTGGGCATCCAGGCTCAGAGACGAATCCAGGAGGACCCCCAGATTGCACACCTGTGTTTTCAAAGGGAGTGTAAAACCATCCAGCAAAGACTGCATCCCTATTACCCGATCTAGCTATGTTTAGCTTAATGAGGAGAAGACTGAGGGGAATGGGTGGAAACTCGTTAGAGGGAGATTCAACCTGAAAATAAGGAGTAATTTCCTGATAGTGAGAACCATTAACCAGTGGAACAGCTTGCCGCCCTATGTTGTGGGTGCCCCATCGCTGAAGGTTTTCAAGAAAAGTTTGGGTAGCCAAACAAGTTTGGGTAGCCAAACTTTTCAGGATGGTATGAGGTTTCCTGCCTTGGGCAGGGGGTTGGGTTAGAAGACCTTTAAGGTCCCTTCCAACCCTATGATGGTTCTATGATCTTCCTTTCCACTGAACAGGAGCACCTCTGTCTTGTCTGGGTTAAATTTATTTGCCTTCATCGAGTCCATCGCTGACACCAGACACGGATCAAGAGCATACAATGAAACTGTGGAATTGCTGCCACAAGATGTTGTGATGGCTGCCAATTTCAATGGCTGTTGAAGGATATCAGATAAAGCGCCACTGTCAGAGGCAGTATTCAAAGTAATAAAGGCAAGGCGGGGGGGGATGCAGACTGCACTTGGGTTCTGCTTGTAGGTCTCCCATTGGCAGCTGGTTGATTAGTGGACAAACAGAATGCTGGACAAAGCAAATATTTGGTCTGATCTAGCAGGGCTCTCATGTTGTTATAAATATGTGGAGGCACAGGATGAGAAACATTCAATTCAATTCAATTTTATTTTATTTTATTTTTTGAAAGACAGTTTGAATTGTTTATTCACATTAGTTTTTGTTTGGCTATTTCTCCCTATTTCCCATTCCCTGTTAAACGAATCCTCCATATTGTTGTTGTTGTCGTCAATTTTGGGCTCTTCATTTTGAAATACACACACCCCGAATCTTAGTATTAATTGCAATGCATCTCAAGACCTACAGTATTGTTTTTCCCATTCTCAGCATTGGTGTTTGAGAAAGTAGAGCTACACTATAATTTCTTGCATTTATTTTATTCTTCTTTTAAAAGCTCCGGGAGTCCTTTTGTCTTTATGAAATGAGGCAGAGACAAAATTAAATTAATTAGTTGATTAATCAAGGGTTGTGTTTCTATTCCACTTTTCCCACTAATGAACCGAAGGGGACAAACTGGTCTTCTGTTTCCCCATTGTATTCTCATAGTACTCCTGTGGGAGTAGGAGAGGTTGAGAGAAGGTGGCTGCCACAGGTCATTTATTTAATTTTTTCCCCTTTAAAATATTTTTACTCTGCCTTTCTTCTTAAAAGGACCTGAGGTGGCATACAACAATTAAAAGACAATATTTAAAAGCTGAAAACAGTAAATACACAAATATTTTAAAAACAAGTAAACAAGTATTGTATCACTAACCGTCCATAAAATGAATCCTAAAAACATACAACAGAGCACAAAATAACAGGGCGCAATCCATTTACCGACCACACCCAGGCTACCAGTCACTAAGGAAAACCCTGCCTGAAGAGAAAGGTCTTTGCCTGCTTGCAGAAAGACAGCAAAGATGGGGCCAGCCAAGTTTCCTGTGGGAGGGAGTTCCTGAGTCTGGGAGCAGCGACATAGAAGGCCCTTCCCGTGTCCCTACCAAGCACATCCCTTCATCCTTCTTGTGATCCAAGGAATCTCCAAAGCTTGCCTCCAGCACCATATTTCAAATAAATATTTTTTTGCCCTCTGAGCACTGTCCAGCTGTCATACCTCTACATAGTAATTGGGAATGCTAAAGTATGGATGATCTCAATCTTGGTCTCCAGTGACCCTTCCTTACGCTTGAGGATCTATTCTAGTTCCTTCATAGCTGCCCCTTAAGTTCTGGAGTCCTGTATTTTAGAAAGCATTGAGAACTGGACAGAGTGAAGCACAGCCTTTACACTCCATTTAGAAGGGGGAAATGGCATGATAAAAGCTAACAAATAGGATCTGGCACAAACGTTTGTAGATTATAAATTCCTTTATCAGATGGGTGGACGTGATGAAGTAAGTCAAGCTTATGGCCAATAAATTTTGTTAGTCTTTGCACTACAGTATTACAATACTCCGGCGTTGTTTATTTGCTGCAACAGGTTATATAACTAGATGTTGGAAACCTTTGCAGAGTACTGGGAATAAAAAACATGCAAGGAAATATGACCAGCCAATAAATGTTTACCTTGGCTAGCGAGAGTGGAGGGCTCATAACTCCGGTTTGAGTTGGTGACTTATGTTGTTCGAAGTTGTGTATGTGTTTTTTTTTTTTTTTTAACTTGGAAAGTGTCATGGAGTTTTCTCTGATTTAGGAAGTCCGTTTCCTGATATGTCTGGAATTGTCAGTAATACTCATTAGGAAATGGGAAGGAAGGTGCTGTCCTCTGAAGATGCTGGCCACAGAGAATGGCGAAACGTTAGGAAGAAAAACCTTCAGAACACGGCCAAAGAGCCCGAAAAACCCACAACAACCAAGGTGAAACTGATTGAAACAATGTACTTAATTGGGTTGATGCACAATAAGCATGCATAAAATTGCATTCTGCATCCTAATGGAGATTTATAGGAGGTTTTGATATAGCTCAAGGCTCTCCCTAACTTGGTATGTTTCTGAGGTCTTGGACTACCACCCTGACATTCTGCTGTTTCCCCATTTGCTTACTGTATTCTCTCCTAGGTGGGGCATCCTGCTATTTCAAAGCCGCCCAGTTGACCCAGTAGAACACACACACCGCTGATATGACAGCTGTAATGGTTGCTTCTTCTCCCTCTGCATTTTCTTTCTTAATTGGAAGATGACTCTGAGGAACAGAATGCCTAGAATTTGTGGCAACACAGAATTATTAGAACTATTTGTTGAGTCATGTCATGCCTTCCAGATTATTTAAACTCTTGTTTTAATAATTAAGGAAGGATAGAAAGAAAGTATCCATGCTATTTGTGTATCCATGGATTTATCTTATCATTTGGATTTATATTCTGCCTTTCACCCAACAACAGGACTTAAGGAACCTTACAGTAATAATGAATAAAAAGTTGAGTTAAAACTTCAAACAAGATTGAAGATCAAAACAGAGTTAAAGACACCATTTAAAGCAAAACATTTAAAACACAACAGTTGATGATAAGACAGTGCCCAACTGCTAACAGTTCAACACCTAGCCAGTCCCTATTAGCCTGTGTGAATAACCAAGTCTTTCTCTGTTTTTGAGTGAGAGAGTGACCCCTTTTAGCTGTGCCTGATGAAAAAAAAAAAGGGAAATTCAAATGCTTTCATCTTCATGCACCAATAACCTACATAGGTCCAATTGAAGTCCTCATTACTTCAATTTTGTGTCTAGGTCAGCTCATTGACTTTTTGTGTAAGGCACTTCATTTAATAGAATGAAGTGCCTTACATACTAAGAATTGATAAAATGAGGCTCCTAAAGTGGCTTTTCTATTAAATGAAGTGCCTTTAATAGAAAAGCCACTTTAGGAGCCTCATTTTATCAATTCTTAGTGTGGTGTAGCTGCTTTGCCATTGGCAAAGCAACTACCATGTTCTCTAGACTCACAAAGAGAGTATGGCTCAATAAGAAGCTGTTGGCACATACCAAGATCCAGGTCTATAGAGCCTGTGTCCTGAGCACACTCCTGTACTGCTGTGAGTCCTGGACCCTTTGTGCACGGCAGGAGAGGAAGCTGAACACCTTCCATATACAGTACATTGTCTCTGATGCATTTTTGGTATTACCTGGCAGGACAAAGTTCCAAATAGAGTAGTCCTAGAATGAGCTGGAATTTTTAGCATGTCTACATTACTGAAATGGCGACGTCCACGTTGGCTTGGGCATGTTGTGAGAATGGCTGACAGTCGGATTTCAAGAGATCTTCTGTATGGAGAATTAGTGCAGGGAAATCGCCCCAGAGGGAGACTACAGCTGCAATACAAAGATATCTACAAGCGGGATCTGAAGGCTTTATGGTAACGTGCTCTGTATGGAGAACTTGGAACAATGTCTCATGTGGCTGAGAAAGCCAATTCGAGAGTGACAATCCCTTCCACACTGAAGACAAATCCAATCTGTCCCCTGTCCAGCTCCCTGATTTTGCTGCTTTTGGGACTGCCTCTTTGCCTCGGCCTGCTGGACAAGGGACTCTTCAAATTGGGAGAGGCTGTGATGCACCGCCTGCTTCAAGGCTAAACGCTCAGATGTCAAGGTTGCCCATCTGTTGAGATCCATTTGTAAAGTCTCTCGAGAATGATGGATGCCTAAACTAGTGTGGTGTGTGTGTACATGGGTATATGTGTGCATGAGCACACTTGTACTCATGAATGTTCTCAATGCACATTACTCAGGAAAGTAAAAAAAAATAATTGGATGAAAACTCCCAAACTTTTAGTCTTGAGGATTCAGGGAACTATAGTCCAAATAAGTTATTGTTAATCTCTCCATCTCTCTCTTTTTCTCTTTCTCCCTCCCTCCCTCCCTCCCTCCGTCTCTATCTCTCACGTGTTTGGTGTTTGTCAAACCTCTGGACAAGGTGTGGAATGCTGCTGTCCATATGACCTGCTTGTGGGATTTCCAGACTGTGGAAAACAGGATCCTGCCCTTAGTGTATTAGATGGGCAAGGATGACAGCACTCAGCAATGCTCTTTAATGATCCTACAGTGAAATTACGCGATTCCTCTTCTTCCTTTTTTTAATAGGCAAAATCACCACTGAAACTGTCACAAATTATTTCACTAATGATTTTACAGTTATCATTACAGGGTGTGCTAATGGAGTTCCACTTGTCAAACTGTCAGCGTGCTATTAGTTCTCTTTTTCCAACAAAGGGTAGTGCATCAAACTAACCATAAAATCCTAAGGGCTGTTGTAAAATCTGTCTTTCATTCGCATTGCTTGTTCCTTCACGAGATAAAATGAGTTGTGTTTTCAAAGCAAGTGCTGTATTTCCAGTAGGGTATTATTCTTCTACAGTATATCTGGATTTTCCCTTTAAAGACACCTGAACTTAAACATAGAGTAAATTTGTAAGATATTTTATTCCTGTTTAAATGGAGAAGTCTAAAATATGTTTGAAAAAGGAGAAAATAAATTTATCTACATAGATCAAATCTCTGAAGAGGCTCACAATTATATTAAGTATCCAGATTCCCTAATGTCTCACTGGAAAAATGTCAATTCATTGGCCTTTTTAAAGATTAACTCCACTTCATTTCAGCAATGAGACTGCAGAGTAACACTAATGATTTTTGTGTACTTGAGATATTTACAACTGTGATTTAGCATTTGCATAAACATTCTGTCCTGCCTTTGCTAAAAACTTTAATATCTAATAAAAATATAAAAATATATACAAGTACCATAAAAATACAGATGTGACGAGCAACCAAGAGTCTTGTGGCACAGTGGGTAAACAGCGGTATTACAGTCGGAACTATGCTCATGGTCAATGTTTGATCCCAGCAAATACTGGCAAGCCAGCTCAAGGTTCACTCAGCCTTCCATCCTTCTGAGGTTGGTAAAATGCTTTCGGGGAGAGGGTCAATGTGTAGCCTGTATAAGTTAAAAATTGTAAACTGCCCAGAGAGCGTTTGTATGGGGCGATGTATAAGCAGCACACTTTGCTTGCTCTTATTATTATTATTTTAAAGCAGTGGTTCCCAACCTTGGGTCCCCAGATGTTCTTGGACTAAAAATCCTGGAAGCCTTCATCACTAGCTGTGTTGGTCAAGATTTCTGGGAGTTGTAGTCCAAGAACATATGGGGACCCAAGGTTGGGAACCATCCCTTTAAAGACTGCTGCGTTCATACCAGTGTGTTGCAGTGGACAGAGTAATGGACTAGGACTCAGGAGGCCTGAGTTCGAATCCTTGCTCAGCCATGGAAACCCTCTCTGGGTGTGGAATTGGTAAAGCCACTCCTTCAATATCTCACTTACCTTGAAATCCCTATTAGAGCCGCTATAAGTCAGTTTCAACTTGATGGCAACATAACAGCAACAAAGTTCTGTTTGCCGTTAGCTGTGGTCTGCATCCAGTTCATCAGAAGCATCCGTTTCATCTGAGGAAGTGGACTATATTCCATGAAAACGTCTGCCAAACAAAACTGGAAAATCTCTTAAGGTACCACCAGGCTCCTTGTTGATGGTGCTGCATCGGCCCAGCATTGCCACAACTTGTGCTCTGGAAACATCCAGTTGAAATAGTGACTCTCTCAGTGAAGGGGATACCTTGAAACAAGTATCTCTGACACTGAAGTGACCAATTGGTTGTTTTTAGGGAAGAAATCCCCCCCTCCCGATAAAGCTATTTGTCTTGTTTCACCTTAGCTTTAAAAAAGTCACACGTTGGCTTTCAAATCAGTTTTAAGCACACAGTTCTGGAGTCAACCTTTCTTACGTTTCCTGAATTTCATGCTTTATTATAAGATCTTTGCAACACATTGTCCGGCTTCCGCGCAGTTCATAAATACCCATGAAGGAGAGGCACGAGACTGAACCACAAACATGCAGGAATGACTGCCCCAAGCACATGTCTGGGTGGGTGGGTGGGGGTGTCAGAGCAGCTGCAGATGGGGATAGCTCATGCAACAGTGACAGGGCTGATGCTTTGACCGTGAAGAGCTGATAAATGCTGACTAGAACTATGGGACTTGTAGTCAAACTCATTTGGAGGGTATCAGGTTGAGGAAAACCAAATTGAAACCCCTCCTGTCGCAGCAAGTTTATCCATTCTGCTTTACACAGCCCATTTTAAGCTTCTGTTAATATTCTTTTTTGGAGATGGGGAGCATCCAGAACGACACTACGGTTTTTTTAAATCAATTTTGGGTGTGCCATAGCTGGAGATAATGGAACTGCTACAGTTGCTGTGCCATATACCTGATGCCATTGTTCATGCTTACCAAATTGATTTTTCACTCTAACCTCTCCTCAAACCCTTTTTTTAAACTATAACTCTCACAATCCCATAGCCTCTGGGAATTGTAGCCCCCCCTCGCAAATAAAAATAAAATAAAATAAAATAACTAATTAGTGAGTTGCTTTTCAAATAATAAACAATCAACAGGAAAGAATTCTTTCACAAGATAAATGCCATAACCTTATTGAGTGCCAGATCTATTTGGTAGCTGAAGAAGTTTTTAATGTCAGAGGGGGCCAGCTAATAAATCCCATCCTCAAAGCTTTTTGTTGTTATAATTTTGGCTCAAAGGCTTTATGGGGCAGAAATACGGCAAGAAGAAGTCAAGACCAATTTGGAGGTTGTGCAGAAAAAAATTCATGAGGCACATACTGGGGCTCCCTCCAGGGACTCCTTTGGCTCATATTAGGGCTGAGCTGGATCTCCCTTCAATTACGGCCAGAACTGATTTGGCCTATTTTAGACACTGGCGTAGGCTCAATAGCATGGCGGGCCACTCCCTGGCCAAGTGCTGCTGGCTGGAGCGACTGCAGGTGGGAGGATGGGCACAGTGGTGGCAAGAGAAGTTAAAGGTTTACAGTCTTTCCATGGAAAGGTTTATTTGTTTTAGTCCTCAAGCTCTTAGGAACTGGATCTTTAACTCTGAGTCCAGCCAAGAGAGGGCTGCCGTTGTTGGGTCAACATTCTCTATTTGGTATTCTCAACTTCAAGTTAATCATGCAAGGCCATACTACTTTGAGGCACTATCCTTCCCCCAGCTCCATAGAGCCTTTACAAATCTCAGATCCCAACAGATGCCCTCTGCATATATTGAAGAGCGATACTGAGGATCGCCCCGTATCAAAACGAATACCTGTCTGTGGCTGTTATCAAACTGAAGATATAACTCACTGCTTATTGTTCTGTCCCCTTTATATGGATCATAGAAAAAGATTTATATCACCTTTCATCCTGTCGTTTGCCGACTGCACCTCTGAGGAAGCAGTATGACATCTGCTCTCTCACGATCAGTCATTATCATTTATTCTGTATCCCAAGTTGTGCTGGCAGCCAAGAGGTTGGGTTCTTGCTTTGTCAAGGATCACAACGCTGTATAGCTGCCATAAACATGTGCAGCAAATTTGGGCATTTTGAAGGATGCTATGATCAGCTGGATGACAAGCATCCTAATAAGCTATTTTATGTATTGTGTATTGTATATTGTATATTGTAAAGGGCTGTGGCCATAAACAATAAAGTATTTTGTAGCAATAATTCTTTCACGTTTGGCAATGTTTGGGCAAAAAGGGAAGCACAAGAATGATTATTAAGAATCATGAGGGAAGGGAGTGGATGACAGTTATGCAGCTGTCAGCAGTTCAAATTGCTTAGGTGTTGCAGTGCTAAAATGGAATAGAACAAAAATAATAAAAAAAAACCAGACTTCTGACCTTGGCATGCAATACTTTACAAACCTCACAAACACATTTTATTACATAGACATTTTACTCCTACACAGGTGTTCAAATATGCCAGAATGATTCAAAATAAATAATGTTCAGAACTGAATTAAAATAAATAAACCCCTCACATGGCTGTTTCAAATCCCTCACTTTCCAGCCCCCCCAAAAAGGACACTTGGTTGTATGTTGTGTAAACAGATGTTTTAAAATCGATTTCAAATGTGTGAAGCACACTGCAAACTCCAGAGTATTGTAACCATGCCCTAAATAAATCAAGATTTTTGTTTTTTGTTTGTTTGTTTAGGATGGCCTGCTGGCTTTGATGAGAACCAATAATAATAATAATAATAATAATAATAATAATAATAATAATAATAATAATAATAATAATAATAATAATAATAATAATAATAATAATAAGAAGAAGAAGAAGAAGAAGAAGAAGAAGAAGAAGAAGAAGAAGAAGAAGAAGAAGAAGAAGAAGAACAACAACAACAACAACAACAACAACAACAACAACAACAACAACAACAACAACAACAAACAACTTTTAACCCCTGCTCTAATAGCAGGAAACATGTCACACAGCATAAAAAGAAACCTGTCCCTCTTCAAAATCCTTGTTAAATCCACTACCCAGCAGAGAAGGGCTATTCTGTGTTCAGCTTTCGACCATCTTGTAACAGCTATCTCTGAGATAGCCGTTAACACCTTGAAGGGGTAGCATTCTTCTCAAACCACCACAAGTGGATATATTAAAAAGAAAGAGTGCCATTGTCGCTCAACTGAGCAATGAAATAATTTCTCTTTAAAGAGAAAATGACAGCTCATCAAGCAGTCTTGAGGTTTTATTGCACTTTTGGTCAGTTTTGCTGTTGCCCCTCTTACCATTCTTTTTGCCAGGTAAAAGAAGAAAAGATAGAAAACATGTCAAAAGAAGTACTTGGTTTCTTGCAAATAGCTAGAAGAACTGCTCAGTGTCCCAGAAAATATCAGAATCACTGCAGTGGGACGTCTGAACTCTGAGGTGAGAGAAATTCTCATAAGATCAGATTTGTCTGAGTAAGAAAAGGTCAGACTTTACACTGATGTTTTACAGAATTTTTCACATTGACCAGGCAGGATGAAGTGGGGGAAAAAGACTCCACTTCCACTTCCATCCTCACCAGTCCTGCCTCCTCCCATCATCCTCTTCAGTAGAATAAGGTGCAGTTGTTCAAGAAGCTTTAGATGGCATCCACAACAGGTATAAAAAACGACAGATTTTGCTAAGCAAGTCGAACAGCTCATCAAGCAGTAAAGATATATCTTCATGGGATGACACAGGCACATGGTATCTAATGCACATTTTTCAGGAATACATGGGAAACTGTCATCGACAGCAGCATCGTTAGTATAAATGGCTTTAACAATGGCTCATGGTATTTACAAGGGAAGCCCCTATCCCCAACTTTTCAGAGTGAGGCATACCCCCTCTGCTTGACCAGTGCTTTGAAAAGTTATTTTTCTGCAATACAGCTTTCAGAATTCCCAGCCAACATGGAAGCTGTAGTCTAAAAACGTTTTTTTTCCCAATCTCTAGCTCAGATTATGGGCCATTGATAAAGGCAGGACACTATACTCAGTGCAAAAGAAGTGGGTGCTTTGCCTTGTGGAGCTCACAATTAAAAATATACAGCAGGGAAAATAGAGATATGGACGAAAGGAGTGCCAGGGATGCTGATGCAAGTTATGGAAATTGGTATTGTTGGCATATTGGTGTTATTTCATCATACACAGAAGTTCACATCTCTACAACTGGAGCTACCCTATGAGAGTGTGACTAGATATAGATAAAATCTGGGGCATCAGAGGGAGAAATTTGTGCAAAGGGGGGGGGGGGAGGAAACTAGACATGTTGCCAACATGACCATTTTTTTTCTTGTGTGTGTGTATTTGTGTGTATTTGTATTTGTGTGTGTGTGTGTATGGTTTTGAGATTACCAAATCCATTTGTTCAGCAACAACACTCTACACCATTACTTAAAAATAAAAGATAAGCAACTGATCAACTTTAGACAAAAAGCTATGTTTTTTGATGTTCAACTTGTTCAGTGAGAGAAATCCAGTCCGTCTTGGGCTTGAACAAGTGCTTGAACACCAGATTGGAGTGATGACCAGCAGGCCGAACGGGAGTGGCTCGTGGGCCGTATGTGGCCCTCGGGCCACATTTTGCCCAGGTCTGCTCTACACTGAAGAAAGATAGTCTTTAATCCACTAGTTTCCTCTTCTTAAACCCAAGCTTAATAAGAAGTTACCACAAAAACAACAACATGCTGTGAAGTCAGTTCTTATGGTGACTCTTTTTTCTAGGATTTCCTAGGTAGAGAGTATGCAGAAGTGGTCTACCATTCCCTTCTGGGGGTGCCCTGGGACTCTGCAGCTTGCCCAAGGCAACACAGACTGACTGTATTGCAGGAGGCACAGTTGGAAATCGAACTCCTAACTTCTGTTTGGCAGGGAGGCAAAAGTCCCATCCCATTGCCTCTTGACTGGGTAGCACCCCCTTGATATGATTAAAATGCTAATAGGGTTAGAGAAGTCATAAAATATGGATGGCTAGGAAGTTGTTCTTGCCACTATTTACACACCCAGCCCAGTATTGTTTACTCTTGAGTGGTAACAGCTTTCCTCAGCTTGGAAACGTTACTTGCAAAGTCATCTCATAAAGAAACTCTCCCATTCTGGATGAAACAACTTAATGTTCTCAGATCATTACCAGTCCTTCTAACAAGAAGGAAGAAACCATTAATTTCTTCACTTTGTTAAGCAGGAATTCACACTGCCTCAATTCAAACTGAGGGAGCCTAAAGGATTTGGGATTTTAGTAGCTGGCTGAATAGCTGAGGCCTTGGTCACACAAGGGAAATGTTATGTAGTTCTCCACCAGTTATGTCAGTATTTTTCCTGGTCACACGACACAGAGTCAAGACTACGACATTTTCTTGGCTAGCAGTGTACATGTAACTGCAGAATGTCTCCCCATCAGCAGGAGGGGTGTGTTATTATGTACCTTTGTTGTGCCAGTGTGTTCCTTTCCTGGATTGCTTGTGTGCATGACACGAAGCCAGGATGGTGGCTGCCATTACTGCAGCACAGACATTCTCTTAATTTTTTTTCTTGCCCAGTACATCGATATGTTTGTAAAAGTACTCTATTTTTCTGTGTATAAGACTATACGTTTGTCTAAAATCTTTAGACTAAAAATTGAGGGTTGTCTTATACACGGAAGTAAGCTGAGGAGAGAACAAAAACAAGTGGAGGAGAAAGTGGGGATTAAATTGTTCCCGCAGCGCTTTGATCCCTTTCCCCCTACACTCGCTAAGCTCCACTTATTTTTCTTAATTTTGGATTAGAAAAGTGTGGGGGGGGAATCTTATACATGGGGGCATCTTATACACGGAAAAATACGGTATGTCATGGGAGGGGGTGCTGCCTATATATTATGGATGAGTAAGAATTTTTTTTCTTCCCTGTGGGAAGATACATTAAAATGTTGGTATGCCAATGTCACTAGTGTGTGTGTGTGTGTGTGTGTGTGTGTGTGTGTGTGTGTGAGAGAGAGAGAGAGAGAGAGAGAGAGACTGCCAGTACTGCTGTTTGGCTATCTCAAGTCCATTGTGTGCAATACATTTCTGCAGGAGCAGCCAGTGCAAAAGAGGGACACATTCCCTAACAGAACCCCCTTCCTATTCACTTCAAATTTCTATCCCCTGTGTGTGAGTCCACCCCTCCCAAGAGAGAAAATAAACTGGTACCATGGTGTAGCTGGCCATAACAATTTAAATAGGAGGAAATAAACTGGTACTGCTTAAAGTTTTTGGGACGTTTGTCCCAAGATATAAACCACGTGACCACGATTCAGTACAACAGAGGTATGGAAAGTATCAGAAGAACCGTAAAACATTTCCCTTATGTGACCTGGCCCCAGTGAGTTATGTATCTGGCTATGGAGCCAAAATATCCTGTACAGAGAGGCTTTGTCTCTACATTTGATGCATTGCTGAGGTGGATTCATTGACTCCCCCTCCCAGGATCCATATGCTGAGTGATAACATGTTAACATAACAATTTGCTCCAAGTTGCTTTCAGGGCAACCCAACCGCACCTTTTTGAGCCGCTATCAAGGGGCTTCTGCTTTTTGGGTATGGATTTGTGTGCTCTAATAGGGACGTGGTGGGTTCTGCGGGTTAAACCGCAGAAGCCTCTGTACTGCAAGGTTGGAAGATCGTCGTGAGATCGAATCCACGTGACGGAGTGAGCTCCCGTCGCTTGTTCCCGCTCCCGCCAACCTAGCAGTTCGAAAGCATGCAAATGTGGGTAGGTAAATAGGTACCACCACGGTGGGAAGGTAATGGCGTTCTGTGTCTAGTCACGCTGGCCACATGACCATGGAAACTGTCTTCTGACAAACGCTGGCTCTACAGCTTGGAAAAGGAGATGAGCACCGCTGCCTAGAGTCGGACACAACTGGACTAAATGTCAAGGGGAACCTTTATCTTTACCTATTGTGTGCTCTAGATTTCTCTATTCCCAGATGAAATAAACTAAATTTGAACCTTGAAGCTGCTGAAGCTGCCAAGGCTCCTTCAGGTTTGAATTTCCAATATTGTGAAGAGCTTAATAAACCAGCCACTTCAGGACATCGGCAAATTCAACACTTACAAAAGCCAAGAAAAACAGATTTTTTTTCTTTCCTATTTTTCTCCCATTGGGGTTTGTCACGTGCAAAACAAGGCAGAAAAACTGAGTGTGGTTGGAAGGCAAAATATGAACAGAGGGATGTGCATGGATCCATAGCAGAGTGTTAAGAGACTCTTTTTATTTTACACGGACAGAGAAATCCTGTTAGGGAGGTTTCTTGTTCAGATGCACACACAAATTTCCCTTTTAAATGGCATATCGTTCTCCCCACCCAACTGACCCTATGGAGACCCCAATAGCCCGCACCAAAAGAGCCAGTTTGGACTAGACTGTTTCTTTAAAGAAACAAAGCAAAACAAACATTTACCATTTCCTTGATATGAGATAACCTACTCTATTTCCTTTTTAATTAAAAAAGGGGGGGGGCTTAACATGTTTGATTGACTTGAAGGACTGCATTTCAGAATTCGGAAACATTGTGGATATTATCTAATGTAAACATCCTAAATCTCTAAATGTTAATCTGTTATTATTATTATTATCATTGCTGCTGTTGCTTTTATTGCTCTTCTTCCGGGCCTTTACCCTCCAGCTGATGTAGCTTAAGCTACCTGAAGCACTGCCAAAAATACAGCAGACTGTCCTTCCCAATGACATGGGTAGAGTTTTAAGTAACAAGAAAGAAATCTGAATGCTACTAAATGTAAATTTCTAATTGTGACGTTTTCTTCTTACAGCAACTTCTCTTTGATGATACACACACACTGAAATACTGTTTTTATAATGTTCAAAGCCTAGCTTTGTGTATGTGGGAAACCTAAATTTAGATCTGATAGCATCAAAGGTCATTGTATCCTGTTTGGGCTACTTCAGGGAATCTCGCCAGAAGAGGCATGCAAGTGTTCCTGGCAGAGAAGTGATGAAAGATTTCAGAATCGCCATGGAAAGGTGGCAGAAGAGGGTTGTCATTTTTTTTAAAGGCCATGGATAAGTGACAAAAGACCATTGGCAAAGAGTAGGAAGTTCCTTTGCTTTTAATTCTTTTTTTTGTTTTAATAATAAACAATAATATAAGAAAATAAAAAGACGGAAAAGGAAAAGAGCTAGCTACAAAAACATACTGTAAACCCAAATTCAAATCAAAACCATAATGCATAATTCATCCAGTGTTGCCCACCACCATCAAGATTTTTTCCCCTTTCCAATTTACATGCTCCATTTATCTCCAAAAATATTATGATTCTTGTCCTGGAGTATAACCTGTGCCTTCCCCAAATTGTTGTTGTTGTTTAGTTGTTTAGTCATGTCCGACTCTCCATGACCCCATGGACCAGAGCACGCCAGGCCCTCCTGTTTTCCACTGCCTCCCGGAGTTGGGTCAAATTCATGTTGGTCGCTTTAATGACACTGTCCAACCATCTCATCCTCTGTCGTCCCCTTCTCCTCTTGCCTTCACACTTTCCCAACATCAGGGTCGTTTCCAAGGAGTCTTCTCTCCTCATGAGATGGCCAAAGTACTGAAGCCTCAGCTTCAGGATCTGTCCTTCCAGTGAGCACTCAGGGTTGATTTCCTTCAGAATGGATAGGTTTGTTCTCCTTGCAGTCCAGGGGACTCTCAAGAGCCTCCTTCAGCACCACAAATCTAAAGCATCAGTTCTTTGGTGGTCAGCCTTCTTGGAAAAGTCTTTCCCAAATACATGTAGTACTATTCCATACATCCTCGAAATAATTTGCTTTCCTTATTCCTTTTCTAATTTTCAATTCACATGTTAATTTATCGTTGATAGCCATATTTATACCAATCCTTAATATTAAACTGGTTACTGTTCTTCCAGTTCCTTGCAAATATCAGTCTTGCAACTGATACCACAATAATAATTAACACCCACGCCCCATTTTTGTTGGACATTTCCAAACAAATTTAAAAGTTACCTTGGAAAGAAAGAAAGAAAGTCCCTTTTCAAGAAAAGTGAGTGAAAAAGTTTGTTAAGTTCCCTTGGCTACTAAAGTGCAATAAGCACATTCACTATGGAAGCGGTATGTGTTGAGACACTGAAAAATCACATTGCCCTATCTTGGGCAGCTGACTTAATGGACTTGAAATGCCAGTATGTGAGAGAACTACAGATGGATTTGGAGGGTGCAAATCTAGCCCAGTCCTATTGTGACTGGCATTTCAATGGGATTTTTTGTGGCAGATACAAAAGCATATTCTGGAAGAGGGGATGATTGGCTGGCTGGCTGGCTGGCCAGCAGGAATCCAGAGTGGGAATTTTTATTTTATTTTTTTCATGTATTTTTGGGGGGGGGACTTATATACCGCCCCATAGCGCTACAAGCACTCTCCAGGCGGTTTACAATTTTTAATTATACAGGCTACACATTGCCCCCCCAGCAAGCTGGGTACTCATTTTACTGACCTCGGAAGGATGGAAGGCTGAGTCAACCTTGAGCCGGCTACCTGGGATTTGAACCCCAGGTCGTGAGCACAGTTTTAGCTGCAGTACAGCATTTTAACCACTGCGCCACGAGGCTCTTGCTATGTCACATTTTCTCCAAGGAGATCAGAGCAATGAATACACTCTTCTTTATCCTCACAACAACATTAGTATTCTAGGTCATAGTATGCCATCATCTGGTGGTGGGGCCACCTCCAACAATGATATGAGTCTCCTGTACATGTATATATTCCCCAGTTGCTCCTGAGGCTGCTTTGGGTATGGCAAAAGCATATGTTAATTTGACACCAGTAGGACCGGCCAAAGACATTTTTCTTCCGGAGACAAAGGACATGGTACTATTCACAGTCTACCAGATCTTGGAGCTAATGAGTTGAATTGTAATGAGTTAGCTTAGATTTGCCAGTTTTCCAAGAATGACAAAGCATGGACATAAAGGCCTTGAGTGCAATAGATTTGGTCACAACAGCAATGGGTTCTGGCTCACTAATTGTTGCGTGTGATGTGGTCTGGCTGAAATCCCATGTTTCAGTCGCTGCTCACTTAGTAGTCTTGGCACTGATGTGAATGTTGTTGGGGGAGAGGAATGCAGCAGGTCCACATGACAGAAGAGAGCAAATTACTGAGAGAGAGAGACAGGCAATGCCTTTTCAATTTAGGTTTTCTTTACATTTTTTCTTCATTGATTGTTATGTTTTAATTTGTAGTATAAGCGGCCCTGGGATCGGCATTACAAAGAACCCTGCCTTCAAGAAAGAAAGAAAATAGAGAATCAAAATAATGACATAAATAAAATGGGACAGAAGGTTAGCGCCTCATGTAGAAGGCATCTGAAAGTGGCCAAATCAGTAACCAACACTTTGTGGATGAGGAAACAGTTACCACATGAAGGGGGTCCCGCTCTCTGCTATGCATATAAATGACCACATTTACTTCTGAGAAGTGACTGTGCCCCATAGAATAGAAATGTAGTCTCTTTTCTGTGAGGAAATTCCAGGACCTTTCACTGCATGAGCTTCTCAGGTTGTCCAACAATCACTCTCTTGTGCCTTTGACCCAAGTGCCAAAACATCATTAATTGAATGGAGATGCCCCTGAGGAAAATGGCAACAATGTCTAACTTTCGGTATTAATCATCAAGCTCTGTTAACTTGAGGCTTCCTCAACCCAGCTCATGTAGCCATTTTTTGTTTTACTCCAGCCTGAACGTACCAATTAAGCTCACTCAGGTCATACTCATTTGGCCTACAGACTGACCTTGCTAACTGGCAAAGCAGTTGCTGAATCACAGGGAAAGTACACATATTTCTCTGGGAAATATTTGTTTCATGGTCCTGGGAATTTACACATTATCTCTCTGTCCAGGGATCGACAACAGAACTTCAAATGTTGTTTTAGAAAAGTAACATATCCGCACTACAAATTACAGCCGTTGAGCAGTAGTCCGTTGTGATTACATTGTGTTAATGTGGGTTGTAGTTTTAGTGCATTTATATTTTCTTAGTTTATTTTTTGTGGTAACCTGCCCAGAGTAGACATGTTCTAGATGGGCGGTATAGAAGTCTAATAAATAAATAAATAAATAAATAAATAAATAAATAAATAAATAAATAAATAAATAAACAAACAAACAAACAAACAAACAAACAAACAAACAAACAAAAAAATAAATAAATAAATAAATAAATAAATAAATAAATAAATACAGTTTTGCAAAAGTTGTGCTGTTCATCATAAAAGCGTACTGTATGTGTGTATATACATGTGCATCCTGCCAGGACTGAAAAAAAAACACAGAATGGCAAAACGCTTGGGAATAATCACATCAAAAGCCTTAAAATGCCCAGAAAAAGTAACTTTTGACAGCAACTTTTGACAGTTGATTGATACACCACTACAGTAACGTTGTTCATATGTTTTAAAATGTAACTTTTTAAATACTCTCCAAAATAGTTAATTATAGGTAACTTTGTTACTGTAGCCCGCTGTGGTGCTGAGCTGGAAAGGCAGAAAGGCATTTTTACCAGAGTCAACTGCTTGAAAAAACTTGCACTACAGGTTTCACAAACATTTTCCAGCCACATAAGGTTGCAGCCCTCTGATTTATTACTATGCGAGAATTCAATAAAATGACTTAAACTATGGAGGCATCCTTCAGTCTCGAGAGACTAGGGTAACATGCTCTGTATGGAGGACTTGGAACAGTGTCTAGTGTGGCTGAGAAGGCCAATTTGAGAGGGACCATGCCTTCCACACTGAAGACAAATCCACTCTGTCCCCTGTCCAGCTCCCTGATTTTGCTGGTTTCAGGACTGCCTCTTTGCCTCGGCCTGCTGAACAAGTGTCTCTTCAACTTGGGAGAGGCCATGCCGCACTGCCTGCCTCCAAGCTGAATGCTCAAATGTCAAGGTTTCTCATCTGTTGAGGTCCGAAGGCCTTCAGATCCCGCTTGCAGATATTGCAGCTGTGGTCTCCCTCTGGGGCGCTTTCCCTGCACTAATTCTCCACACAGGAAATCTTTAGGAATCCAACCGTCAGTCATTCTCACAACATGCCCATGCCAACGTAGACATCGCTATTTCAGTAATGTAATGCTAAAAATTCCAGCTCGTTCTAGGACTACTCTATTTGGAACTTTGTCCTACCAGGTGATACCAAAAATGTATCGGAGAGAACACATATGGAACGTGTTCAGCTTCCTCTCCTGCCGTGCACAAAGGGTCCAGGACTCACAGCAGTACAGGAGTGTGCTCAGGACACAGGCTCTATAGACCTGGACCTTGGTAAATGCCATCAGCTTCTTATTAAGCCATACTCTCTTTGTGAGTCTAGAGTTATGACTTCAACTATAATTGCATAATAATATACCAGAGGGACTGGTATATTATTATACCATATCATTGATTATATTATTTTCAATAAAAGATTGGAGAGTCATCTGTCTGGGATGGTATGAGGTCTCCTGCCTTGGGCAGGGGGTTGAACTAGAAGACCTCCAAGGTTCCTTCCAACCCTACGATGATTCTATGATGAATCTATGACTGCTAGTTTATGTAGTTGGCAAACTTCTGCAATCGCTGTGATGCAAACCATTTCTTTTAAACATTATTGGAGGCATATTGCTATGGATTCTACCAACAAAAATACTCGCTTTCTGGATATGGACTTCAGTGAGACAACAGGCCAGTGCATTGAACTAGAACAAGAAACATGATATTGCCAGAATACAAGGCTAAACAGAGCCCTCAGAGATGTATTGTTCAAGAACTGAGGAGCCTCATGTAATATCTTGCCTGTAAGCTTTGTAAACACATACCTCATGGCAGCTAGCCATATTGTAGACAAAACTCACATCCACAGAAAAGAGAGATCTCACATTGTGCACGTTAGCATCAAAACCTGGGATCTTAGCCAAAGGACACTTAGAGTAGGCTGCCAAGATTTAGTAGCCTTACTGAGTAGAAGGCCGCCAAGATTGTTATGTCTTGGAGGTGCTTAGTTCAAATACAGTAACAAGTTTGTTTAAATACCAAGCTTTTAAATATTGAAAAGCAACATATATGAATGGATTCTGGAACTAAATAAAGGGACCCAGGTGTTCTTGGCATTGTCTTCTGATTAACAGAACCAGGCAAAGAGGCAAAGAGGAAGTCACAAAAGCAGCAAAACCAGGGAGCTGGGCAGGGGACAGATTGGATTTGTCTTCAGTGTGGAAGAGATTGTCACTCTCGAATTGGCCTCCTCAGCCACACTAGACACTGTTCCAAGTCCTCCATACAGAGCACGTTAACATAGCCACCTAGAGTGGTCTTAATTGACTAGATAGGCGGGATATAAATAAAATAAACAATAAATAAATAATAATAATAGTCTTTCGAGACTGAAGGATGCCTACTAATAGAACCAGATGCAAAAACACATCTGGATGTGCTAAGATCTGGCCAATTAGCCTTCTTCTCTACAACGGGAGAAGATCCTCTACAGGAAATTAGCCTTCTTCTCTACAATGCATTTTTTTCTGTATTCTCCTTTAAAAGTTTATATGCAAGCATTGTCTCTCATTATGAAGATTCTGCTTTGTTGGCTTTTGTAAAAGGCTGAAGCCAAGCCTAGATTCAAAGCAATCCCCTATATATTTCAGTGATATCTCTATTTTATTTGGAAGCCTATAACTTGATTAAGTGTCTCGGAAAGTCTTAGCAGAATGGCACATAGGAAAGAGGATCTGCATATGCTCAGTTATCTTGGGTGGACCACCAACCTAAGACCTGACAATTTGCCACAATATGCTTCTGTGTTAGCACATCAGTGAATGTTTTGGTCATGTATGCGGTACAGGCATATGGGCGAGACTTATTCCATTGGCTAAGCCCTGCTTTGTTACGACGCAGCAATAGGGAGGGCTACTTAAAAAGAAGTTCCACTAAGTTCCATTTTAACTTATTTATGAATCTCATCACAAGCTCAGGGCTGCATAGATTTCTGATGATAAATCATGTCCCAGCCCATGTTTGTTTCAGAGAACTGCAAATTGAGAAATCCCAGTGAAATTCAGTCTTTCCCAGCAAAGGAAAACTCTCTGTATCTCACTGAGGTTTAAAGTCCAAGAACCATAAGAGAGCAGGCATTAACTAAGGAAGTTAACTAAATAGTTAACCCACTTAGCGCTTGAGCAGCAGATTCAGCAAACAGGTCACCTGCTGGGTTTCTGTTGAGATTATAGTAATTGTAGTAATTATTTCTAATTGTGTGTCTCTCTAGAAGTTAGCATATGCAAATGCTGGCATGCTAACTTCCTCATTTTATTTGTGTTTGGTAATGTGTTAAGTAGATAGCCAAAATTGTGACAATGATAGGCTATTTTTAATGTCAAAATAATGACAGAATGTAGAGGTTTTTCAAATGGAAGTCTTGGTTTTCTTAAATTTGCCATATTCTACATTGATTTTATCAGTGATACAATATACAATATAATACAGTGGTGCCTCGCTTAACGAGCACACCGTTTAACGATGAATCCGCATAGTGATCTAATTTTTTCGCATTGCGATTTTTTAAAACAGCTGATCAGCAGTTCCAAAATGGCCGCCGGGTGCCCAAAATGGCCGCCGCAAGTGTTTTCGCGCCCTGCCCTCACTTACCGAGGGCGCGAAAATGGTGGCGCTATGGAGGAACTTCACTGAATGGTGAGTCTGGGCCCCGTAGGAACGCATTAAACTAAGTTTAATGCGTTCCTATGGGTTTTTTCGATCCGTTTAGCGATGTTTTTGCATAGCGACGATTAATCCAGAACGGATTAACATCGCTATGCAGGGCACCACTGTACAATACAGTTAGAACAACAGAGCTGGAAGGGATCCTATGGACTATTGAGTCCAGCCCCTGTCATGGAGGCACAGTGAGGAACCAATTTCCCAACCTCTGGCTCCATAGTCAGATACATAAACCACTGAGCTATCCAGCACTTTTTCTTGCCAACCACATGATGCTCGTTCTGTTTTGCTTAGTTACAGTGACTTGTCCCATGACTTCCTATCATGTTTGATCCCCCTCTATTCTTTAAAAATCATTCAGAGTAACTTGGAAGTGTGCATGCCACTAGCTTAATGAGTTAGATATCCGGCTGTGGGACTAGAGTTTGGGAATCTGATTCCCTACTATGCATCCCAAGAGAAGATCTTGGGCAAGTTGCACAATATAGCCTTGGGCAAGCTGCACAATCCCAAAGTGCTCTCAAAAGAAGGGAATGGTCAACTACTTATGAGTACCTAGAAAAACATGGAAAGGGCCACCATAAATCTGAATTGATTTATAATCTATAATAATTATCTCAGTACTGCAGAATTGTAAGGGACCCTACCGATCACTGAGTTCAGTCCCTGTCAAGGAGACAGAGTGGGGGAATCAAACTCCTATCCTCTGTCTCTGCAGCCAGCTACCTAAATCATGGAGCCATCCAGCAATTCTTGAGGACACATTATTGGTGTTTAAAAATTACTCGGAATAATGCATGCACAGTAGAAGTTTTATTTCTGGTCCCTTCATCCAAAGGTCTAGTAATTTTTATACTATACAGTATTATATTACTGAGAATGCCCCAAGGCTGAAACATGTATGCTGTGTTCTATGGTTTGATCATCACTTCTTCAGGTACTTATTTTGTGGGTTTGCTTTTTGTTCAAGTTCATGTCTTCCTCATAGGAAGCTCTCAAAAAACTCAAAGATCAAACGAGCAAGCAAGCAAACAAAAGGGATAAAGAAAGAATGAAAGAGTAATAAGTTTTTTTTTCAAAGGCCCAGTAGACAGAGCCCTAGTAGGGAAATAGATTTCTTAAATTTTTCTTAGAAGATATCTGACGAGGAGCTGGGACAAGCGACAGATTCGATCTTACGACTGCTGGCCTTCTGACCCTGCAGCACAGGCTTCTGCGGTTTAGCCTGCAGCGCCACCACGTCCCTAGAATATATCTTAAGGGTAAAGGTTCCCCTTGACATTTTTAGTCCAGTCGTGTCTGACTCTAGGGGGTGGTGCTCATCCTGTTTTCAAGCCGTACAGCCAGCGCTTGTCCAAGGACAGTTTCCGTTGCCACATGGCCAGCGTGACTAGGGAACACCATTTTACCTTCCCACCGAGATGGTACCTATTTATTTACTCGCATTTGCATGCTTTCGAACTGCTAGGTTGGTGAGGAGCTGCGACAAAGTGACAGGAGCTCACCCCATTGCGTGGATTCGATCTTACGACGGCTGGTCTTCTGACCCTGCAGCACAGGCTTCTGTGGTTTAGCCCACAGTGCCACCACTTCCCTTAAGAAGATATCTTACAGATCTCTTAAACAGATAAGTCTTTCTTAAGGATAAGTGAACTGCAGATTCCTCAGGCACCAAGCAGAAAAAAAGGGTGGCAATAAATATGGAGGGTCACTGTTTCTTTATTCAGTTTGCATCTTTCATTTTAGTTTCAAAAAACAGAACAAAATGTTGGTGAAAAGAGCCAAGCCCAGTCTGGACAGGGAAAAAAAAACCACTTCCTTTCACAAGACAGGAGATAGGGGCTCATATGACTTCCCCAGTGAGCTTGTAAGTTGAAGCAGAAGTGATTGTTCTCATTACTTGAAAAAAGGGTCTCAGTTCCTTCTTCTGATGTCCTGAATTTCACAGATCGCACAGTCTGTTAGGCAGGTTACTAGAGAGAGGAGAAGTAACCCATAATGCCAAGGTATGGGTCATGTTTCTCACTTCCTTTCACCATTTTACTTCCTCCTATGGGGAAAAAAGGCTTTTGTTGACCTGCCTGTTCTCTGAACGTTACTTATTGTTTGTTCGATGTCTTAAAAGTGGAAATTACAACACAGTGGCTTTTTGACAGCACCTGGCTGTCATTTTTTGGGGACTTCACAGAGCCTCACAGCGCACAGTTGGGTGGCTACCTTGACAAGGATTATAAACAATCCCAGTGCTCATTTCTGCTTCCTGAAAGCATCACCACATTGTGCAATACAGTATTTAGTCATCAGCATTCATTCTCTTCACTATGTGAAAATTCACCTGCTACTAAGGAAAGTGATGTTGAAAAGGGTTTGTTTTGTTTATTAGTAACTGTTTGCTAATGGGAATTTCCCTACCTTAGGGAGGTAAGACCAGCTCTAGCTCTGATGGCATTTAGGTAATAGTTAAATCATTATTATTATTATGTTTAACTTTTAATGGGTTTTAATATATCATTAAAACTCTCTTCCTTTAGATTTTAGCTTTAATTTTTATTATCTGAGGCTGTTTTGATTTCTATCCCAGGGACACCCCCCCCCTTTTTAGAGCTGAACTTTATTTATTTATATTTATTTATTTATTCTATTTATATTCCGCCTATCTGGTCGATATAGGCGGCTTACAGAGTCATAATACTATAATAAAATAATAATAAAAAATAGTTCAATATAAAATGCTTTAAAACTAAATAGGAGTACAAGTGTAAGGTGCTGCTAAGAATAATGATTACCTGATGATAATTACTATAGTTTTTGTAGGATTGTCGTCAGACAGGGAAATTGCTTGTGTTTTGGACTGCTTGTGGTACAATCTACTGTGAGGTATTTCTTGGTGATCACATAGAGTTCGCAACCTAGTGTGAGGTATTTTTCAGTGATCACATAGCATATGAGTAATAGAGCCCCAGCTTCACCCTGAACTACTGTATGCTGAAGCTGGAATTTTGTGGTCCAGTGTCAGGATAATTGTTTTCTGGGCCAGGCTGCAGTGATTCCTAGATGAATGGAATGGTCATTTTAAGGGGGATTGTTCCCAGCAAAGCAACCCTTTCCAGTGCGATGAGACATGCTCCTCTTTTGCCATTTGATCATACCCTAACTCATGCTAAATTTTCTGAGTATTACTTCAGGTACAATAAGGTATCTGTACAAGGAATAACTCTCAGGGTTTTTAATATGACACGAATCCAAGGTAAGGCATTCAAAGTCAATCGAGGACTTTATGTGGAAAATGCAAATAAAAACACAGAATCTTTTTCACCGGGCACCGTATCAGACGTGGTACCAGGTGACTTTCCTACTATGCAGAACATAGCAGCGTAAGAAGATAGGTGCAGGCTTTCACCAACTAGAGCTTGGGAAATAGGTTGTTGTGGGTTTTTCGGGCTCTTTGGCCGTGTTCTGAAGGTTGTTCTTCCTAACGTTTCGCCAGTCTCTTTGGCTGGCATCTTCAGAGGACAGGAGTAGCACTGCTTGGGAAATTATCTGTTTTGGACATGCTGACTGAGTGATTCTGGGAATTATAGGTTGAAAAAGTCTGTCTAGTAGGGGAAATAGAAGTCAGCGCTGTGTAGGACTGAAATATTTGGATTTTTTTTGGCTACAAATCACATAATTCCCCATTCTAGGAGCTCTCTCTCTCTCTCTCTCTCTCTCTCTCTCTCTCTCTCTCTCTCTCTCACACACACACACACACACACACACACACACACACACACACACACAAACACACACACCTCACTCTGCCTAATGGTAGGGCTGGCACTATACACATAAACAGAAACCAGGAAAAATCAGCCCTGGGCCTTCGTTTTGAAACAACTGAGCAGAGGGAACTGGTACATCCAATTCTGGTGGCAGAATTACAAGTGAGAGAGTAATGGCATTGAGGTAAATGTTTCAGAAAAAGGACTATCTTTTGTGCCCACACTCATACATGATTCTGCTCAAGTGAGATTAGATTTGTTTCATTTCTTTAGGAATGTCAAATTGAGGCACTTCTTTGGTGAGTCAGAGAAACATTCTGGGGGACACAAGGTTAATTTCAGAAGTAAATCTCTGTTCATACCCCCAGGGAATCTCTGCCCCCCCTCCCCCAGTTTTTCAAAATCATTACTTTTGAAAAACTGGTTCGAAAAGATTTGGGGAAACCAGAGAAATCAACAAAATTCCCCAGGAGAAATATGAGTAAGGCAGAGATCTCTTTCTTCTGCTTCATCCAGATTTATAAAAAGAGCGGACAAGGATTGGTGCCACAGTTATGCAAAATACCAATGACTATAAGCAGGAAATTCTTAGACAACTGTCAAATACAACAGCATATGAACCATGTGCATATGGCCCCATTACTGAAATCAGTAAATAAATTAAACATACACTAGAAGAGAGTTTAAGGCTGGGTTGCATTAGTAATACTGGATACACATTTCTGCTTAACAATAAGCCTTGAATACCAGTTTTTATACCTTACCTAATATTCATAAAGCAAATAAACCAGTGGCAGGAAGACCCATAGTTTCAGGATCCAATTCAGTCCTAGAGCCCCTATCCAAGTTTATTGATGATTTTATGAAACCATTTATACCAGGGATATCATAATATATTCAGGACTCTAGAGATATGATTAATAAACTAGAAGCTGTTACAATACAAGAAAAGTACTAATATACCTCATGAAGAAGCCTTAAGAATTATAAGAATTACTTTACACAAGAGAGTGGAAAGACATCCACCAACCTTCTTCCTGCATTGACTAGCTGAGAAAAAAGGAACTATTTTAAATTTAATAACAAGTTCTATTGGCAAATAAAAGGAGTGGCCGTGGGATGCGCCATGGCCCCACAGATAGCCAACTTACATAATGGAGTCCTTTGAAGATAAGATGCATTCTGGAAACCACCTCTTTGAAGAGAATTTAATCAAATGGTTCACATACATACAGTAGATGATGTCTTTATGATTTGGAGGGGCCCAGAGAGTTTATTAGAATAATTTTTTGGATGGCTCAATACTCTGGATAGCAGCATTAAATTTGACACCAATTATAAATATGAAGAGATACATCTCCTAGACCACACTATCAAGAAAGAATCAGGGAAGCTGTACACAAATGTATATAGGAAACCAACAGATTGTAACACCTATTTGAGGTTGGAGAGCTCCCAACCTAGGTCTTTACGTCAAAACCTCCCATATGGTCAATTTTTAAGAATGAAAAGGAACTGCACCAGGAGGAAGGACTTTGAGCAGGCGTTCTCTCATACAGAGAAATATGTTGAGGGGCAGAGGCTACCACAATGAGGGTAGCTAAGTTTACAGTAGCTAAGGCCCACTCTGCTGAAGACCTCCAACAACTCATGAATCGTTTTAGCAAGGCCTGCCAAGATTTTGGACTAACAATCAGCCTGAAGAAAACACAAGTCATGGGCCAGGACGTGGACTCACCTCCTTCTATTACCATCTCCACGCAAGAATTGGAGGTTGTTCATGACTTTGTGTACCTTGGCTCAACCATCTCGATCTCTGACACTCTCTCCCTAGATGTCGAGCTGGATAAACGCATTGGCAAAGCAGCTACCATGTTCTCTAGACTCACAAAGAGAGTATGGCTTAATAAGAAGCTGACGGTGTATGCCAAGATCCAGGTCTATAGAGCCTGTGTCCTGAGCACACTCCTGTACTGCAGTGAGTCCTCAACCCTTTGTGCATGGCAGGAGAGGAAGCTGAACACATTCCATATGTGTTCTCTCTAACACATTTTTGGTATCACTTGGCAGGACAAAGTTCCAAACAGAGTAGTCCTAGAACGAGCTGGAATTTTTAGCATGTACATATTATTGAAACAGCAATGACTACGTTGGCTTGGGCATGTTGTGAGAATGGCTGACAGTCGGATTCCAAAAGATCTCCTGTATGGAGAATTAGTGCAGGGAAATTGCCCCAGAGGGAGACCATAGCGGCGATACAAGGATGTCTGCAAGCAGGATCTGAAGGCCTTAGGAATGGATCTCGACAGATGGGAAACCTTGACATCTGAGTGTTCAGCCTGGAGGCAGGTGATGCATCATGGCCTCTCCCATTTTGAAGAAACCCTTGTCCAGCAGGCTAAGGCAAATAGGCAGTCCCGAAACCAGCAAAATCAGGGAGCTGGACAGGGGACAGATTGGATTTGTCTTCAGTTTGGAAGGGATCGTCACTCTCAAATTGGTCTTCTCAGCTACATTAGACCTGTTCCAAGTCCTCCATACAGAGCACGTTACCATAGTCTCTTGAGA
Organism: Pogona vitticeps; assembly: GCF_051106095.1. Lineage (NCBI taxonomy): Eukaryota > Metazoa > Chordata > Lepidosauria > Squamata > Agamidae > Pogona > Pogona vitticeps. The sequence goes on along the minus strand of NC_135783.1, from coordinate 341,016,288 downwards.
CTGAAGGATGCCTAATCTAATCTGTTTTAAATTGGTGGAAGTTTGATGACCAAAGTGGTCAAAACAATAAAGACTGAACAAGGCTAAAAGGTTAGAAATGTGGTTTGGGTATTGATTTTATTGACTATTTTCAATATAATATTTGATTAATTATTTTTAAATATTTGTATATTTCATCTTTTTATAGTGTGTTGCTTATGCATAGTACTTAAAGCACTTTAGCCCCATAGTGCTTAAAGCACTTTCTGGGTGGTTTACAATTTTTTTAATTAACCAGGCTACACATTATAGCATTTAAATTTTGTCTTTTTAATGATGTAAGCCATACTGGGTCCCTTTTAAGGAAAAAGGCGATTTAAAAATATTTTAAATAAATACATAAACAATAACTAACCAACTTATAACATTTATCTAGTTCATAAAGAGAAGCAAACTAATCTCTGGTTCCTAATTGTCAAGTGGATGACACTTGAAATATTAAGCCATTGGAAAAGTTAATGTTCTTTAATCAAGTAATTATGAAACTCAACAAAAGAAACATTTACAACAATGGGGGGAAGTCTATCTTTACCGGAGAGCAGGAGTGGGAATGTGATCAGAGACAGCCTGGTGATACATGTTTTCCTCAGTTCTTGCTCTAGGGACTCGGATGCACTTGACCTTCTTTGTTATAAACCATAAATGCATTGCCAACAACATAAATTCATTCTGTAGTCACTTTGTTACCCTTCCTTTGGAAGGTCGACCCAGTACCGTCACGAACAGGCGGCCGGGAAGTCTATCGGACGATAGTTCTGCTTCCATTTTGCTTTCTAAAAGTTTACCTGAGTGCAAATGAGAGGGATTTTGAAGGGGTCTGTATTAAGAACTTAAGGATTCCTTACACTATACTAGAAAAGTGAAGTGCCTCCAACTGTTTTTCTTTTAGTTAGCTTGCTGCTTGTTGTTTCACAACAGGGCCTTTCAGAGGTCAAAAGAGAGCCAGATCACTTCCATTTCTCAGACTTCCAAGATACTAAAAAAATATATATGAAGATATGCCAAAACAGGATTACAAAATTTAAGGCATATTTTAAATGTTTACACATGACAAATTAACATACAGTACAGTCTCTGTGACTGCATGTATTGGGAGTAACATCTGCTTTTTATTAGTTGTTTTCTCCTTTGAACTCATTCTTGAGTGCAGCACTAAGTCTTGTCAACATGGATTATGTTAGCCTTATGTCTACCATTAGACAGATTGAGTTGACGACATCAGGCAATAGATGCTGCAGGGTAGAGGTGGCATCACCCAAGCTGTTCTTGACCTACCAATTGGTGACCAGAATTGTGTATATCACCTGACCCATCATGTGTCCCTAAGCTATCCTGTTACCCTCAGAAATAGTAGATGATGCTATCCTGTCATCAGTATGGAAGACAGATTGGCTTTGGACCATGAGATGGGGGTGCATTATTTCATGCTTCTTGAATCTGTAAATGTTGAGCAGGGCTGTTGATGACAAGGACATTGGAGGTCCCTAATTCACAGGACTTTCATAAGGTGGAAGTGACTTGATGACCCATAACAGTATTTTACCCTCTGTTTCAGGCAGTATAACAATTCAGTATGGTACACCCTATGCTCAGCTGTGAATATATCTTCTGCTTTAGCACAGATAAAAACTTTCATAAGCATTAAACAAATGAAACAAACAAATATGTAGATCTACTAACTCTGCCTATAAACTGAAGGCCAGTTTTAGATGCCAATATAGCCCCTTATAATTAGATCCGGACTTAGTCATATTTCATATGCACCTACTGAAATCAATGAGATTTGAGCTAGTCACAACTGAAAGCAAGTTACATAGATCTCAGATATTTACTCCCGTCGCTTGTCCCTGCCAACCTAGCAGTTCAAAAGCATATAAAAATGCAAGTAAATAAATTGGTACCACCACGGTGGGAAGGTAATGGCGTTCTGTGTCTCGTTGTGACGTGACCACGGAAACTGTCAATGGACAAACGCTGGCTCTTTACGGCTTGGAAATGGGGATGAGTACCACCCCCTAGAGTCATACACAAGTGGACTAAATGAAGACTAGATGCAATCCTTGTGTGTTTAGTCGTTTAGTCGTGTCCGACTCTTCGTGACCCCATGGACCAGAGCACGCCAGGCCCTCCTGTCTTCTACTGCCTCCCGGAGTTGTGTCAGGTTCATGTTGGTTGCTTCGCAGACACTGTCCAGCCATCTCATCCTCGGTCGTCCCCTTCTCCTCTTGCCATCACACTTTCCCAACATCAGGGTCTTTTCCAGGGAGTCTTTTCTTCTCATTAGATGGCCAAAGTACTGGAGCCTCAGCTTCAGGATCTGTCCTTCCAGTGAGCCCTCAGGGTTGATTTCCTTTAGAACTGATAGGTTTGTTCTCCTTGCAGTCCAGGGGATTCTCAAGAGCCTCCTCCAGCACCACAATTCAAAGGCATCAATTCTTCGGCCGTCTGCTTTCTTTACGGTCCAGCTCTCACTTCCATACATCACGACAGGAAAAACCATAGCTTTGACTATTCGGACTTTTGTTGGCAATGTGATGTCTCTGCTTTTCAAGATGCTGTCAAGATTTGTCATCGCTTTCCTCCCAAGAAGAAGGCGTCTTTTAATTTCAGGGCTGCTGTCTCCATCTGCAGTGATCATGGAGCCCAGGAAGATAAAATCTGTCACTGCCTCCATATCTTCCCCTTCTATTTGCCAGGAGGTGATGGGACCAGTGGCCATGATCTTAGTTTTTTTGATGTTGATCTTAGTTTTTTTGATGTTGATGCAATCCTTACAACCCTAGAATGATGACTAACTTAAGTCCCACAGACAGCAATGGTTCTATTGTAAGTGCGACATAAGTTTGGATTCAAGCCTTTCAGCCCAAGGAAAATGAATGAGTACTCAAATTACAACACAGAATACAGATCTATGCAAAACTACTTTGTGATTTAGCCAGTTTGTCCTCCAAATCAGATAAACCTGGAAAATGGGCAGAAAGGAGACATTGGATTGCAGCTTCTGAAGCCTCTAAGGTGGCTGTCCTTGCGCATTCTGTATATTGAAATGAAATCTGCCTTGACTGTTGAGAGTGTAAGGGACTATTTAAGAAGAGTCCATATGCCAAAGTCATTGTGCTGCATGAGCAAATACTGACCTCCTCTCATCTTGTACAAGGTACTGAGTGCCCTTGAAGTAGAGCACAGAAACAGGAAATTTCTGCAAGGAGCTTTCCCACACCTAGCACAGAATTGCAACAGCAACACACTAAATAGTTACCAGTTTCCTGCTCTTTTTAAAAACTAAAGATCTGCTGCTTAAGGCAGCTACCTCATGCTAGGGTTGGCCCATACTCCTGCTCCTCTCCATAGCATGAAACCAGAACCAAACGGGATTCCCCTCTGCCATGCAGATGTATAAAATACACGCAACATTATTCCTTTAGCACACTTGTTTCTTCACAGGGTGACCACACTGTTACATACAGCACTGATGTTACCTGTCTGTCATGGGTTGGAGGGAAAGTTCCATCCTATGGGGAGTGGAAGGCAGGACATCAGGAGGAGGGGCTGTACTGTATATATATGTGGAGCTTGTGAGGAGAAGCTGGAGGAGAAGCTGAGAGAAGGAGCTGGTGTGGGAGTCTGTGTGTCAGACAGGGTACTACTGTGTGTCAGTCAGTACCAACCTGATAGGTTCAGGTGTCTGTATGGGTAGCCAGAACTGATAGGTTCAGGGTCTGTGCTTTATTAAAAGGTGTTCTGTGTGAACCAAACTGGTGTATGTATGCTTGAGACTAAGCCACGTTACTGTATCTTATTCACTTGATCATTTTATTTTCCCTGTGTGTTATTTAAATAAACCTTATTCCTTTATTTGTTAAAAATCCATCCCTGGTCTGTGTGACTTCTTATAGGGAATGGTTGGTGGCAGCTTAGTGAAACTGTGACATCTCCCAGTAGGTCTGGGTATGTCACATTGATTGGTGGCAGCGGTGGGATACGACTGGTCCAGTTGTCCAGTGGTCCAGCAAAGCCTTGGCAAGTGTGCCCAGAGCAAGGGGGGTCTAGTCAGGGACAATCTGAGAGCGCGTAGGTAATCTTCTAGGCTTACCTCACGGGGAGGTAGGCTAGTGGAAGAACGTGTAACCTCAGATTGGGGACTAGATTAGGGAGCTCTGAGGCAACCTGTTTTGGCGGGAAAAAGGCTGAGGCAAAGCTGAGAGAAGTAGCAGTGATCTAGCCTGTCTGCTGAGAGGCCTAGCAGAGGGGGGTGGACTCTGGCTGGCAACAGTTGCAAGTTAGTGCTGAAGAACAGCAGCAATCTATAGAAGGCTGGTTCTGAGGCAAAAGAAAAGAAAAAAAAAGTGGTCGCTTTATTTTGAGGCTTGACTTTTGAAAGCAGCCTGTTTTGGGGGGGGGATTATGCCCTTGACTCGAAGCCAAATGGCAGAAATGGGTGAAGTGAGGGAACCCCAGGTAGACCAAGGTTCTGAGGATGAATTTGGCTCAGTGCAGGATGACAGCACGGGAGAACAGAACCCAGAACTCAGAAAAATGCTCCTAGCCCAACAGCATGAACTGAGGGTGAGGGAAATGGAGCAAAGGGAAAGAGAGAAACAAAGACAATTTGAAATGGCATTGGAGAGAGAGAAAATGGCGTTTGAGTTAAGAAGATTGGAACTGATGAATCAGAACAATAATAACAATAGGGATTCTGAGGGAGGCCAATTGTCGAAAACTGACCTGAAGAAATTCCCTGTGTACCACAAGGGAGATTGCCCTGAGGTGTTCTTTTCTCTAGTGGAAAGAGCGTTTGTGGACTTCTCAGTAAGGGAAACTGAGAAGATGACCATTATGCGATCTTTAATCAGTGGCAGCCTGGCAGAAGTCTATGCAGAGATGCCAGAGGAACTGCTAAAAGATTTCGCTGAGTTTAAAAAACTGGTGTTTGCCAGACATGGGATAAATGCGGAACAGCTGAGGCAAAGATTCAGGTCACTCACCAAGAAACCAGAGCAGACTTTTACCCAAGTGGGGGCCCAACTGGTGAGGCTGCTAGAGAAATGGCTATCTCAGGAGGGGACAGAGACCTTCCAGCAGCTTAAAGACCTGATAGCGCTGGAACAGTTTTATTCAGTCCTGCATGGGGAACTGAAGTTCCAGGTGAGGGAAAGGAAACCTAGATCTGTGGCAGAAGCGGCCGAGATCGCAGATTTTATTTCCCAAATAAGAAAGCCCTTAGGTGAGGGGAAATCTGTAGGTAAACCTAAAGAAACCTACAGCAAGTACTCTCAGGGACCAGGGAGAAACCAGCAAGGGGGAGGGACCCATGGTGAAGGGAAGCCCTCAGACATGAAACCAAGACCTCAGATTTTGGAGGGAAAACCAAAACCAGGTGAGAAAGACTCCAAGTACAGCAGAAAATGTTATTTCTGTCAAGGAAAGGGCCATCTAATCTCAGAGTGTGAGAAATTAAAGCAGCTCAAAGGAAATGTGCCTCATGATTTGAGTGGAACCAAGCCAAAAGCTGTGTTCTGTGTCCAGAAAGAGCAAAGCTCCTTGTCACTGAGGGAGCCTGTTGCCATAGCTACTCAATCTGGAACAGTTACATCTGCTGATCAGGCTGAGGAAAATGGTCCTCTTGTGGAGGTCAAGCGCTGCTTACTAGTGAGAACAGATTCGCAGTTGTTTGAAACCGCAGGGGTGGACGTAGGAATACTTGACCATCAGTATAGGGGGCTAAGGGATACTTGTTCCCAGGTGACCCTGTGCCATCCAGATATTATTCCTAGGGAGTATATAATCCCAAATGAGAGCATGAAGGTGGCAGGGATTGAGGGACAGGTGATCTCGCTGCCAGTAGCTGAGGTACCTGTGAACTTTCAAGGCTGGAGGGGAGTTTGGCGGCTAGCGATTTCATCGACTCTGCCAGCAGCCGTGCTCGTGGGAAATGACCTGGCTGAACATGTGAAACGGGTGCTAGTGATTACACGCTCACAAGCTACCACGGGGACAGTTCAGGGGGGTACTGATGAGCCCGAGACGGAAACAGATGAAGGGAATTCCGAAGCTGTGGTGGAAACCTTAACCACAGACAGCCGATTTGGCCAAGAGCAAAAGGCAGACGCCACTCTCCAAAAGTGTTTTGAACAGGTGACAGACGCCCAGCTAACACCTGAAACCCCAGTGAGATTTTGTGAGAAAAAGGGGATTTTATATAGAGAGACCCTGAGGAATATCTCAAAAGGGGGAGATGGGATCAGAAGTCAGCTAGTGGTACCTGAAAAGTATCGCCCCGTGATCTTACAAAGGGGGCACTCTGACATGTTTGCTGCGCACTTAGGGGTGAACAAAACACTGCAGAGAATCACACAGAATTTTTACTGGCCTGAAATAGGGAAGCAGATCAAGGAGTTCTGTAAACAATGTGATGTGTGTCAGAGGCAGGGGAATAACCGTGACAGGACCAAAGCAAAGTTGTGCCCTTTGCCTGTGATTGACACTCCGTTCAAATGTATAGGGGTGGATATTGTGGGACCTTTGCCCAAGGCCACAAAGAGGGGGAACAGGTTCATTCTCACCATTGTGGACCATGCCACGAGGTACCCTGAAGCCATTCCCTTGACTAACATTGAAACTAACACAGTGGCAGATGCCTTGGTGGGGTATATGTCCAGGATGGGATTCGCCTCAGAAATAATCACAGATTTGGGCGCATCGTTTACATCGAAGCTCATGAAACGGTTGTGGCAAATCTGTGGAATTAAACACAAGGAAACCACTGCCTATCACCCTGAAAGTAATGGGTTAACGGAGAAGTTCAATGGGACTCTGATGCGCATGATTAGGGCTTACTTGGCAGAGAATCCAAACAATTGGGACCAGAAGCTGCAATCCCTTTTGTTTGCTTATCGATCAGTGCCACAAGCCAGTACCGGGTTCAGTCCGTTTGAACTTTTGTTTGGGAGGAGGGTGAAAGGGCCCTTTGATTTAATCAAGCAAGATTGGGAGCAGATCACCCAGGATGACCCACAAGATGTTGTGATATATATAGACTCTTTAAGGAATGACCTAAAGAGAAACCTAGAGCTAGCAGCAGAGACCCTGCAAGCTCAAAAGGTCAGAAAGAAAGCTTGGGATGACCAGGAAGCCAGGGAGAGGCACTTTATCCCAGGGGAGGAAGTGCTTTGGCCTAGGCCCTGCAAAGAGAGCAAGTGTCAGCTGGGTAGCCCAGAAATAAAATACTTGGGTCACATAGTAGGGGGAGGAGTGATCAAACCCCTAGAGGCCAAGATAGAAGCAGTTCGTGATTGGCCTAGACCCAACACCAAGAAAAAGGTCAAATCATTTCTTGGGTTGGTGGGCTACTACAGAAAGTTCATCCCGAGGTTTAGCGAGATAGCGACTCCGCTGACCGATCTGACGCGGAAGAAGACTGATGACCGCATCCCGTGGACCAGCGACTGTGAGGAGGCGTTCCAGAGGTTGAAGGAGGCCCTCATCAACTATCCAGTGCTGCGTGCTCCAGACTTCGACCGGGAGTTCATCATATACACCGATGCGTCTAACAGCGGGGTAGGAGCAGTTCTTTGCCAGGAGGATGAAAATGGTGACTAGCATCCAGTGTCCTACCTGAGTAGGAAACTCCAGAAAGGTGAGAGACATTTGGCAACCGTGGAAAAGGAGTGCCTGGCCATAGTCTACGCGATCCAGAAGGCCAAGCCTTACATCTGGGGAAGACATTTTATTCTGTGCACTGACCATTCACCACTGCAATGGTTAAAGACAATGAAAACCCACAATAGTAAACTTATGAGGTGGGCTTTAAACCTGCAAGACTATGACTTTGAAGTGAAGGTGGTCAGAGGGTCAGTGAACTGTGTTGCTGACGCCTTGTCAAGAAGACCCGAAGAATGAAGACGGCGAAAGAAACATGGACTATGTATATATTTTGGTGACCAAAGGTTAAATGTACCTGTTTATTAAACATGCTTGGTTTGTATGAATAAAGGTAACTGGATGTATTGTAAATGGTAAATGTTTAAATGCCTAATTGATATGTTTATCCTAGAGTAAGTATGGTATTGTATGTATAACTGTTTTTGTATGTTTTGGATCCAGGTTGTTTTTTGGAGAAAAGCACTTTAGCTTTCCCCCTACAAAACAACTTATAAAGAGGGGAGGTGTTACATACAGCACTGATGTTACCTGTCTGTCATGGGTTGGAGGGAAAGTTCCATCCTATGGGGAGTGGAAGGCGGGACATCAGGAGGAGGGGCTGTACTGTATATATATGTGGAGCTTGTGAGGAGAAGCTGGAGGAGAAGCTGAGAGAAGGAGCTGGTGTGGGAGTCTGTGTGTCAGACAGGGTACTACTGTGTGTCAGTCAGTACCAACCTGATAGGTTCAGGTGTCTGTATGGGTAGCCAGAACTGATAGGTTCAGGGTCTGTGCTTTATTTAAAGGTGTTCTGTGTGAACCAAACTGGTGTATGTATGCTTGAGACTAAGCCACGTTACTGTATCTTATTCACTTGATCATTTTATTTTCCCTGTGTGTTATTTAAATAAACCTTATTCCTTTATTTGTTAAAAATCCATCCCTGGTCTGTGTGACTTCTTATAGGGAATGGTTGGTGGCAGCTTAGTGAAACTGTGACATCTCCCAGTAGGTCTGGGTATGTCACACACACACAACAGAGGACAAGTCTGGAAGTTGAGTCATGGCAACTGGACTTCTTTCTTACTCAGTTGGAGCGTTTCACTACTCAGCCAAGTAGCGAAACATTTCAGCTGAATATGAAAGAAGTCCAGTTTCCATGACTCAACTTCTAGATAGCCTCACCTGGATGAGTGAGAATCTTCACAGAAACAGAGGACAAGATTCGTGTTTCCTTGAACAGCTGGACCAGAAGGGAGACATTGTAATGTTGGTTATACAAGGGGTGACAAAAGTCTAGGTGCTGCTGTTCAGTCCCTCTTCCCAGGAGCACAGGAGCCATGCCCACCATTGTATCTGGTCACCTTGAAATACCTCCAGTGCCAACGCCATAACTCACAATGTTGATACCTGGGGTGCCATCTTCCGTTCACTCTGACCTAATGCATGGACATGAGCGACCCCACCCCCAAAAGGAGGGTGACAATGTGATGTCCCTTCAAACAAGGATAATGTTTGTTCAAAATGAATAAAGAAAATCTGCATAGGCATCTTTCAGTCTCGAAAGACTATGGTAACACGCTCTGAATTGAGGAGTGTCCCCTCCAGAGCATGAAGCCTGGGTAAGGTAATATGGAGGATAGGCTGTTACCCAAGCAGCAGATCCCCCCTCTCCATGTTGCTGAAATGGTCCAATGGAAAGGCAAGAGCCAATACGACTGGTTCCGGCAACGTTGCAGGAGTTGGCAGAACGCCAAGAACTGCCTTCGGGACGCCAGCTCCAGATTTTGCCTCTATAAAGAAAATAGATGCTAACATTCTCCAGGATATTTACCTCCAGCTTTCAGTGCTGTCTAAATTTTGGTGTGTTGGCCAAAGCCCCAGTCTAGTTACATCCAGTACCCTCGTACTTTGTTTCAAAACATGTTGAAACAAATTTGACATTATCATCATCATCATCATCTATGAATGAGGAAGGAGAATGACTCTGTCTGCCTCTGTATATCTCTCTTTCTCTCTCAGTGACAAAATGTAAGAAATAGCAGTGTTCAAACTCTGCATTGCAGCACAGCATGGAATGTTACCTTTAAGAGGAGTGAATATAATGTTATGTCAAAGTCACCCACAATTCAGCAGTGGTAGGAAGATGCTGTGGGACCCCAAACATCACCTTTCCGCAGTTCAGGGTCAAACTAGTCAATGGCTGCTGCTTTTTCGCATAGGTGGAAGGCAAATGGCCTAACATTCATTCACTTCCAGGTGTCAACTAAAGAGTCTCTGCTTGGATTCTTAAGGGCATGCCAAGCCAATGGGTACATGTAAACCCCACAAATTGCAGTGACAACGCCTTAATGATAGGAAGGGAACGAGTGAATGTTAAAGCCACTTGCCTTCTGCCTGTGTAGCTGTAGAATAGGATTATAATACAGTGTTTCTCCAAAAATAAAACAGGGTCTTTTATTAATCTGCGCTCCAAAAATGCATTAGGGCTTATTTTCAGGGGATGTTTTATTTTACAGTCTTGTCATCTTCTTGTTGCTGCACAATGCTGCACAAGGGTGGAGGGCGGGGTTTCACTTAACTGGGGCTTATTTTGGGTTAGGGCTTATATTACGAGCATCCTGTAAAATCATACTAGGGCTTATTTTCAGGTTAGGTCTTATTTTGGGGAGAAAGGGTATAATATAATATAATATAATATAATATAATATAATATAATATAATATAATATAATATAATATAATATAATATAATGTTATATTATATTATATTATATTATATTATATTATATTATATTATATTATATTATATTATAATTTATTACAGTCAGTGACCAGGAAGATAAGAATATGTTATTTAGATAAAATTACATAATATCAGAGACATAGGTCAAGATGTGACACCATCAATGTACCCTCTGGCTCTTTCACAACATTAAAATTAAAAAGAAATGTTAGCCAGCGGCACTGAAGGATATAAAAGCAATAGGATTTTAGATCATGTGTTTAAACACATTTTTAGAAGAGGTGTTCTCTCAAGTGATGAAAGACATCTGAGTGTCATTACATGAGATTTTTCTCACCTGTATAACTTGTATTTTGTGTGACTTGTTTTGTGACTGGTCATTGCAAGATAAACATGGGCTTAATTTGCAAGTGCCAGAATAGATGTTAAAGGGAATGAGTATTCACTTAATCTGATTAGCCCATTTTCTCTTTTACAATGGGATTTCTTCAAATTAAACCTGTTTACCTTATAATGATGACTCAGATCACTGCTGAATGTTTGATGTATAAGTATACAGAAGTCTCATGGTGCAATGGTTAAACTGCAGTACTGCAGTTAACACTCTGCTCCTGATCTGGGTTCAATCCTAGATAGCCAGCTCAAGGTTCATTCAGCTTTCTATCCTTATGAGGTTAATAAACTAACCAGCTTGCTGTGGGGAGGGGGGGCAATGTGTAGCCTACATAATTAAGCTGCAAAGTGCCCAGAGAGCACTTCATTATTAGTTGTTGTTGTATTTATTATTAGTTTTATTTATATGCCACATTTCTCCCAACAAGGGACCTAAAGCATTAAAAATCACACAATTTAAAAACACAGTAACTTAAATATTAAAAGACAGATTAAACAGCATATGACTTAAAATACAATTAAAATATGAAAATATGAAAACATTAAAAAGATTTAAATTATCTGCTAAAATGGAGTTATATTACAAGCATCCTGAAAAATCATACTAGGGCTTATTTTGAGGTTAGGTCTTATTTTTGGGGAATCAGGGTATTTATTTATTTTCAAATAACAGTCCTTGCCAAACTGAAATAATGCAAGCAATGAATTCTATGTAGATGATGCAAAGAAGAAATTTGGTTCATATCCATTAGACAGATTGTTGGGTTATTTTTTTAAAGTAGGGCCTATTTTTAAAAGGGGAAGCCCTACTAGGGACTTCCCATCATTAACCAACATTTTTTCACTCAAGAGAACAAATAAAGCAAGGACTTGTCATATTTGTAAAAGGTGACATTTTCAGTCTAAAAGCTACAATCCAGAGCTTGTAAAGTTTATTGCAGGTAAAGTGTGCTGTTTAAATACCTCCCAATAGCACTTAAAATAATAAGTTTAGGAGAAGAGTTCTCTTTCTCCCCTCTCCTACTCTAGTGTACTGTACCCTGTTTCCCTGAAAATAAGCCCTAACCTGAAAATAAGCCCTAGTCTGATTTTTCAGGATGCTCGTCATAGAAGCCTTACCCCCAAAATAAGCCAATTAAGTGAAACCCCGCCCTCCACCATTGTGCAGCATTGTGCAGCAACCAGAAGATTCATTGTCGTTTAGTCATTTAGTCGTGCCTGACTCTTCGTGACCCCATGGACCAGAGCACGCCAGGCCCTCTTGTCTTCCACTGCATCCAGGAGTTGGGTCAAATTCATGTTGGTCGCTTCGATGACACTGCCCAACCATCTCATTCTCTGTCGTCCCCTTCTGCTCTTGCCTTCACACTTTCCTAACATCAAGGTCTTTTCCAAGGAGTCTTCTCTTCTCATGAGATGGCCAAAGTATTGGAGCCTCAGCTTCAGGATCTGTCCTTCCAGTGAGCACTCAGGGTTGATTTCCTTTAGAATTGATAGGTTTGTTCTCCTTGCAGTCCAGGGGACTCTCAAGAGCCTCCTCCAACACCACAATTCAAAAGCATCAATTCTTCGGCGGTCAGCTTTCTTTATGGTCCAGCTATCACTTCCGTACATCACTACAGGGAAAACCATAGCTTTGACTATGCGGACTTTTGTTGGCAAGCTGATGTCTCTGCTTTTTTGGATGCTGTCAAGGTTTGTCATCACTTTCCTCCCAAGAAGCAGGCGTCTTTTAATTTCGTGGCTGCTGTCTCCATCTGCAGTGATCATGGAGCCCACGAAGATTACATGACTGTATTTGAGTAAATGTGGATTGTTGTACATGAAAAAATAAAATAAAATATCCCCTGAAAATATGCCCTAATGTGTTTTTTGGGAGCAAAAATTAATATAATACCCTGTCTTATTTTCTGGAAAAGACGGTAAATAAAAAGGGAATATGAACAGCCCCCCCCCTGGTTTTTTTTAAACTGTGAAAATTCCCTGTCTGGTGTTTCAAGTGTAGAGGAACTGGTTGAGGTCTTCCCAAAGCCAACATTTGGCACTATGAGGCCCTTTAGCAGAAAAATATTGTAGGTCCTTGTTTTATCGAAATCCGCCCACCATGATTCTTGGGTGTATGCTTCAATTCTGCAGAGACCAACCAGTTTGGTTTTAAACCATGGCCCTTTTGTCACTTATTGATCTATTTTAAAGGATTCCTTTTGTGTTTCCAGTTCAGCACACCCAGAGCTTAGACAAATTACCTTTTGGACTAAAACTCCCATAATCCCCCTAGCTGGTATGCTGGAAAATGTCTTCTTAGAAAGGTAGTCTGAAGAATAACTTTTCTTTACTCGGAGTGCATCCAAGCAACACGAAGCACAACTTTTCTGCATTTTACAGACTGTATTTTTAGAAAAACTATAAATTACTTACCTGGATTTCGTTGCTCACATTTTTATATTCCCTGCCTCCACGAAACCCCTATATGCCCTATTCGAGTCTTTTTTATTTAACCTCACTCTTCTTTTTTTCTTCTACATTTGGGTCAAATGACCTAGAAATAAAGTCACTGGGGGGGGGAAGTCCCCCCCCCCACGAAGAGCATAAAATGCTGCAAAATGGGGCGGGAGTTGGGGTGGAGAAGGATGGAAGACTAATTAGATATAAAATTTTATTACATTTGTGGCCAGGACAGTCTTCATTGGACCTTGTTGGCACATCCTGGAACAACTACCCCTTGAAGAAAAATTTCAGCATTTTAGTGCGTGAAAAAAAGCAAGCAAGGGAGGACATGACAGAGGCATTTAAAAATATAAGGTGAAGAAAGTAGGAAGGGAGGCTTTTTCTTCCTCTCTCATGAAGGTAGAACCCAATACTATTCAGTAAAGCTGAACGGTAAGAGATTGAAATTGGATAAAGGGAAGTGCCTGAGGTAAATGTATTTATTTCATTTATTTTTATTTATTATTAGATTTTTATCCCGCCCTTCTAGACTGCGTCTACTCAGGGCAGCTCACATCAGAATCATACATAAAACCAGTTAAAACAATAATTTAAATTGACAATATTAATGTTAATCAAGATGGAAAAGTAAACAAAAGGACAAACAGAAAGTAATTTATTTATTTATTCATTAAATTTCTCTTCCGCCCATCCAGTAACAAGCCACTACTCAGAGAGACTGACAGGAAATAAACATAGGATAAAATAAAATAATGGAAGAAGGCAAACACAACCCATCTAGACAATTATATGAAAACCTGAGATGGTAATGATAGTAGCATAAATTAAATAATTTAAGCAAATTTAATTAAATAGGGAGAAAGTGCTCAAAAGCCTGTCTGAAGGTCTTTTTATTTGCTTTCTAGACATTAGGAAGGTGGGGGGCCTGATGCATTTCCACCTGTGGTGAATTCCGTAAAGAGGTGGTCAGTTTCAAGTTGAAGATTTCGAGGCCTTTCTTGGGGTAGTCACCTGCAAGATTATGGGTGAGGTGTGGGTGGAAAAAGTGGTAGAGTGGAAGGAGAAACGCTCCAGTAGGCAGCAAGATCTCAAACTGTTCAGGGCTTTATATGTACAGTGGTGCCCCGCATAGCGAGGTTAATCCGTTCCGGATTAACCATCGCTATGGGGAAACATTGCTATACGGAACAGAAAAGCCCATTGGAACACATTAAACTTCGTTTAATGCGTTCCAGATGGACCGAAACCTCACTGTTATGCAATGTTCCTCCATAGCGCAGGCATTTTTGCTCCCTCGGTAAGAGAGGGCAGGGCGCGAAAATGCTGTGCGTGGCCATTTTGGGTGTTCCATTTTGGAACCCCCGAACAGCTGATTTTAAAAAAACGCTATGCGAAACGCTTACCGATCGTCGCAAAGCGAGTTTTTGCCTATCTAGGCATCGGTATGCGATCACATTAGCGGTCCCAAAAAACGGATCGCTATGTGAATTCGTCGTTAAACGGTGTGCTCGTTATGCGAGGCACCACTGTATATGGAAATGTTGATCTGCAACATTTGGGTGTACCAAGAGCTACCTATATGGATAGGTTTTAGACAAATTCATGGAGATAAAGCTAGGATAGCAATTAGTGATAGAGAGTATTTACTAGTCCTCCAAGAATCTGAGACAAATATACCAACTACGGATCATGCAGGGTTATTACTGGCTGCCTGAAACCTATCCAGTTGTTCATGGGGAATTAATGCTAGTTCAAAGCATCCTTTCCTAGCAGGTGGAGGGGTGTCATTTGACTTCTTGTAAAAAAAAAAGATTCAATCACAGTGTGCTTTATGTCTTGTAGTCGCCGAATTTTAAACTACAGAAATTTCTGTCCAGTATGATGCAAACTGTGATATAAATGGTCACTGCAGTCACCCTCCGAGTCTTGTGCATGGTCAGTACTGTTTTGTTTCCATGAAAACCAACACTTGGGAGAACTGAGATCATTACTGGTATATAATTGAATTGAATAAATAAATATATGATGATAAAAAGACAGGAGGGCCTGGCGTGCTCTGGTCCATGGGGTCACGAAGAATTGGACACAACTAAACAACAACATGATGATAAATACACGGAAACAAGGTTAATGTCTCATTTCATTATTTTTAAGAATAAAATGAGAATTTTCAGAATTTTTCAGAATTTTTAAAAGCACTGGATGGTATTTGGAAGTTCAATTTCAGCAAAGAGTGTTCTTCCAGATCCAGATTCTAACTCATCTGAGGGTCTATTCACATGACGAGCTATTGACTGCCTCTTCTTTTTACTCAGTCCTCTAAGGGTAAGAATAGCCATCATGTGTTCCTCACTGAAAAACAAAAGAAAGTGAATTACAGATCCAGAAGAAGAAATATGTACATGAAAAGCAACAAAACACAACAAAACTAGATAACAAAAGATCTGTTTCCAGCTGTTCCTGGTAAACATTTGAACCCAAGTTATCATGGGCCACATACACGGGTTGCTATTAAATCATTTTGTTCTTCCTGTCTAAGATCAATCTTTCAAAGATGGTTCTTCTGAGATAAGACAGGATGAGGAATCTCTATCCAAGTTCAATAACTGATGTTTTGCCTGATATCACAGTGGTATTGAGAAGTATGTGGATTCTTCAGTTGGAACAGAATTCAGCAAAGGTAGGATGCGTGAAGACCAAAGAGCCTTCTGAGGAAAAGGCCCTTTTGGCCATGGGAAGACCTTGAATAATTAACTAAGAAGTTGTAAGTAACCCTAGGTGGGGTCTCGATGACTAAGATATCAGAACTCTCAATTGAAGTAGATCAGCCTTGTGCAACATAGCTTCTTGACCTTGCTTTCAACAGTCCTCGTGATCAACATGCCCTCTGACTCTTGCTAACATCTTGCTTCTGAAACTATACTTCTCCACCACATAAGCTTTTTGACTACATTTTAGATTTTCCCCTGAAATCTAAAGTTTGGTCCTAGCTTCCTTCTGAGACCATGCCTTTCTGGACTGCCAGATACCAACACTATTATTCTCAGTGCCTGGAGGCAGGCGGTGCATCATGGCCTCTCCCATTTTGAAGAGACCCTTGTCCAGCAGGCCGAGGCAAAGAGGCAGTCCCAAAACCAGCAAAATCAGGGAGCTGGACAGGGGACAGATTGGATTTGTCTTCAGTGTGGAAAGGATTGTCACACTCAAATTGGCCTTTTCAGCCACACTAGATGCCGTTCCAAGTCCTCCATACAGAGCATGTTACCATAGTCCCTCGAGACTGAAGGATGCTTAATCTATTCTCAAGGTCTTGACCAACCAAATCCTGTTAGGTGCCACAATGAGACTCTATACTGGTGCACAGAATGAGAGGGAAGGCACTGGTGATGGATGCTGTGTGGCTGTAGGTTAGGACTTGACTGTTGGCTTTCACCAAATACTTAACAATGCCAGCTTCAAATCACAGCCTTGATACTACTGGTTTTTTGGAATCTAAGGACTCAATCACACATGAGAAATGAACCCCAGTTATACCGATTATTTTCATCCTTCTGTTGTACCAATGCATGTTCATCAGCAGTTACATGGTACTGTATATATATTTGGAAGGAGCATTCACATTGTTTGGAACTGCATCTGCACATTTCTTTCTATTTGATTTGTTATAGCAGGCTACGCTGCTCTTTAATCAATTCATCTTCTCTAATATTTCTTGGGGCAATCAGGTCTCCCTTTGCACTTTTTTTTTAATTATAAAAATGATATATTGATAGAATGCCATGAGCCTTCTCTCCTCCCCCTTGCTTTCCCCTACCCTCTTTTTTCATTAATCCATTTTTCCTTATTTCCCTGCATATCTCTCCCTCTTCATTCTTGGCTTTCATACTTCTTTTCCCTTTTGAGCAGCGTCAGGTGGAGGAAGCGGATTTTAAAAGACTTGCAAAGTATTGTGAAGAACACGGTTAAAATGAGAGAGAGGAGACATTAATGTTACACCCCTTTCTTTACAGTTCAAAGCAGGAAATGTCCCTTTTTCAGGCTCTCTTTTGCCTGCAAAGGGGGGGGGAGCTGTTTTCAATGCATTGTAGGTCAATGGAGCCTTGACCTACAGACTTTTTGACCTGCAGCCGGAGAATTGACCTACAGACTGGAAAAAAAACCCAAAATGGATCAAAAACAGCCGGTTACGGGATTAATCGGTTTTCAATGCATTATAGGTCAATGGAGCCTTGACCTACAGACTTTTTGACCTGCAGCCACCGTTCCAATGCAGATTAATTCCGTAAGTCGAGGGTCCACTGTAGTGTGGGAAAGGGTCTAGACATTATACGGCATTCCTGCACCCCACTTTCCGAGGACAGAAAATGCAGCATTGCAGCTGCCCTTGGCATGAGCCACCCAGGAAGCACCTCACTTCAGCCCTTTGTCACAGGCTCCGTTCAGTGGTACCTGATGTCCGGATAGTTCCATGCCAGCTGTTCAAGATAGCATTTGATTTCCCCTTTTTCCTTTTCACTCATTATGGTGGCAATGTGAGGAATGGCCAGGAAAAGCCAATCAGCATTTGAGCCCTGGGAGGAAAAGTGTTACCAATAAATAAGTATATGTTAAAAATCAAGATCCACGATGGAAGCATTCAGATCTCAAACAATCCAAATGTATTTCTGCCAATTTTACAAGTCACTGTAGCTTCTTATGAACATACTTGACAGTACATGGTGCATGTGTAATCTTACTTCTAAGGGGCCAGAGCTGCTTTATTCCCTCCTCCCCCTGCCTGCAACACCAATTGAATTTGTTTGCACTTCCATATGGTTTGTTTTAAATGCTGGCCTTTGCAACTCATACCTTGCTTCCCTGCCACTGGCTCAAAATGTTTCAAACAGAACATCAAGGCTATATTAGCAGTCAGCATGATCAAGCCAAAATAAGAGGAACTGAAAAGGTGGCTGATATCTGTTGGAGAAAAGTAAACATTTCACCCTTGCCTTAAATTAGATGAGATGCTGGGGGGGTTGTGATCAGCTCTCCCATCTTTTATGTAAAAAGTCATGATGGGGACTTGTCCAGTTGCATCAAGATTGCAGCTTTGGGAGTGGTAAGGGATTAATTTCTGCTCACACTCCCTGTAAATTGTTCCCTTCCATTTATTTATTTAAGACATATTAGCGTAAGCCCAATGCTTGAGTTCCAAATAGCGTAGACTCACTCATGGGTTTTACGTAAAAATTGACATCATATTCAGTGTTTGATCCAATGGGTGTATTCTTGTAACAGTGGGTACGGCAGTATATTTTCTCCTTGATTTGCAGTAGGTCAGCCCCAACCTGTCTGATTGCAATGGGTGATCTTGGTTTCCAGTGACACATTCAAAACAACACCATCCACACACAAGGAAGATATGAGCAGGCTCAGAAGTACAAAACAATGTGTTTGGTGGTGGGGGACCAACTTAAAAGTTATTATTTTTTTTGGTGGGGAGCTTTAGTTTAATAAAAACTGAGCCTGTTTTGTAACCAAACTTTTAAAAAATTGTGGATGGTGTTTTGGAGGGAAACTGGGAGGGGGGGGAGAGAACAGAAATCCTGACAAGAAACTGTCTATAGTGCAACAATTTATTGCTAATCCCAGTTTACTCCACAATAGGAAGGGAGTTACTTTACTGGAAAGGTTAAATTGAATAACAAAGTTTTGAACTTTCAGAAAATAAGGCTACGTTGCATGATCTGTTTAGAACAGTACTAGAAATTTCTTCCTCTTTAGTTACCACAGCATGAATTTCCAAACCCTTTCAGAAGGAACCGGAAACAGAATATTTAACATCCCATAACCCACAAATTTTGAAATGATTCTTTTGGTGAGTATCCTTCTATAATGATACTCCTGAGCACTTTAATAATCCACATTAAAACAGCAAACTGCAGAATCTACTCACCAGATGCTTCATGGTATCATTTATAGTTGCAGCTTCTTGAGTCATTATTCTGCTGATTAGTTCCCGTTTGGTTCTTTTCATTCTGGCTTTTGGCTTGAGAATCTGTCTGATATATTCTTTAACCACAAACTTGTGAACTTCATTTAGAAATTCCTGCTTACCAAGAAAAGAAATAGCCCCAAACCAAACAACAACTGAGTGAAACGATAGGCAGTGGATAGACAAATCATGTGAAAAAGAAAGTAAACCCTCTATGAATTCTCTGACTTTATGTATCAGGACATAATAAAAAATCATCTGGTCTTTAGCAAGTCAGTAAATTCGGTAAATACAATTTCAGATGGACAACAACACACATGACATATTACAACATGATCCATTTAAAAAAAATGGAAAAGCCAAGTATGAAAAACTTATGATTTAATAGTTTATAGAACCACCTTTAACAGCAGTAACCTGAAGTACAGTGGTGCCTCGCTTAACGATTGCCTCGTTTAGCGATTAATTCGCATAACGATGTGTTTTTATAGAAAATAATATGCACCGTATAACGATGTTTCCTATGGGCGATTTTCGCTTAGCGAAGTTTGGGACCATGCTTCGCATAACGAATGTGATTTTAGGTCCCCTGCTTCACTTAACGATGTTTTTTTTTTCAATTAAAAAAGTGTCTTAGAAGGGTCAAAAACGGTTCTAAATGCTTGGATTCGTTAGAGGACCCCCTAAGTCATGTGCAAACCTGATTTGGCTTTGATCTGACTTTTCGTTAATTTATGGTTAATTTTTTTTTCCGGCCCATAGGAACCAATGGACCTGTCAAAATCTGACAGCTCCATGCTTTCCTATGGGGGAGAAAACAATTCGCCATAAATTAACGAAAGTTCAGATCAAAGCCAAATCAGGTTTGCACACGACTTAGGGGGTCCTCTAACGAACCCAAGAATTTAGAACAGTTGCTGAGTCTTCATTAATTTTTTGTGAATTTTTTCTTCCCCCATAGGAAATAATGGAGCTGTCAGATTTTGACAGCTGTCAAAAGTTGGGGGGAAAAAAGTCACCATTAATTAACGAAAAGTCAGATCAAAGCCAAATTAACTTTTGCATCCGTTTTAGAGGGTGCAGAAGCTAATCCAAGCATTTAAAACCATTTTTGACCCTTTTATGACACACTTAATTTTGCAAAAATTGACTTCGCAAAGCCATTGAAATGTATTGAGTCAGCTACAATACATTCCAATGGAGGAAACATTGTATCGTTTAACGATGTTTCCTATGGGTTTTTTCGCTTAAGGACGGCAATCCGTGCCTATTGGAACGTATTAACCGGTTTCCAATGCATTCCTATGGAAAATGGTGTTTCGCATAACGATGTTTCACATAATGTTTTTTTTTTGGAACCAATTAAAATCGTTATGCGAGGCACCACTGTAATCATTTCCTGTATGACTTTTATCGGTCTCTCAGATTGTCGTGGAGGAATTTTGGCCCACTCTTCTTTACAATGTTGCTTCAGTTCATTGAGGTTTGCAGCCATTTGTTTATGCACAGCTCTTTTATTTCAATCAAGTTGAAGTTTGGACTTTGACTGGGCCATTGCAACACCTTGATTCTTTTCTTTTTCAGCCATTTTGTTGTAGATTCGCTGGTGTGCTTGGGGTCATTGTCCTCTTGCGTGACCCAATTTTGGACAAGCCTTAGCTGTTGGACAGATGGCCTTACATTTGACTCTAGAATATTTTGGTATACAGGAGAGTTCAAGGTGCCCAGGTCCTGTGCCTGCAAAAAAGCCCAAATGATCACCCCTCAACCACCCAACTTGACAATTGGTATGAGGTGTTTGTGCTGATATGTGGTGTGTATGGTTTTCGCAAAATCTGGCGACATTTGTTCATAATGAACATCACCACATTTTGTGAAAACCATACACAGCATATCAGCATAAACACCTCATACCAACTGTTAAGTAGGGTGGTTGAGGGGTGATCATTTGGCCTCGTCTGCCTAAAGGACATTGTTTCAGAACTTTTGTGGTTTATCCAGATGCAACCTGGCAAACCTAAGCCATGCTGCCATGTTCTTTTTAAAGAGAAGAGAGTTTCTCCTGGCAACCCTTCCAAACAAACCATATTTGTTCAGCCTTTTTCTAATTGTACTGTCATGAATTTTAACATTTCACATGCTAACTGAGGTCTGTAGAGCCTGAGACGTAACTCTTTGGTTCCCCCCCCCCTTCTCCATTTTGAATGTTTTCCACTTGTGAGTAATCTTCCTCATTCTAGAATACTGGACTTTAAATTATTTGGAAATGTCTTTATAACCCTTCCAATACTGATGGGCAGCAACAATAGCTTCTCTGTGATCATTGCTGATGTGTGTTCCTATTTGACATTGTCTTCGCGCATGAATGCTCCAGAACAGCAGACTGCTAAAACTTTGGCTTTCATAGAGGTGGTCACACTTGCTGATGATCAATTACTCAAGGGCATTTGGTTAGCAGCACTTGGCTGCTGCTTAGTCTCTTAATTCTTCTGCATTCACCCCCATCCCCATCAGCACTAGCCAGTCATAGCCAATGTGAGACACTCTGAAGGTACAAATCCTCTATACGATCCTCCTTCAACTTGATGAAAGGATGGCTTGGATTATAGTTCCCATCAAGAGTAGCCAGCATGGTACTCCTCTAGTGACTGTTATTGAGAGGCATATTGCCACCACTACCACCACCAGCACTAACAACAACAACAACAACAACAACAACAACAACAATGTGCTGTCAAGTCAATTTCGACTTATGGCAACAGCTTCTGGGGGTTCCAGGTAGAGAATACGGTGGTGCCCCGCAAGACGGGCGCTCCGTTTAATGACGAAACCGCTTGATGTCAATGTTTTTGCGATCGCGAAAGCGATCGCAAAACGATGTTCCCTATGGGGGGATTTCGCTTTGCGATGATTGGTTCCCTGCTTCGGGAATCAATTCTCGCAAAGCGATGATTTTTTAACAGCTGATCGGCGGTTTCAAAATGGCCACCGGTTAAACAAAATGGCCACCCGCTGTTTTCTGGGACGGATTCCTCGCTGCACAGGCAGTGAAAATGGCCGCGCTGTGGAGGATCTTCTCTGGACGGTGAGTTTCCAGCCCATAGGAACGCATTAACCGGATTTTAATTTGTTTCTATGGGCCTTTTAAAATCGCTTTACGACGTTTTTGTTCTACAGTGATTTCGCTGGAACAAATTAATGTCGTAATGCGAGGCACCACTGTACTAATAAGTAGTTTACCATTATCTTTTTCTGGGAGTGCCCTGCTCCTACGCAGCTTGCCCAAGGCCACACAGGCTGGCGCTACTCACAGGATGCATCATTGGGAACTGAATCCCAATTTCTGATTTTGCACTGAGCTAATTTACAAGCATTTTTAGTCTAATGCTCCATGAAACTCTCAGCTATGGGAACAGTAGTACTTGTGCCTAATGTCCCATAGTTCTTATTTTCTGTTACCTGACCCTGGCAAAATACTTCCACAATTCCCCCCCCCCTCAGAATGTGTGTTCAGAGTTTGTTAAAATTTGTAGTCTCATACATATGGAGGCATATAGAGTTTTAGAGTTTGGTGGAAGTATCGAGGAAGAGGGAAAGGCAAAGCAGCTTGAGTCCAAGACCATGGAATGAAATGAGTATAACATCTGGGACAGAGAGAGTGCAATACACTGCCTCCTATACCTTGGATAATGTTTGTTCTGTTTGTATAGTAAGAGAGCAAAAATTGTTGGGAGTCCTATAATGACTGAACAATGGCTATGCTGGTCAGTTGGCATTAATTCCAACTGTCAAGATGGAAGAGTGGGAGGATGTCAGATTGAGAAAGGTTCAGGAACATAGCTACTATGCCCTGGGCGTCATGCTCAAAGTCACTACTGCTGATTAGATAAGAGTAATGGGACTGTGGGAGTAAGAGTAATGGGAAAATCCATTCTTTTAACATGTTTTATAGAATGTAAACTGAAAGAATGATACTCAGTCACAGTGACTTAAAGATCAATGACCTAAAGACCAATGACCTGTTTTAACAGATTTTGCATTAAAATTTGTATAAAGCTACTTAATGGTCTCATTTTTTTCTACCACCTAAAGGAAAACAAACACACAAAACGGGTATTTCCATACACATTTAAATTTGATAGTTCTTTAACTGCTATGACTCTAGACTAATAATAATAGTAGCAGCAGTATGCTACTGGTTAGAACTGGATATGGAACAACTGATTGTTGGGAAAGATGTACGATAAGGCTGTATATTGTCTCCCTGCTTATTTAACTTATATGCAGAACACATCGTGCGAAAGGCGGGACTGGATGAATCCCAAACCGGAATTAAGATTGCTGGAAGAAATATCAACAGCCTCAGATATGCAGATGATACCACTCTGATGGCAGAAAGTGAGGAGGAATTAAAGAACCTTTCAATGAGGTTGAAAGAAGAGAGTGCAAAAAATGGTCTGAAGCTCAATATCAAAAAAATCAAGATCATGGCCACTGGTCGGTCCCATCACCTCCTGGAAGGGGAAGATATGGAGGCAGTGACAGATTTTACTTTCTTCGGCTCCCTGATCACTGCAGATGGTGACAGCAGCCACAAAATTAAAAGACACCTGCTTCTTGGGATGAAAGCGATGGCAAACCTTGACAGCATCTTAAAAAGTAGAGACATCACATTCCCGACAAAGGTCCGCATAGTCAAAGCTATGGTTTTTCCAGTAGCGATGTATGGAAGTGAGAGCTGGATCATAAAGAAGGCTTGATACTTTTGAATTGGATGCTGGAGGCGACTCTTGAGAGTCCCCTGGACTGCAAGGTGAACAAACCTATCCATTCTAAAGGAAATCAACCCTGAGTGCTCCCTGGAAGGACAGATCCTGAAGCTGAGGCTCCAATACTTTGGCCATCTCATGAGAAAAGACTCCCTGGAAAAGCCCCTGATGTTGGTAAAGTGTGAAGGCAAGAGGAGAAGGGGGATGACAGAGGATGAGATGGATGGACAGTGCCATTGAAGCTACCAACGCATATTTGACCCAACTCAGGGAGGCAGTGGAAGACAGGAGGGCCTGGCGTGCTCTGGTCCATGGGGTCACGAAGAGTTGGACATGACTTAATGATTAAACAACAAAAGCATCATGCTGTCAGGTCAGTTCTGACGCATGGCAACCCTTTTTCAGGGTTTTCTAAGCAGAGAGTACTCAGAAGTGGTTTATCCTCCTCCTTATTTTGTGGGACATCAGGGACTGTGGAGCTTGCTCAAGGCCACACAGGCTGCCTTTTCTGGGATGCACAGAGGGGAACAGAAGTCCCAGCCTCTGGATAGCCTCACTGAGCTTTCCAACCAATGACTCTAAACTAAGGAATCCTCAAATTTGTAGTCTGGGGATATACTTTTGCTTTAACAAAAGATCTTCATTTGGCGACAACATAATAATCTTTTGCTTTGAATTAGAAATGTAAATCGTTTTGCTGATAATTGTTACCCTTTGAAGGATTAGCATGAGGAAGTTAAAAACCTCAAAGAAAACAGACACAGTGTTTGACCTCCCCTTGTCTTTTTTCATTCATTCCTAAGCTTCCTATACGGAGACCTCAGAGACAGGAAAAGTTTTATCCTGCAACGTCTACCATGCTACGCTGGCTGAGGTATTCTGTCAAAACAGAGTTGTATCTAGCAGTTTTGGTGCCTGTAGCTTTGGTGCCCTTAGGATTAACTTTGGTTCACATTTAGATTGGTATATATGGCGAAAAGACAGAAGATTGAGGAGGAACACTATACAGTGGTGCCTCACTAGATGATGTTAATTCGTTCTGTGAAAATCGCTGTTGTATGAAAACATCGTTTAGTGAAGCATGGTTCCCTATTGGAATGCATTGAAATCCATTTAATGCATTCCAGTGGGGAAAAATAGTTGTTGTTTTGCGAAGATCGCCGATAAGGAAACCGTTTTGCGAACCGCTGATCAGCTGTCAAAATCGGCGTCTAGCGAAAAATGGTCCCAAAACCACCCATTTAGCAAAGCGCTGGTCAGCTGTCAAAATCGTCGTATTGTGACAAACGGACCCGAAAAAAACCTGTCTTGTGAAGCACGGACATTGTCCAGCGAAAATCACCCATAGGGAAAGCCGTTTTGCGAAGCACCACAGTGCTTGCAAAACCCCATCATCTAGCGATTTTCTCATCCTGCAATGCAATCGTCTGGCGAGGCACCACTGTATAAATTCCGCCCTAAGCCCACCCCTTTTATATTTCCTTCTGACCTGGCAGTTGCAGTTGGAGGAGTAGCACTTACAGTGGGTAGGTTTGTGTTCTTCTAGCACCAAACGTTGGGGTTTCCTCTCAATTTCAGTGTCCTGGGTCAAAGCCCCAGCCCCCTCCATCCTTGTTCTGGCCCTGGTTCAACAGTAACTTTTCTAGTCGTTGCTTAAGCTATTAAAAGCTACAGTAAAGTTTCAATACCGCATTATAAAGAATGTCTTATCATTTGTTTTGGACTTTAACTCGCAGAATTCTCCAAGAATTCCACAGGCAGAATTCTGAGAGTTTCAGCCCACAAACGCACACCTCCAAAACCTACAGCCATTTGGAAAAGGGCCTACTGTATGGTAGCACTTTCAAATACTTGAAAGGTAGTTATAAACTGGAGGGGCAGGATCTGTTCTCAGTCATCCCAGAGTGTAGAACATATAATAATGGGTTCAAGTTATAAGAAGCCAGTTTTAGGCTGAATAGCAGAAAAAATGTCTTAACTGTTAGAGCAGTAAGGGAGTGGAGCCAATTACTGCGAGAGGTGGTGAGTGCTCCAAGACTGGAGGCATTCAAGAGAAAATTGGAAAACCACCTGGCAGATATGCTTTGATTTGTATTCCAGCATTGAGCACGGGGTTGGGCTTGATGACCTTACGGAAGCCCTTCCAACTCAATTACTCTATGAAGCTGAATGGCCTTTTCCAGCCCTGCTTCGTCCTGTTAGTGTTTAAAAAAGGAAGCTGCTATAGTGCTTCCCGGGAGTCATAGTCTTGCTGTCCATTAGGGTCAAGAGGTCGCCTCCTGAAAAACTACAACTCCCAGGAAGAACCACAGCAGCTTTCCTTTCCTTCCTTCCATTAAAAAGGGGAAGCAACTTGACAAAGGTTATGAAGCCTTGCAATAGGCCCTTCTCCAAATGAGCAAAAGGTAGGTGTCTGTAGCTGTTTGTGGGCTAAAACTCCCAAGATTCTGCCTGGAGAATTACTGGAGAATTCTTGGAGTAGGGGTCCAAAGAAATAGCGCACACACCATACTCATTATTATTTCATTCACTTGCCAGAGCAACAGGAAATTTCACCTGCATGTTTAAAAGCCATTCTGTGGATGCTCTTCCTGGGGTGTCTCTTCCCTTCATAATAATGGACACGAACCCCTCACTTTTGAATGTCAGCAATATGATCCAGCTGCAAACACCATTATTACCTTGCAAATAGGCTCCTTCAGATTTTTTAAGTGTTGAGAAAAATCCTCAATGACCCCCAAAATTTTCATGATGAAAGAATCCAGTGTTCTGCTGTTTATAATCCATGCTTTACTTAGAATCTTCTTAAACATCAGCTAGAGAAGAACACAGACACCAGAGAAACACATATCTACCAAATATTTAGATTATTAAAGCATCTTCATTTGAAATCAGCAATGAGTTACAAGTGACATAGTTACCTGGAACTAGTTACTTTGTGGTTAATTAAATTATATTCAAAAAGAAATGCATCAAGCAGGAAAAATGTTAACTGATGTAACAAGTAACACTTTCTTGCTCTTTTAAAAATTTACTTATGAAAACATCTATAGAGTTTTTTTCTATGTTCTCAGTAGTAAAGGAAGTATTTTTTAAAATAAGCTTCTGTATTTTTCTGAGTATCTTCTATGGGCAATATCATGTGTCAGTAACAAGCCATGCTGATAATGAATTGCATTTTTGACTGGAGTAATAATTCCACCCCCCATGGAGTGTGTATATTTCTTATATAACAAACAAACAAACACACAATAATAAAAAAAAATACAAATACGGGGGAGGGAGAAAAGAAAAACAAGACTAAACAAAACATAAACACAGGGAAGTGTTTACAATAATACAATATCTAATATAATCTTGACTCCATGGCTGTGTTACAATATTGTACTAAAATCCATAACATACTGTATATTATATTCTCTACTCATGTTTGTTTCTGGGCCCAATCATAAAACATTTTCCAGCTTTCTTTAACGTATATTCTTGGGTGTGACTGGAGTAATAATGATCACTGTCCCAAAATTATCTATCTATCTATCTATCTATCTATCTATCTATCTATCTATCTATCTATCTATCTATCTATCTATCTATCTATCTATCTATCTATCTATCTGTCTGT
Organism: Pogona vitticeps; assembly: GCF_051106095.1. Lineage (NCBI taxonomy): Eukaryota > Metazoa > Chordata > Lepidosauria > Squamata > Agamidae > Pogona > Pogona vitticeps. The sequence continues at coordinate 340,988,657 of NC_135783.1, read as the reverse complement.
CTGTCTGTCTGTCTGTCTGTCTGTCTGTCTACATTACTATACTGCCCCAATAAAACACCATTTGATAAAAAAAAGACAATAAATATGTAATAAACTCTATTGCTAGCTGGAACTACCTTTATATAAAATATAAATTAAGTGAATAATGAAACTTCTTTATTTGTTTTATTTGTAGCCAATTGGTTTTTATTTGCTTTGTTTTCTCTTCTCTTTGCCTAATAGTGATCGGTTCCCCTGAATCGAATAGGTCAGTAATTCTATATAGAGCAGAAATAAGGCACAGTCAATTCACTGAAAATTGGAAGCCATTAAAATATGCCAATAATATAAATCTTGAGATGTATGATTTGGAAAACAATTTGGAGCATTTAGATTGTTGGCTGATATTTCTTTAAGATGAGATGGGGAAAGGTGTAAATATGCTTTTGAGAATTGTGGGGAATAGCAATTGGTCAACAGTTAAATTATAGAACAAGTAAGATGACAGTTTACTATGTTAAGATTTGTATTTATTACTTGTAACATTATGGATTGTCTTTTCTTTAGAAATAATTTTTAAATTAAAAATACAGTGGACCCTTGACTTACAGACGGCTTGACTTAAAGACTTTTTGAGTTACAGACTTCTCTGGCCGCAAAATTTAGGTTTGACTTGCAGACTGAGATTTGACTTACAGACCAGAAAAAAACCAAAATGGAACAAACACGGCCTGTTACGGGATTAATCGCTTTTCAATGCACTGTAGGTCAATGGAGACTTGACCTACAGACTTTTTGACTTGAGAACCGCCTTCCAATACAGATTAAGTTCTCAAGTCAAGACCCCACTGTATATAAATTAAAGCCCATTTGAACATTTCAGGATAATATTGACATCAGTAGAGAGCAATTTTATATAATTCAGTCTTAATTAATTTCCTAAAAATAGAGATATGGATGGTTCATGGCGAACCTTTGAGGGAAGCTTGTTCCAGAGAGAAGGGGAAATGACCAAGAAAGCTCAGCGCCTAGTGCCATCTTCTTTGGCCTCCTTGGGTATTGCGATTCTTGATACCAAGGACTGTGAGGAGTGTGTGGAATGGGTAGCTATTTTGTAGGTGGGACATTCCACCAATTATCTAGGTCCTAAACCATTAAGGGCTTTCTAGGTTATGACTGCCCCTTCATGGATTGCTGCCTTGTCGTGGCGGAGGGGCTTGAGTAACTCAGAGGAGCTATGGGCTATGCCGTGCAGAGCCACCCAAGATGGACAGGTCATACTGGAGAGTTTTGACTAAACACAATCCACCTGGAGTAGGAAATGGCAATGCTACTCCAGTATCTTTGCCAAGAACGCCCTATGATCAGAAACAAAAGGCTAAAAGATATGATGCTGGAAGATGGGCCCCTCAGGTCGAAAGGCGTCCAACATGCTACTGAGGAAGAGCGGAGGACAAGTACAAGTAGCTCCAGAGTTAATGAAGTGGTTGGGCCAAAGCCGAAAGGACACTCAGCTGTGGATGTGCCTGGAAGTGAAAGGAAAGTCCAATGCTGCAAAGAAAAATACTGCATAGGAACCTGGAATGTAAGATCTATGAACGTTGGGAAGCTGGAAGTGATCAAACAGGAGATGGCAAGAATAAACATCGAAATCCTGGGCATCAGTGAAGTAAAATGGACAGGAATGGGTGAATTCAACTCAGATGATTACCATATCTACTATTGTGGACAAGAATCCTGTAGAAGGAATGGAATAGCCCTCATAGTCAACAAAAGAGTGGGAAAAGCTGTAATGGAATATAATCTCAAAAATGATAGAATGATGTCAATACGAATCCAAGGCAGACCTTTCAACATCACAATAATCCAAGTTTATGCACCAACCACCATTGCTGAGGAGACTGAAATGGAACAATTTTTTGAAGATTTACAACATCTTCTAGAACTGACACCAAAGAAAGATGTTCTTCTCATTCTAAGGGACTGGAATGCTAAAGTAGGGAGTCAAGAGATAAAAGGAACAACAGGGGAGTTTGGCCTTGGAGTTCGAAATGAAGCAGGGCAAAGGCTAATAGAGTTTTGTCAAGAGAACAAGCTGGTCATCACAAACACTCTTTTCCAACAACACAAGAGGTGACTCTATACATGGAAATCACTAGATGGGCAATATCAAAATCAGATTGATTATATTCTGTGCAGCCAAAGATGGAGAAGCTCTATACAGTCAGCAAAAACAAGACCTGGAGCTGATTGTGGCTCTGATCATCAGCTTCTCATAGCAAAATTCAAGCTTAAACTGAAGAGAGTAGGAAAAACCACTGGGCTATTCAGGTATAATCTAAACCAAATCCCTTACAAATACACAGTGGAAGTGAAGAACAGATTTAAGGAACTAGATTTGGTGGACAGAGTGCCTGAAGAATTTTGGATAGAGGCTCATAACATTGTACAGGAGGCAGCAACAAAAACCATCCCAAAGAAAAGGAAATGCAAGAAAGCAAAGTGGCTGTCCAACAACGCCTTAGAAGTAGCAGAGAGAAGAAGGGAAACAAAATGCAGGGGAGATAGGGAAAGTTACAGAAAATTGAATGCAGACTTCCAAAGAATAGCAAGGAGAGACAAGAGGGCCTTCTTAAATGAACAATGCAAAGAAATAGAAGAAAATAACAGAAAAGGAAAAACCAGAGATCTGTTCAGGAAAATTGGAGATATTAGAGGAACATTTTGTGCAAAGATGAACATGATAAAGGACAAGAATGGGAGGGACCTAACAGAAGCAGAAGACATCAAGAAGAGGAGGCAAGAATACACAATTATATCAGAAAGATTTTGATATCCCGGACAACCCAGACAATATAGTTGCTGACCTTGAGCCAGACATTCTGGAGAGTGAAGTCAAGTGGGCCTTAGAAAGCCTGGCGAGCAACAAGGCCAGTGGAGGTGATGACATTCCAGTTGAACTATTCAAAATCTTAAAAGATGATGCTGTTAAGGTGCTACATTCAATATGCCAGCAAGTTTGGAAAACTCAACAGTGGCCAGAGGACTGGAAAAGATCAGTCTACATCCCAATCCCAAAGAAGGGCAATTGCACTCATTTCACACGCTAGCAAGGTTATGCTCAAAATCCTTCAAGGTAGGCTTCAGCAGTATGTGGACCGAGAACTCCCAGAAGTACAAGCTGGATTCCAAAGGGGCAGAGGAACCAGAGACCAAATTGCAAACATGCGCTGGATTATAGAGAAAACCAGAGAGTTCCAGAAAAACATCTACTTCTGCTTCATTGACTATGCAAAAGCCTTTGACTGTGCGGACTACAGCAAACTATGGCAAGTCCTTAAAGAAATGGGAGTGCCTGACCACCTTATCTATCTCCTAAGAAATCTCTATGTGGGACAGGAAGCAACAGTTAGAACTGGATATGGAACAACTGATTTGTTCAAAATTGGGAAAGGAGTACGACAAGGCTGTATATTGTCTCCCTGCTTATTTAACTTATATGCAGAATACATCATGCGGAAGGCTGGACTGGAGGAATCCCAAATTGGAATTAAGAGTGCCGGAAGAAATATCAACAACCTCCGATATGCAGATGATACCACTCTGATGGCAGAAAGTGAGGAGGAACTAAAGAACTTTGTAATGAGGGTGAAAGAGGAGAGTGCAAAAAATGGTCTGAAACTCAACATCAAAAAAACTAAGATCATGGCCGCTGGTCCCATCACCTCCTGGGAAATTGAAGGGGAAGATATGGAGGCAGTGACAGATTTTACTTTCTTGGGCTCCATGATCACTGCAGATGGAGACAGCAGCCACGAAATTAAAAGACGCCTGCTTCTTGGGAGGAAAACGATGACAAACCTCAACAGCATCTTAAAAAGCAGAGACATCACCTTGCCAACAAAAGTCCAAATAGTCGAAGCTATGGTTTTTCCTGTAGTGATGTATGGAAGCGAGAGCTGGACCATAAAGAAAGCAGACCGCCAGAGAATTGATGCCTTTGAATTGTGGTGCTGAAGGAGGCTCTTGAGAGTCCCCTAGACTGCAAGGAGAACAAACCTATCAATTCTAAAGGAAATCAACCCGGAGTGCTCCCTGGAAGGACAGATCCTGAAGCTGATGCTCCAGTACTTTGGCCATCTCATGAGAAGAGAAGATTCCTTGGAAAAGACCTTGATGTTGGGAAAGTGTGACGGCAAGAGGAGAAGGGGACGACAGAGGATGAGATGGTTGGACAGTGTCATCGAAGCAACCAATATGAATTTGACACAAGTCCAGGAGGCAGTGGAAGATAGGAGGGCCTGGCGTGCTCTGGTCCATGGGGTCACGAAGAGTTGGACACGACTAAACAACTAAACGATGACAACGAGGTTATGATTGGCACCTTAAATTGAGTAAGGAAACTAACAGGGAGCCAATGAAGGCATGACAAGACTGGGGATATGTCTTCATTAGACATGGGCATGAATGACAAATTGGGGTGGTTCGTGGCTATGCATGAACCACCCTCAAACTTTGAAAAACGAACTGGATTGTGGTTCATCTTTCCGGTTTGTGCCTGAGTTGAGGGGAACCTAATGCCTCCAATCCCCTCTGCTGCCCACCCACCCCCTTCCCGCTGCCCCCCATTACCTCCCTTCCTGGTCCTGCTGCTTCCCCCACTGCCACTTCCTCCTCCTCCTCTTCCTCCACCACTGCCATCTTCAGAGACAGTGGCTTGGCCCTCCCTCCATGAGCTGGGGCTGCCATCTCCACACATGGGCATGCCTATCCGCTGATAGGCATGCAGAGGCAACAGGCCTGGCTCCTCGAAAGGAAGGCTGGGCCACGGTCTGTAAAGATGGCAGTGGTGGAGGAAGAGGAGGAAGAGGAGAAGGCTCCAGGACCAGGTAGGGAGTCAACGAGGGCAGAAGGAAGAGGGCAGGGGACTGAAGCAAAAATGAAACACTAAGTAGAAAAAAATTGGCGCTTCATTCTATTTCAGCGAAACAGCTTGTTTGTAGTTTGCTGTGCGCCTATCTTGAGTCATCATTTCTGCTGGTCCCTGTCATCAGTCTGGCTGCTGCATTTTGAACCTACTGAAGTTTCCGTACTGCCTTCAAGGGCAGCCCTACATACAGAACATTATGGATGTCTATTTTAGAGATCACCAACGGACAAACTACTGTAGTTAGCTGGCCTTTCTTATCCAGATAGGGGTGTAGCAATACAGTGATTTTTTTTTCCTTAAGAGTATTGTTCCAACCTCTAATAATATATTAATTTAATAATTTTATTCAGTGTGGTTTGGATCCTAAGAGTTATTTTTAGGCATGCACCATGACTTGAGAGTAACAAAGAGAAACAGATTTTCAAAGGCACTCCTTGGTATGGTATGCGGTGAGACAACATGGGTTGCATGAACTGAACCACGAACCACGAATCATTCCTGTTTGTGGTTTTTAACCCCCTGGTTTGTATTTTGGTTTGTGCCCATCTCAGTCCAAGCTGAATCAAGCTGTTTTTCAAATGACTTTTTTCTTCTTCAAATGGCCAATATCAATGCACCAAAAAAAGGGGGGGGGGTTTCCAAATAAAATGTTCTGCCTGGGGTGTTGTTATTTGCATATGCATGTCGCAGCACTTAGTTTTGCGTAGCAGTTTCCTACTCGTGCTGAATTTCAGGGCGGTACTTCAAATTGTGGGTATGTGTGTGAGCACACACAGATGTAAGCGGAGGACAAAGCATCCCACATACAGATCAGGGGTTTAGAGGAGAAAATATTAAACTGGATGTACTGGAGATCTCTTTGCCAAATCTCAAAGGTGGCATGCACACATTTTCAGTGTATGCTTCTCTTAATTAAGGAGTTATGCATGGCTGAGAAAAGTGCCTTCCTATGTTCTGGTTTCTGCTAATCCTCCAACTGTATTTCCCTAGATAAATATAAGTCCGTTCCACCAGCTGGCAACTGTATTAAGGAGACAGGAACAAATTAAAATGTAAATCAGAGAGAAACTAAGTGGAATAAAAGTGTAGGTCAATGAGCTGTGATAAATCACTTTGAGATGCATGATATTCTTGATTTTCTGCCCAAGATCCTCAGATGCTTTCAGCTAGAAAATGTCAGTTTCCATGATGATGACAAGGAGATTTTGATATATATCCTGTCTGAACATCGGTCAGGTATATGGTTTGGAAACTCATTAGGGTGGGAAAACATGTCCAAAATGAATCTCTTCCATTTACCAAGAAAGGAATCAGGATGTCTTAGTGTGAAATCCTCTTGGAGGGAAGACAGGGAGAGGCCCATGAAACATAGTAATCATGGAGTGGCTGTTCTCTGGGCAGGAATATCACAAAGGAAGAGAGAAACAGAGGAAGGCATTTCTAGAAATGATGGGAAGACACATCTCTTTAGACTGGCTTATAAAACTGTATAGTATGTATTTATTGTGATGATTTTTAACAACCTCTTCACAGACTAAGATGATTTTAATGCCTTTTTGGTTGCATTTATTTTCTATTTAATTGGTGTTATGACTTAATTGTTTTTTTAATTCTGTTTTATGACATTCATCATAAGCTGTGCTTAGCACTACTTTGTTATGGGAAAGAATGGTAGAAATGTCATGGTAAAATATTGAGTTACGACCATCAGTCAACATAGCCTGGGATTGTCATATTTGACCGGCTTCTGGCAGAATGTTTTCCTAGTCCTATCTAGAGATTTCTGGTGGTCTCTTATTCAGCTACTATCCAGGTCTGGCCATGCTTAGCTTCTCACATTGGATGAGCTTGTGTGTCAGGGCAATATTGTGATGTCATGCTTGGGATAAACATAAACAAATTTGAAATGAGAGATAAGAGGGAAGCTGATGCTCTCCAGTTATTTGGTACTACAACTCCCATAATTTCATATCAGTGCCCATACTGGTGGGGCTTATGGGAGTTGTAGTCCAAGATATCTGAAGGACACTAGCTTGCATACTCCAAAGAAACTCTTGAGTTACTTCTCTTTAACAAATACAGTGGACCCTCGACTTACAGACTTTTCGAGTTACAGACTTCTCTGGCTGCAAAATTTAGATTCGACTTGCAGCCAGAGAATCGACTTACAGACCAGAAAAAAAACCAAAATGGAATAAAAATAGAATAAAAACCACTGGTTATGGGATTAATCGGTTTTCAGTGCATTGTAGGTCAATGGAGATTCGACTTACAGACTTTTCGACTTGCACCCACCATTCCAATACGAATTAATTCCTTAAGTAGAGGGTCCACTGTATATGGCAAACCTTTAACAAATCTTTAGGAAAGTTATTTCTCTGTTTAATTTTCAGAGTGCCCTGTGCACTCTGCACCTTGCAGTTACATAAGCCATTGAAAGCAACAGGACTTCTACATGTGCAAGAGACTAGTGCATACCACAAACACCATGAAAAAGACAACTATGTGCACAATGGACCATTGGGCTTGGGCTAAAATGAATGAGATTTGGGCCATGATAAACCCTGTTATTTCATTAGGTGTGAGTTGAAAGTCTGTTCTCTTTTCTCATTTTCATTGAATCTTAGATCACGTTAGCGGCTTTCAATAGATTTTTTTTTTAAAAAATCTGCTGTTCTTACTGCTGTTTGGCATTGCATTGAATTTTATTGATGTGGCAAGCTGTAATGAAGCCTGTGTAGTGTGAAAAGCTTTATATAAATTCTGTAGGGAGAAGAAAGGGAAAAAATGTGCATGTAAACTAACATTCAACAGGGACCTAATATATGAAACATTAATGGCCTTTCCACAGTGTTAAAATCTATGGCCTGAAAATGTAGACTCATTTTTAAAATTTAATTAATTAATTAGATTTATACCCCACCCATCTAGACCAAAGGTCTACTCTGGGCAGCATTACAAATTTAAAAACAGTAAAACCAATAAACATGCAATCAATTCAAGATGTTAAAATGTGAATTTAAGTTGCTGCAATAAATCCATCTGAAATGGATTTATGGGGTGATTTTCCATGAAACTTCTGCAATTATCACAATATATTTAAAGTTGTCGGCTGCAGCATTTTATAGCTTTTGGTAGGTTTTGCTGCTGTGATCTTTACATATTTCTCAGTTCTAGCCTGCTGAACATTGAATCCTGTGTATGTTGGGGAAGATGCATGGGTCAGTGACTGAGCATATATTTTTTATGTAAAGGGTCCCAACTTTATTCTTTGGCCCCTCTATTTAACACGACAATGTTATAGGTGATGGGAAAGAAACACTGCTGTACAGAGGGGTGGGGAAGACACAGCCAGCCCACTGACCGGTCCTACTAAAGAAGTAGATACGAAGAAATCTGACAAAGCATTTCAATCTTGTAGAGACAACCTCTGAGAGTTCATTAAAACCTACGAAACTTCTTGCCACCAGTGTGAGACTGAGGGAAAGAATGCTTCCCTTCCTGCCAAAATGTCTGCAGTTCACAAAAAATATCTGCATAGAGAATTAGTGAAGATGTGGTTTGGGCAGTTTCCTCTGTGGGAGACCACAACGTTCTTTCAACATCTATTACATTACGCTTGAAGAAGAGACTTTTACATCTGCTGGTAGAAGAGACCGGATAGGAGCAGTAAATCAAACCCAGGAAATGGATATGCATGATTATCAACACATAGAAAGTTAATGCCAAAACTTCTTATTTTTCAAGATACCTTCCAAACAATTTTAAGCATTTAACAATGAACAACTTTGCCCAAAGGCATAGGAATCCTGTTGTTCATAAGCTGGTTTTAATTCAGGCGGGAAGCTTTCTCTGGTGTAACCTTTCTCAGCTAATTGCTAGCATCTTATCGCTAGGACTAACGGTCTGAGAGCACATTTTACCTCAGTGCTGTTAACATGGATTCAGATTATTAAAAATCATTTGAGTAAGGGTGCAATTACACATTGAGAGAAATGGGAATTCTCCTGCATATACTTGCTGTGCAGATGCACTACAGGAATCGGGCCTCTGATTTAAGTGGCCACGCAGGAAAACCTAAAAAGCCTTCTTATTGTGCTGCTATAGAAACACCTGTGAATGGTGTGGTTCAAAGAACTACTGTAAAGAAAGTTTTTCCTTCCTCAACTACTCATTTCTTCATCTTGTATTTTTTTAAAAAAAAAACTCTTGCCAAATGGGAGAGCTTTGTTGAGCTGCAAAACAAACAAACATGGAAGAGAAGCTTTTAAAACAGTGTCTTGGGACAGAGGCCTTGCTGAGGTGATACTGTGTGTGCGTGTGTATGTATGTGTGTGTGTCTCACTTCCTTTGTGAGACAAGAGGCAAAAGGGAGGGTGGTTTGGCAAAGTACCACTGTGTGAGTGTAGACTTGACTCATCCTCCCTTTCTGCATTGGTTCAAGCGACCACATGCTTGAACTGATGTGAAAGGATGCGTATTTTTAAAACATAGAAACATCCCTAGGGATGGGGAAGCTGAGGCCTGATTCACATTTCTCATTGCGTTGTGTGATCAACAGAGAAAAATATGAGCCAGCCCGCTCCAAATCCATAGTATTTCCCACATCTTTTGCTAATGTAGTCATCACTTAAGTCAGTTTTCTGGCATCTCAATCCAGCAGAAAACTCATTCACAAAGAAGCCATTTCCATCAAAGTCTGTGGTGTTTACTCTCAAGTACATCTCCATACCCTTATACTCCTGACCTCAGCATAACTCTTTCATCCTTATAGATTTATAATGGCTGCTCAATCATTTACATCTCTTCTCTATTGTGTTAAATGGGATTTGCTCCCAGGTTAGTCTGTAGGCTCTGGAGGATGACAGCCTTAAGGTCCAGGCTGGACAATAAATAACCATTAAGAACTTACAAAGGAAAATTTTGTCAATTTATTCAGCCTGTGAGTAATTATCTTCCTTTTAAATTCACTTTGATATGTAATGCGTATGCTTTCAAGTCTCTATAAATGGTTCATGTCTCCTCTGGTCACACTCAAATCATTTAAATATAAGGCAGTAACGCCTACTTCCAACTGGATCTGCCCATCCTATGTGAACATCCCAAGCAGGCTGACTGAGGATGTTAACCCCAAGAGAGATCCAGAGGGAGAGAATGAGTAACCCGGACTTCTTGGTGGATGGTCCTTGGCTGTGTAATGAGCTTCCTCCTGCAATTTGTCTTTTCCCTTTAACTGGGGCTACTTCCATTGCCACAGAAGGGAGGTTCCTCCGGGGTTTTTCAAACCTTGGAAAGTTAGTTTTAAGAACAATGAACATGATGACATGCCAAAGCCACCCATAACTAAGAAGTGGCTTGATGGCACTCAGGGCATCAGGGCATCGTCCTGCCGTTGCTCAATTATGGGCAGTTTCAGCATGTCATCATCACATTCGTTTTTCTTAAAAGTAGCTTTCCAGGCATTGCTTGGAGAGTTTCAAAACAATGACTGGCCTCAAGTGGTTTGTACCGTGTTACACGAGTGCAAGACTGACGCCATTGGTCGCTGTGCCTCAAGCTGCACCAAGAGAGATCCCAAGAGAGGTCCAGAAGGAGAAAAGGAGAAACCCGGCCGTCTTGGTGCTTGCTCCTTGGCCGTGTAATGAGCTTCCTCCTGCAATTTGTCTGTTCCCTTCACTGGTGATTTTTTAAAAGGTCATTAAAATCTGTTATTCAGGCAGGTGTTTCAAAAGAGATAATGACCTGCAGAGTCATTATCCTTAACATGACCAGTTCCGACATTTTAAATGTTTATTGATGTAAATGTATTTGAATGCTTTCTGATTATGTTGTTCACTGAATTTTATCATTTTTATCTTTTATTCTGTTGGTCTTTTAATTACGCCGCTGTGTGTCTTTGTTGTAAACAGCCCCAAGTGACCCTCAGCCAGATGGGTGGTATGTATGTACAGTGGTGCCTCGCTTAACAATTACCTCGTTAAACGATGAATCCGCTTGACGATGAGGTTTTTGCAATCGCTTTTGCGATCGCAAAACAATGTTTTAATGGACAAAATTCGCTTCCCCACGATCGGTTCCCTGCTTCGGGAACCGATTCTTCGCATTATGACGATCGAAACAGCTGATCGTCGGGTTTCAAAATGGCCGCCCGCTGTGTAAAATGGCTCCCCGCTGTGCTTTAGGACGGATTTTTCACTGCACAGGCATCGGAAAATGGCCACCCTATGGAGGATCTTTGCTGGATGCTGAGGTATTTAGCCCATTGGAACGCAATGAGCGGTTTTCAATGCGTTTCAATGGGCTTTTTTTATTTCGCTTGACGAGGATTTTGCTCTACAGCGATTTCGCTGGAACGGATTATCCTCGTCAAGCGAGGCAACACTGTATGTATGTACGTACGTACGTACGCACGCACGCACGCACGCACGGACGCACGCATGCACGCACACACACATACATACCTAGAGAGAAAAGCTTTCTAGAAGCCAAGACACCCATTTAACTGGGGCTACTTCCATTGCCACAGAAGGGAGGTTCCTCTGGGGTTTTTCAAACCTTGGAAAGTTAGTTTTCAGAACTATGAACATGATGACATGCCAAAGCCACCCATAACCAAGAAGTGGCTTGATGGCACTTGGGGCATTAGGTCATCGTTCTTCCGTTGCACAATTATGGGCAGTTTCAGCATGTCATCATCACATTCATTTTTCTTAAAAGTAGCTTTCCAGGCATTGCTTCAAGTATCAAAATAATGACTGGCCTAAGTGGTTTGTACCGTGTTATATGAGTGGACGACTGGCGCCATTGGTCGCTGTGCCTCAAGCTGCAAAATGTCAAGCTGAGTATAATCATTTGCCTGGGCTCTTGCAGGGCAGTATAAACCATCGTGGAAATATGATATCTGTAGCACAAGCAAGATCTGTCTCATTAGTCAAGTTTCAAACTGAGCAGGGGAGGATTCATCCCACACTTGAGATAATACCCAGTGATTGTGTCTCACCAGGACCATGAACACAAATCCCTCCTGCATTCGAATCTCAGCAGCTGGATTCTGCCAGATTCCTAAAAATCCTCTTACCTGTGTTTTCAGCATTAATTTATTCAGAAAATATTTCCTGTATCTCAGTATCAGCTCATCCAGGTTTTTTTCCAGTTCTTCACAGCTGACGTTAAATCTTGTTCTGAAGTCCATCCTACAGGGAAGAAGTCACCAGAATAATGATGGTTACATGGTGAGTGTAAGGAACCTTGTATACATGAAAACAGATGCTGTCTCTCAACCTATTAATAGTAAGAAAAGCAGTAAAAAATATCCTACTTGGCAGAGAACAGTCCTCTGTTCAAAGAGCTGGCAGAGTCCTCTCTTGGAAGAGCTACTCAATCCAAGCCCAGTTTAAAAGGTAATGGTATAGGTAAAGGTTCCCCTTGACATTAAGTCCAGTCGTGTCCGACTCTAGGGGGCAGTACTCATCCTAATTTCCAAGCCACAGAGCCAGCATATGTCCATAGACAGTTTCCGTGGTCATGTGGCCAGCACGACTAGGTATGGAATGCTATTACCTTCCCACCGTGGTGGTACCTATTTATCTACTTGCATTTTTACATGCTTTTGAACTGCTAGGTTGGCAGGAGCTGGGACAAGCGATGGGAGCCCACTCTGTTGCGTGTATTCGATCTTATGACTGCTCGTCTTCCGACCTTGCAGCACAGAAGCTTCTGCGGTTTAACCCGCAGCGCCACCACATCCCTTGGTTTTTTAAAAGGTTACATTCCCAAAATATCTATATTAATTTTACCACTTCCATTAGATTAGAAGCTGCGATAGGAACAGAAATGAAAGTGAAATTAAAAGCTCTAAATTAAATGGTATACTGTCTTCTTACCAGTTGGCAATTTGCCAGTAATTACTGAATATTGGTAATAATTAAAATAAAACAGGGGGAAAGGAGCACTGAAAGTATAGCTGTGCACTCATCAAAGAATTCTCCCTGGATAATTCATTGGCTTCTCACTAATCAATTAATTTTATTTTCAAAAACCCTTGATGTTCAGTACAAATGCATTTATATTCAATAGAAATGCACTCACCAAAGAATTCTCCCCAGATAATTAATTGTCCTACTTTGCAGAGAACAGTCCTCTGTTCAAAGAGCTGGCAGAGTCCTCTTTCATGGATTAATTAATCAGTTAACTGTATTCATTTTACAGCAGTCCTTTCCTCATTCTATGAGCAAAGGACTGCTGGATAGCTCAGTGGTTTAGGACAGAGGTCCCCAACCCCCGGTCCGCCAGTGCCGGTTCAAGGCCTGAGTTGGACGGGGCTGTGAAGACAGATTACCCCCCCCATGCATTCATCCCCACACAGCCTGTTTGTGCCTGCATGCGCATTCCAGTGTGCCTGTGTGAGCGCTGTGCCACTGTTTGCACATGTGCATAAGTGCGTGCGTGCACACATGCACAAGCACTGCCGTTTGCACATGTGTGTGCCCCGCACAAGCACCACGCCACCACTTGCGCATGTGCATGAGCGTGAGAGAGAGAGAGAGCTCATTCACGCATGCGCACAAGCATGGAGGTGCCTTGCCTTCCCCAGCCTGTCTGTGGGATACAAAACGTTGGGGACCCCTGGTTTAGGAGATTCAGAGTTCGATTCCCCACTGTGTGTCTTTGACTGGCTGGACTTGATGATCCATAGGGTCATTTCCAGCTCTGCAGTTCTATGATTACTATTATTCTAAGATATTTATAATCCATCCAATCTCCTCTAAGTGGGACGATGTCACTAGAGGCCAGCAGAGGCCCATTTCGTGCCAATACAGAACATGGGATGGATGAATGACTCAACAAAGATGGTCACAGGCTTCATTTTGCCAGAGCTGCACAGGGCGGTTCATGACAAGACATTATGAGGGCCATTAATTCACACGGTGATCCATACACTCCAGCAGTGTAGGCTGACCAGGTGCCCATGGACTGAAGCGTCTGGGATATGTGCCACTTTAAAAAACAAAAATAAAAACAGAGAGCCAGAGTTTGGGAGTTTGATTCCCCACTATGCCTTCAGGGGAAGAGTCAGCCTGTGTAGCCTTGGGCAAGCTTCATGGTTACAGATTGCCCTCAGAAGAAGGCACTGATTAACCACACAGTCTGGTACTTTATATCTAGGATATAATGGGGAGCCAGAAGTCAGAAGTGGCTCAAGGACATTTAATTATCTAATTATAACCTTGAGGGCAGCAGTTATTATATCTGCAAGTAGTAAATTGCCTCACATCCTACTGCCAGTATCAATCCTTAAACCATAGCTATCAAAACTGGCAAATATTTTGATAGCAGGGTGTTGAAAGCAGATATTTTGAAAGCCGGGTGTTGTTGTTTTTTAAAATTTTGGTGGTTTATTTTATTTTTTTAAAATTAAGAATAATGTCTGAGGAAAGAACTGGATTTCCCTACACAGGCTTTCTTGCACATGATTGAGGGTACACTGCCACCTAGAGGTGGTTTGATGTTAGTACGTAAAATTAATTCTTCGAGCAAACCAAAAAGACACAGAGGCTGCAACAATTCAGGGCAGGTAAAGAAGAATATTTACTGCATCGCAGCTTCAGGTTATGCAGTTTGGAACAGCATGTAAAGAAAGGATGGGAGTGAAAGTTTTCTCTAGCGAGGAGCGAAGATTTTTTTTTTTTGAAGATATACTGTAAATAAGGAATTCAATCTTTATTTTTTTCAGTTTCTTCTTCCGGATAAACATGAAAAAAGCCAGAAGTTTTCACCCTGCAGGATGAAACTGTGAGAGTTTCAGTGCATTTTCTGCAGTTTCCCATTTTCCTTCTTAAAAAAAGGAAAAGAAAATCAAGGCTGTACAAAAACCTTATACTTTGTGCAAAACACAAGATTTAAATTCCAAATAGAAAGGATTTTGCATAAATGATTCAAAATGGCAGCATTACCGAGAGGAGTCTCGTCTTTCCCATAGGAAATCAGCCTCGATGGATCCGACTGGAAAATTTACTTTTTGGACTACAACTCCCAAACTCCCCTAGTGGCTATGGTGGAAATCATATTTCTAAGCTGCAGTTCTTAGTTCAGCGACCTTTTTCACAGTGGCCAAACATATAAGTGAGATGTGAAAGTAATAGCTTTCTTCCCCCTGTGCCTCTGATTCAGAATAACGTTTGGCTAGAATAATCTGTATTCTACTCCTGATTACTATGTATGGATGTGAAAGCTAGGCAGTGAAGAAAGCTGATGGGGGTGTGGAATGATTTATTTGAAATATAGCACTAGAGGTGAGCGTTGTGATACTTTGGACTGCTATAAAGACAAAAAAAGTAGATCCTTGATCATATTAAGCCTGAACTCTCCCTAGGGAGGAAAATAACAAAACTGAGGCTGTTCTGCTTTGGGCACATCCTGAGTAGACAAAACTCAACCAGAAAAAATAATAATGTCAGGAAAAATTGAAGGCAGCAGGAAAAGAGGAAGACCAAATATGAGATGGACTAATACAGTAATGGAAACCATGGCCTTGAGTTTGCAAGACTTCAGCAGGGTTGTCAGGACATTTTGAAGGCACCGAGAACTACTCATTCATAGGGTCGCCATTTGTGAGTTGACAGTACATAACAACAGAAACAAAAATAGAAATAATAGCACCATGACCAGTAGCCATTTAAGAATAGGGCCAAGGAAGGAATTTATTTCAGTTTCTTTTGACTGGCTGTCCATTTGCAGCCAGAAATCCATGTATTGTAATGCTTGCAATATGATATTTTCCTTGGAAACAGGGTTTAAAAGCTTACCTCAAGTCATGGAAGTTGTTAAGGTAGGCCACCATTAATGAAGCAAACTGGGGATAATCTTTCACTTTGTCCTGTTCCAGAAATGCTTTCCCAAAGCTGTAAAAGAATGGGGTATTGAAAATGGTTTGCCATCCAGTTACAAACAGAATAGACACAAAGAGCAGAGGCTTCGGCTCGCTTCACTGCAACTGTGGGCAAGTGGGCTGCAATCCAGGTCAGCACACAATCAAACTTCTTACTCTTTCAAAGTGCCACAAACCCCTCTGTGTTTGTTTGCTCCTCCAAAGTAACATGGCTAATAAGTCCATCCACCATGGAGATGATAAAGTGTACTTGTCTCAAAAATCTACCTTGTGCTGTATTTCCAGGAAACAAAATACATGCAGATTCAATCATGCAGACAAAATGGGCCCATTCAAAGGCGTGTTCAAGCATTCAAAAAAATAGAAACCGATAAAAAGGGGTACAGCTAAAAAATATGCGCAAAACCTTTCGCCCAATGGGGGAAAGTATTCAAAATACATACATCAAAAAATGTACACAGAAAAAATATACAAGTGTACCTCGGTTTATAAATTTAATGCGTTCTCTGGGATGTTACATAATGAAAAATGCGTAAACCAAAATGCGGTTTGCCCTAGGAACGGGGGCGGGGCTATAAACCTCCAGACACAATGCATCCTGGGGAGACTTCCTTTGTACTGCGGGGGAAAAAATTGTAAACTGAGGCATTATTTTCAATGGATTTTCGTTCGTAAACCAAAAATTGCGTTAACCGAGGCGTTCGTAAACCAAGATACATCCGTATACCTTTTTATCTGTGAGATCAGAATCGGCTGATTCACTTATCTAGAGTCTGAAAAGTATAAAAAATGTTAAAAGAAAAATCCTAGAAATATATTCCTAAATACTGTATGAAGTTACTGAAATATGAACTGGTCACTAGAGGGAGACAGAAAACATGCCATGTTGTTATTCTAATTCAAATACAGTGGTGCCTCGCATAACGAGCGATTTGTTTAATGACAAATCCGCATAGTGATGAGTTTTTTGCGATTGCAAAAGCAATCGCATAACGATGTTTTCAATGGCAAAACATCGCTTTGCGATGATCGGTAAGCATTTCGCTTACCGATTATCGCATAATGATGTTTTAAAAACAGCTGATTGGTGGTTCCAAAATGGCCGCCGGGGAAAAAAAAGGCCGCCCGCATTGCTTTTGCGCCCTTTCCTCGCTTGCCGGGCAGTGAAAATGGTGGCTGCATGGAGGATTTCTGCAGAACGGTGAGTTTTTTGCCCATAGGAACGCATTGAAGGGGTTTCAATGTGTTCCTATGGGCTTTTTTTGCCCCGCATAGCGACGAATCCGTATAGCGATGATTTTTTTGGAACGGATTATCATCGCTATGTGGGGCACCACTGCATTAAAATAGCATTCACTCTAATGTGTGTCTTTTAGCATCCGCGGAGGGGTGATTGGAGCTGATCCCCTGCAGATACAGGAGTCTTACTGTACTGAACATTTCAAAATGGGAAGAAAAAACAACCTGTTGTAACCTGTATTCCTTTGGACCAGTGAAAACCCCATGAGTTTATGTTCTTTGAGTCCAGATAAAAACAGATAGCCAGGGATACAACAGAACAGTGGTTCCCAAACTTGGGTCCCCAAGTGTTCTTGGACTAAAACTCCCAGAAATGCTAGCCAACACAGCTAGCCATGTCAAATCATTACAGCTGATTTGATGGCACATGACATAGATCAAGACGATAGTGAGCTGACTGGGTCAGAGAAGGTGTTTGTTCCACTTGGCATGTACTGTAGCTGCTTTTCTCCTTGGTTAACTCTTACTGTCTTCCTTTCTACCCTACCAGCTTCACCACAGGGAGGTTAGGATAGAAAGACCTTCCATTGGTCCAGGTCCGTCTGTAGTCCCTCAACTGTGGGAGGGAGGTGTATGCTCTCTGGGCAGCACCATGCCTCAGACACCAGCTGGAACTAGACTCAAGGCACAAGACTGTCTGTTTCTTCCATTTACACCTGCCTGCATGCCTGTCAATCATTACAACAAACTTCCTATCCAGTGGTTCCCAACCTTGGGTCCCAACAAGTTCATGAACGATAACTCCCAGAGGCCTTCACGGATAGCTGTGTTGGCTAGGAATTCTGGGAGTTTTAGTCCAAGAACACTTGGGGACCCAAGTCTGGGTACCACTGAATAGGAAGTTTGCCGCTAGCGCTTCCACGTCTCCCTGCGCAGCTGACCATTCTGGTGAGGAGGCAGGGGGAAGAGTCTCTCCATTCAGCGACTGAATGGTTGGCTATGTGGGGAGGTAGGGAAGCGCTGGCTGGGCTACTTCTGTGATGGACAAGATGAGAATGACACCAGCTGCACGTGCCGAGTGGCAACCAGTAACTGGACGTGCCAGTTTGTTGTGGGGGAGGAACTAGACTTCCCGAGCACCTGTGGTGCCAATATTCGTATCCCTATGGATGCAAATACAATATGCCATGTCTAATAAATAGGTATTTCTAGGTTTTTTTATTTAGTATTTTCAGCCAGCAGATAAATGAATTAGTGGATATTGATCCAAAGGACTTTTTGTGTGTGTGTGTGTGTGTGTGTGTGTGTGTGTGTGTGTGTGTGTGTGTGTGTGTGTGTGTGTGTGTGTGTGTGTGTGTGTGTGTGTGTGTGTGTGTGTGTGTGTGTGTGTGTGTGTGTGTGTGTGCGCGCGTGCGCGCGTAAGTAAGATATTTAAGGAGTGGTTTTACCAGCCATCGCCTCCCACTGAGTTTCCACCAAGAAAAGACTCAAACCCATCTCTTCTGCTTCCTAGTCTTTCACTCTACCTACTGTAGCACCTTGGCTATCTTAAACTGACAGATTTGAGAGTTCAAGATGCTACATGTGTTTTCTTTCCATGCTCATGACTCCTGCTAAACTGGTGACATGGCCTTCGTGAAATAGCATGTTAAGTGGGTTTTAAAGAGCAGATTTCTCAGCCAATCTTAATATGAATAAAAATGGAGGGCTGAGAGTGTGGGCAGGATTCAGGAAAAATGGAATGAAATCAAGATGGAGAGCTTTTCGTATTCCTAAGAACTCCACATTTGCAATACAGTACTAAGCTGAGCAGTTTGAGCCCTTTCGGACAGTGCGGGTTGATCTCCAGAGCTTGGGGCCACTCCTGACCATCATCACACCAGGGGGTGGGTTGCACATATTCCCAAATTATTCTCCCAAACTGTGAGAGGGCACAGTTACATTCTGAGCCATTCTCGCCAACATTGAAAAGAACTGAGACTGGGAGCATGTGGGCAACCCCATGGGGTGCTGAGGCCTGCACGGTAGTGAGCGTGCATGTTGGCTGCCCTTGCTTTAGGAGAAAAGGCTCCATCTGAGAATTCAGGGTTTATTATTATTATTACAGTGGTGCCCTGCATGATGACAACCCCGCTAAATGATGAATCTGCAGTACGATGGCTTTATTAAGATCGCTATAGCGATCACAAAATGATGTTTCCTATGGGATATTTTCATTTTGACGACAATTAGGTGCGTGCTTTGCGAACCATTTGTTCGCAAGATGACGATTTTTCCGGCTCTGCAAAATGGCTGCCCTGTCTTTTCCGGACCCATGATCGCAGGGCAGCCATTTTAACAGCTGATTGGTGCGCGAAAAATGGCTTCCCCTATGGGCGATCTTCACTGGACGACGAGGTAATTTCCCCACTGGAACGCATTAAATGGGTTTCAATGCATTCCAATCGGGAATTGTTTTTCACATGACGACGATTTCGCTTAACAGCAATTTCAGGGGAACGGATTATCATCGTCATGCGGGTCACCACTGTATATATAATTTGTATATATCTGAACCTAGATTTCTCGAAGGTTGTTTTAGTACTTTGGGAGTTAATCACATCTAAAATCCAAAGTAAAAGTAAAATCCATGCACCTGGACATTCAATCTGATCTGCTAAGCTAATTATGCATTTGTAACTGTATTCACACTCTAGGAATGGGATAAGTTCATGATCCAGACAAGTAATTTTCCTTCCTCTCTGCCATGCTTGACAGGGTAAAGAGTTTAATAGGAAAATACTCACTCTACTGAGCTCCTATGGGATGAAATTTCAAAGGTTAAAGCTAATTTGTTCTTAGCTTGGTTCTGAATTGATTTAGTTTGAACACTCTTTCCACACACACCCTCAGGTTTCTTGAACTCGCTATTTTCTACGAATTGGTTCCATTCTACACACATTTCTACCTATAGGGTGAAAAAGAGCAGGGTGTCAGGGAAGGGGCAATGTAGGAAGAGGTGGTTTTGCCCTCTTCATTTCTGACACCACACCAAACTGGCATGCAATCTCAAAAAATATATTTTATGGAATATGAAAAGCATTTGTGTGGACTACCATCTGTTATTAATTCATTTTTTTAAATCAATGTGATAGCAGATGCAGCCTACGGCATCTTCAAGAGTCTGCCCCTAAAAAGCAAGCTGCGAGGTCAGGGCTGTACCTAGAAGTTAAGTCCTCCTACAACCTATCATGGCTCTTCTTCTGTTAACTGCATGCAGAGCTGTTACTGGCTTTCTGTAAGACATGCTGACATGGTTGCTATCTGGCCACAATGTGCATCTTTTTATTTAGAGAATTTGGAGTTGAATAGGCTCCAGTCTGTGCTTTTGTATGTGATTCTAAGAGGGATTATTATTATGATGATGATGGGGGTATGAATGGATATGAAAAGCACCATTTCTATTCACCATCATTTTGACAAAGCAATTGTAGTGACAGAAAATGTGTTTTCCTCCATCATTAGAATAAAAAAAAGGATTACAGCGTTATGGCGCTATAATGCTCTTTCGCTTAAGTGCTACGCTGAGCTTTTAATATTTCAAAATAAATATAGCTGGGAGAGTGTTTTATGGCTTATTAAACAAATCACTTTTGAAATTAACTGAGTGATAAAATGCCTCCTAAAGTCTATGGTGAAGGGCTGTAGAGCTGACTTCAGATTACTTCCTCCTACACTTGAATGCCTGCTTTTTAAAGTCTGGATCCCCGAATCCCTGAGGCAAAAACCTGTTCTTTAAAAAGACAAGCTGTGTTAAAGGTGTCTCTCCCTGTGGAGACACTCCTTCTCTTTTGGTGCTGCTTTATAAAGTCAGACTTTCTGCAGTTTATGAAAAGATGGAAGAAACTCAGAGGAAATGCAGGATGCCGATTATGATTGGCTGACAGCATCAGATGGGTGCGCAGCAAAAAGTGAGCAAACAAAGCATGAAAATTCATTGCTAAATGCCAAGTTGTGGAAATGCCTTAAGGCTTTATAGAACAGGACTGCAGAACCTTCAACTCATGGGCCAGCTGTGGGCTGTGCCTCCCCTCATCCTCTGAAGAACAGCTGATCCATGTGGGCATAAGCAGATAGGGAACGAAGGGACGGATATAAAAGGGTTATAAAAAGGTTGAAACTAATATCTGATGAACCAGGGATATTTAATAAATATCCTGATTAGTTTTTATATTCGTCCCCGTGTCTAGTCTAGACTAATGAAACGGAGAGCCAGTGTGAAGTAGTGGCTGGCCTAGGACTGGGGTGATCTGGGTTCAAATGCTCACTCAGCTATAACACTCACTCGATGGTCTTGGGTCAGGCATAGTCTCTTGGTTTCAATTACATCAGAGGGATGCTGAGAAGATATAAAGTGGAGAAGAGGAGTGGCTGTACACTAATGTCACTGAATGAAAGGTAGAATATAAATGTAATAAATAATTAGCATCTCTAAAGTGCTGGTTCCCAGCCTTGCGTCCCCAGATGTTCTTGGACAAAAACTCTCAGAAGCGTTCACCACTAGATGTGCTGGCCAGGATGTCTGGGAGTTGTAGTCCAGGAACATCTGGAGACCCAAAGTCCACAGTTCTGTTACATCCTTCGCTATCTGTTTTTATCAAGACTCAAAGAACATAAACTCATGGGGTTCCCACTAGAGACGTTTCCTCTTAGTCCTCTTATTTGAAATCCTTGGCTTTGGAAATACCAGAGTCAGATTCTGGAATTGTCTGCAAATGAAAATTACAGAACAAAAAAACCCTTGCTTGTATGTCTTCGGGGTAGCCAGATGCATGTTGATCACACTTATCACAAGAACTGGAAGGAAGTATCAAGGAATTCAGCTCTGAACTGTTGACTTAGATACTGATATTGGGAAAGAACAGACGTTACCATGGTATGAATTCTGTCACTTCTTTCACGCTCATTTCAAGGACTGCCATTTCCAGATTTTTGCAAATTTTGCCTGATGCCTTCATATGTTCACCAATGATCTAGACAAAGAGGACAAGGAATTTAAGGAAAGTAGAACTAATTGTTTTGCTCAATGTGTTCAGCTAGGTTAGAGGAGTGGAAAAATCTGCCAGGTTCCCTATCTCTTGCATTCAGTTTTTTCTTAAAGCAGAATTTTTCCTGCCCATTCTCTTCTGCTGCTGCAGCTGTTACACTTGAAGAGGGTGGATACATCATAGTCTGGGGCCTCAGCTATGACCATTTCACCTTGGGTGACCCTACTAGGATTCCAGGCTCACAATGGAGTTTAGTCTCCAGATGGCATTGTTCTCAACTTCTCTGACACATTCAACCCCCTTCGCCACATTAAGGTGTTCATCCAAGAAGGGGTCTTGCAAAATAAATCCTGTGATTTCCTTAATCGAATCAATCCATCTCATCTTAATCTTCCTCTTCTCCTATTGCCTACAACTTTTCCTAGCACTATTCATGCCTGGAAGGACAGATCCTGAAGCAGAGGCTCCAATACTTTGGCCATCTCATGAGAAGAGAAGACTCCCTGGACTTCCCCTGATGTTGGGAAAGTATGAGGGCAAGAGGAGAAGGGGACGACAGAGGACAAGATGGATGGACAGTGTCATTGAAGCTACCAACAGGAATTTGACCCAACTTCGGGAGGCATTGGAAGACAGGAGGGCCTGGCATGCTCTGGTCCATGGGGTCTCGAAGAGTCGGACACAACTTAGTGACTAAACAACAACAATTCATGCCTTTTCTAGTAAGTCTTGTCTTCTTCTTCTTATTATTATTATTATTAATTTAATTTATATCCCACCCATTTAGATCAAAGTCTACTCTGGGCAGCTAACAACAATATTAAAATCAAACAACAATATTAATACACTAGAGGATGGCAAAATAAGTTAGGTATTGACAGGAGGGAAAGCTTGTCTGAAGAGCCAGGTCTTAAGTTGGCGCTTAAAAACGCCCAGCAAGGGAACCAGACAGATTTCTGGGGGGAGATTATTTGTCTTCTCAAAATATGCCCAAATATGATTGCCTCAGTTTAATCATTGGGAGAGTTCAGGCTTGATTTTATCTCATACCCATTCCTTTGTTTTTCTGGAAGACTGTAAGATAGGGGAAGGGAGCACAAAAGCAGGCATGAAGGCCACAGGATCTGTGTTGCCCGCCTCTGATTTAGTATTGTACCCTGTCTCCTGAAGTGGACAAAAATATGCAGCACAGCCTGAGTATGCAGCCAATTAATGTATCATCCTGTAAAATATTTACTGTCTCGGTTAATACAATTCATACCTGCCTTTCTGGTTACTGAAAACATATTATAATTCTATGAAAGAGGAACAGAGTGATCTTGCACACGTATACACACTCCTTCCTTAACGTTTCCTTCCCCTGATCCTTTTTTTGGGGGAGGGGTGCATTATTGAATTGAAATGACTCAGCCCACTGAAAACTGTGAAAATTAAGTCCTCCTGGCTTCCTGATTTTGCACTCCCTAAAGCTAGCAGGGACTTTCCCCCCCCCCCCCCTTACTGTTTAAATGTGGGTGGCTGTCATTTTGGCCCTGGTCTCTCTCTCTCTCTCTCTCTAGCTTTCCCTCTCGCCCCTTCCCTCTTTCCCTGCTTTTGAAGCTGCTGTACAGGCCTGGAAACAAGCAGCTTTTCCTGCTAAATGCCTTTTCTAATAAACCTGTTCTTTTCTTCCATTCATTTCAATACGAATTATTTTTTAAAGCAGTTGCCTATTATGTCTGTGACACATTTGACAGCAGGTTTAATTTATAGCTCGGAAGAAAGTGGTGGCAGTGTTAAAAAGTTGTAATAAACTCCATCTTGCTAATACATTCTGCAGATACGTGACTAACATAAATTAGCACAGTAGGTGACACCTACATACCAGAAGGTAATATTTCAGTTTCCTTGGAATCAAAGAAAAGGCATGTACTAGGCTAGGCACAAGCTAAGCTAATACCGTTTGAATATCAAAGGAGAGTGATGAGTTATATTGGCTTTGCAAAGCTTCCGGCTGTTCTTCAGAATCCCACTTTTCCTTGGCCTCCAGGATCTGAATATTCTCCAAGCAGCTCTTTGTTTTCCGCTAAAAGAGAAAAGACAAGGAAATCATGCAACTCCACTTATATGCATATACTCATCCATATCGGATCCTCATTCTATTTCCCATTGTATTCCAGCGCAGCAGATTTTTAAAAATGTCCCTTTTCCAAAAACTCCACACAAAAGAAAACTGCTGGATAGCTCAATGGTGCAGGTCTCTGGCTGGCAGAGCCAAAGTTTGGGAGTTCAATTCCCCACTGTGCCTCCTTGATGGAGGCTGGACTTGATGATCCATAGGGTTCTTCCAACTCAACTTTTGAGATGTTATCCTAACAAAAGAGGGCTATGACATGGAAAGAAAGAACTGTTCCTTTCTTAAAATGGATGGAACCCCAGGAAAATCTACCCTTTCTTGCTTGGAAGAAAGTTTGGTTTTTGCACTGACAGTCTTTTATGAATGAAGAGAAGAACAGGCAACTTTGTACCCATGACTGTGTTCCCCGACTTCAACATGTACCATGGAAGAATGAGCACATCAGATGTGCAGAGTTGCTGGTCTACACAGTAATCATTGATCCTGTTTGGCATTTCTGATATGAAAATCCAGTTTGATGAAAAAGCAGCCCACCATAATAGTTCGTTTCAAACAGTACTGGTAAGGATAATGTATCTCCCAACCACAATATTCCAATATATTCCATGAAGATCGGAATATACTGGAATGAATTAATATTGATGAATATTCCAATATTCATTTTCTGGAAATGATAGATTGCTTATGGATGATCACTGCCTTTTCCACAACCTGGAAAAAAACCATAATCTTGATAATAGAATAATGAAACATGTTTCAGTCTGCGAGATTTTCTTCTTCTTTTTCTTCTTCTTCTGAAGAAGAACCTGCTACAGCTTAGACAGATGCTGCCTCTGGTGACTCTGATCTGGTTTCCCTTTCAACAGGAGAGTGTTTCTTCATCCCTTTTTTTTCCTCCCAAGTCTGCTGTTGAATCTACCATGGACTGTTGGTGTTTGAGGCAAGGCATGTTGGTACCTGAGGCAAAGAACAAAATGGCGCTTAGAGCAGCCAACTGGTGGATCTTACTTCACCAAACAAGATGGCAGCTCGAGAAGCTTCTAGTTTAATCTTCTTTTGGTTCCGTCTTCCACCATGCCACACAAGGGCAGTAGGCCAACTGAGGGCATAGGGGAGCTGACTACCTAGAACAGGCAGCACCGTTCTCCAAGTGAGGAGAATGCAACTTGCATCTGCCTTCTGAGGCAACCCCCTCTCTCTGTCTAATGGTAGGGCCTGCCCTGCCCATTACCATGAGACATTCAGCTACTGTCAGCTTATTCCAAAAAGAGATAAAGCTGGCACCCCTGTAGCAACCAATACACATACAGTTCTACCTCTGTTACTCCCCAAAATGTTCCCTTTTTCCCCTAAGCCAATTACCATGTGGACTGAGGATTCTGGGAACTGTAGTTTTTAAAAGCAAGCCTAAGAGGCTCTGTATTGTCTGGATACAGCCATGTGTTTGTTTTGTGCCGGCTGCTGTATTAAATTGTTCCGTCTAAAGCCATCTTGCCAAATTTAGAAATTAGAAGGTGCAAATGCATACAAGATGGACAAATCTGTTTGTACTCGTTTTGTGTTCTTTCTGAAACAGAACTATTTGTACACCAAATAAGCATAGCAGGCTTAGATCGTAAACTATTGATTCATGAGAGAACTTGCTTATAACCACATCTGCTTGTTCCCACTGAGTGTTGCGCTTCCAAACATAACTCAGCTGCAGGATGATTTTCAAAACTAAATTGATTTCACCGGGACCACTCATGGTGAGGCACTCTGCTCTGTGGGGAACAGGCTCCTGAATCTATCCCTCAGCTTCAAGAAGCTGCTAATGAGGAGAACAGGTGGGACGCGTGGTTGAATTCCATATTTAGGATCCGTTCTTGTTTCCACTCAGATCAATATTAACCTCAAGTAACACCCGTTTCATCAATGTGATGACATCACCTAACCAACTGCTGGAGGAGCCTCTTGAGAGTCCCCTGGACTGCAAGAAAAACAAACCTATCCGTTCTGAAGGAAATCAACCCTGAGTGCTCACTGGAAGGACAGATCCTGAAGGTGAGGCTCCAGTACTTTGGCCATCTCATGAGAAGAGAAGACTCCCTGGAAAAGACCCTGGTTGTGAAAATGTGAAGGTAAGAGAAGCAGGGGACAACAGAGGACGAGATGGATGGATAGTGTCACCAAAGCGACCAACATGAATTTGACCCAACTCTGGGAGGCAGTGGAAGACAGGAGGGCCTGCCGTGCTCTGGTCCATGGGGTCACGAAGAGTCGGACACAACTAAACGAGTAAACAACTACAACAACCAACTCTAGTGTGGACTGCAATTCTGTAAAACTGTCTTGCCATTTTCACACAGGAGATCCAAAAGCAGATCTAGTTTTAAACTGATTTCTGAAGCATCTCCAGTATGTAGTGACTTCCAAGCAACCCATTTCTCTGTGGGCTAGATTTTCCTGGGGTTCCATTCATTTTATGAGAATGGTAGTTCCTTCTTTCCATATCATAACCCTCTTTTACTAGAATAACATCTCAAAACTTATAGTAGTGGGGGGAGGGAGGGAGGGAGGGAGGGAAGGAAGGAAGGAAGGAAGGAAGGAAGGAAGGAAGGAAGGAAGGAAGGAAGGAAGGACAGACGGACGGACGGACGGACGGACGGACGGACTGTTAGCGAGACGGGGGCCATACAAGTTACCAAGATTTTTGCCAGAACCAAGCTAAGAATAAAGTTTCACTGTGCTTGAGAGGTCTCCAGACTTGCAGAAGGACAATACAGAGAGATAAACACAGAGGTAGAGTCAAAACCAGATATTTGAAAAGCGTGAAGGGACTTTACAAATACAGTCCAGGATACCTGAAGACGCTCAGTGTTCACAGATCACTGACCCCTTGTTGGAAGGGAAAATGGAGAATTGGAGGTGGACTAGAATGGAGTCTCCTGGATGATGAGAAAGGTGTTAGATGTTCTGGGTGAACACCTATAATTTTGTGTCCAAGAACTCTGAACAGAAGTATTTCACAATGCATTTTTTTAAAAACACACCCCACTTATAAATACATACATGTGAGATGAGTAATGCGAGCCAAGGGAAATTCACTGCATTACAGTGCAATCCTAAATCAAAAAGGATTGCAATCCCTGCCTGGAATACACAGGAATACTTTCTATGAGTAGAAATTATCTTGTACAACATGAATGCCATTCTGGCAGCAGAACCTCAATCTCAGAAATCTTCCAGCAGAGCAGATCTGCCAGCAATTTTGCTCTGCTAGCTAAGATCTGCTAGCAGAAGAGCTTCCAACCCCCGATGTTTCTGGGCTTGTCTAAATGGTATATTCTGAAGCCATGAGATTAAATTATAAAATCTAGGGTGGTGGGTTGTAGTCTTCCTGAGATTTCAAGTCCGAAGCTTGAGACCTGGAGAATGAACCTAAAGATCTGCATTGGAGGGCCAAAACCTGAAACACAGCAACTAAGCAGAAAACTAGGTCAAGGTGATCATGGTCCTAAGCAATTTCCCAGACCCCCGGCCTGGGATGATGTTAGCTTCAACATAGCTTCAGCTTGTCTAGTGTCAGTTCAACTGACTCTCAATCATCTTGCATTTTTAGGGTTGCTCTTCCAGACAGTAGCTTTCACTCAATAGGAAGTAAAGACAAGGTAAGGAAGAAAAGGTTAGGAACATATTCCTTGCACAGAAAGGCTTATGTTTGCTTAAAGGGAGCTTTCGATCCAAGGAGATGTGAATATAAAAGTACAATCCTCAAAGTAAACCCCAATGAGTTCCAAGAATTGTGTACAGTTTTGCAAGCTAGATTTATTTTCCAAAATACTGATTTCATTCCAAAGAGAGTTGGAACATTCAGTGTCTCTTAGCATTACACCACAGAACGGAAATAAAATAAAATACTCTGTTTTCAAGGTCAGCGTAGTGTTCCCTAGCCCTCCTCCCATGATTTATATCAAGTGGAATCTGGGTGAAACTGAAGTGTTACCTTGACAGAATGAATGTAGTCTTTTTTCAGTTTATCCAAAACCTCTGGAGTTAATAAGCTGGGAAGGTCTTCAGTTTTTAATTCAGGTTGAAGATCAGGATGCCCTAAAAACTCTTCACTAAAATAAATGAAATGAAATGATGTTCTTTGATGCATTGAAATTAAGGACCTGCAACTGGCATATCACTTATAGTCCCAATTAGTACAATCCATTCTACCACCTTTACTGAACTGTATCATGCTGCAGTATATCCCGCCATCATAGAAACTAGAGAATCCCGTGTGCACGTGACATGTGAGCCTGTTGCACAATCTATTGTTCAACTGCTCCTAAATACTGATGCACAATCTCAAGGCCTCTCCTATTCCATCTGATGCTTTGTGATCTTGAAACTAGACTTAGGGCATGTCTAGACAAGGTAAATTGGTGTGGCCTCGTTTGGACTTAAAAGGATTGTTATCTTTACTGCAATCACTAAAGTTTACTCTGACTGATGTTTTTTCTCCCATGGGTAGGGTCCAGACAGGTCCTTTGATGGCTCCAATTTGTCCCCCTTTCAATTAATGACACTCCCTTTCTCACCCCATCCCCACCTTTTCCCGTGGTCATAATTTGGCAGGTTGCGCCAACTCTCCTCCTTTTTGTTAAAATAAGTGACATAGCGCAACAGCAATGTGTCTACATAGCAACATACCCACAATACCACCAATGTATTTTGTTTCTCTAGAAAATAGGGAAATATGGAGATCTACATTGTCCCTTTCAATGCCACCAAATATATCACAAGGCTGTCGCCTCAGATAACACCACCAACAGCTCTATTTAAGAGTGAATTAACCATCCACACAGGCTACAAAACAAGATAATCAGGAGTGCTCAGCATCATATCCCCAAAAACTGTAGCCTGAGCACTGTGCCAAAAAGAAGGACTAATATAAAAAAGGGTGATATGGCTCACTCTCAAACGCATGTGGATTCAAACCAAACACCAAAAGTGAGCGACATGCTCGTTTGAACCTGCCACACAACAGTTTGGCTATAGCATGTCTGAACTGTGTTTTGTTAAGTGGAGCATAGGGCCATGCAACTCAGCCCACTGTGACTCCCAGGCAAGGATTATCCTAAACTAAAGCAATCCTGAACAATCTTTTAGAGCCACAATATTTGAGGACTTGATGGCTTTCTGGTTGTGTTGCTCCGAAAAGGCTGCAAAGATAGAAAACATGCTGGCCACCTTTCAAGCGAGGGAAAGTGCTGTTGCTTAAATAGTTCTAAAAATCTATTTTCGTGCCCATCACTAAATGCCAAATATATTTGGCACCTTGAATATCTCCTTTAAAGATTCGACTAAAACATGGAGTGGATTCACTGCTCCACTGACACCTGAACCCCCAGCCTGTACTGCCTCAACAGATTAGGAACATAAGATGTCACACAACAGTCTGGTTGTAGCTCGTCTGAAAAGGAGAAGGATATTTAGCAAGCTGGACTGTGTCCAGAGATGGGCAACAAAGATGGTAAATGGTCCGGAGACCTACAGAGAATTACAGTGGTGGCTCACTAGACCGTTACCCCGCATGACAGTTTTTTCGCTAGACATTGACTTTTTGCGATCGCTATAGCGATTCGGAAAACAGTGATTCCTATGGGGGAATTTCGCTGGACAATGTTTGGTCCCTGCTTCGCAAACCAATTTTCGCTAAACGATTTTGACAGCTCTCTCCGTGCTCGCAAAATGGGTGTTTTTGGCACCTAAGCTTCACAAGACAGCTATTTAAACAGCTGATTGGCGGTTCGCAAAGCAGCTTTCCTATGGCCGATCTTCGCTAGACAACAACGATTCTTCCCCATTGGAACACATTAAACAGGTTTCAATGCATTCCAATGGGGAAATGCTTTTCACTAGACGATGATTTCGCTAAACAGCAATTTCAGTGGAACGGATTATCATCGTCTAGCGAAGCACCACTGTACAAGAAAGATCTCAGCTAAAAATTAGGAAGAGAGAGAATGTGGAGGGGCGAAATGGAGAGGTGTGGGTACAAACATGGTCTGTACTTTGTAGAAAAACGGGGTTGTTACACTCATTCCACAACTGCCTAAGCTGTAACCATAAAACAGCAACCAGACTCCTGACTAACAGACAAGCCTGGTGAAACTCATCTTACGAAGAACTGCTGGACTTAATATCTAAGAGCAACTTTCCTGTCAAAATACATCTTGCCATGTATTTTGGACTTTAAGCTCTGGACTTTTAAGTTCTTCACACTGATACAAACCTAATGAAGTTGTGTTTCAATCCACAAAAGTTTATTTATTGTTGGATGATTTTATAGGGGTCTAGAAAGGTATTGCCTACTTTTGCATTTGTATTTTTTTTTTTTTTGACTACACGGCTACTTTTTACTTCAGTGTACAATGAAGATCCTGAAATTTTGTATTCACTGGCTCAGGTCAAAGAGAGGCACTACGATAAAAACATTTCCTGAACGGAGAAACTGTTCTCGTAGGTGCATGCTGTCATTTTATATTATGCATTCCTGCTTTTGCTCAGTTTGTACTTTGGAATTGCCACTTACGAATTATTAAAGATGAATAGTTCTATTTTTTAGGGAGAACCGCCTTAGTGATTCTCCTGCTGTTGAAAGTTCTATGGTTTTTTTATAAAGATTTGCTGTGTTTGGTTTTGTAATCCCTAGCTAGTGAAATTGGACAAGTCTTCCCCAGCACTAGTGAGAGCTATATTTATTTATTTATTTATTTATTTAATACCCCGCCCATTTGGTCTTGCGACCACTCTAGGCCAATTATTTTATGATCCATGGGTCAAAGATGCACCCCAGCACCTTGTGAACCAATGCAGAAATCTACTATCTCATAACAGCAAATATCTGACAAAAGAATGGTCTGCCTCAAAAGATGGTGGCCTCTTCTGTATTGAAGTTTTTTAAGCCAAGGGGCCCACTTATAAGGATGCTGTGGATTTCCTGCTTGGTTCATGGGGTTGACCCTTAGGGTAATTTCCAACTTGTATGAGTCAGACCATTTGTCCATCTACCCCCATACTGAGAATTCTGATTGGCAGCCATGCTCCACTAATGTGTCAGACAGGATTCTTTTCCTGGCCCTACATGCAGATCTCGAGTATTCCCTGGAAATCTCTCATCCAGTTTCTAATGAGCTTCTTAGCAATCCTTAACTTCTGAAATCGAATGTGGAGCAATAAATGAATAATAACCCATATTCATGTCAACAAACATTTTCCCAACTTGGGATAACAGTAATTTGGGGGTGGGATCTTTACTGGAATGACAGTAGGGGGAGAAAAGTATTAAATCTCCTGCCCCCTGACGTATATTCCTGTTCCTGACAGAGCTACTAGCCAGAACTCCACTGGTGTTCATAGAAGGCTTGCAGCTAATTTCAGTTAATTGATGAGGTGCTAGGAGGTATCTCAGTCACATGCCTAATTATGGGACCAATTACTGCAGGAGGGGGGAGAGCACTCCAACACTGGAGGCATTCAATAGGAAAATGGGCAACCAACTCTCAGATCTGCTGATTTAGACTGCTGCATTGAGCAGCAGTCTAAATTAATAGCCTTATATTTATTTATTTATTTATTTATTTATTTATTTATTTATTTATTTATTTATTTATTTATTTATTTATTTATTTATTTATTTAAATTTATATGCCGCCCACTCTACCCAAAGGTCTTGAGGGTATGCTCCTTCCAGCTCAATTATTTTATGATCCATGGGTCAAAGATGCACCCCAGCACCTTGTGAACCAATGCAGAAAGCTACCATCTCATAACACCAAATTAAGCAAACCTTATGCAGATACCAATAGGATTCTGGCCATTATGATTAACAAATACATACATGTTGTTGTTGTTTAGTCATTTAGTCATGTCCAACTCTTCGTGACCCCATGGACCAGAGCACGCCAGGCCCTCCTGTCTTTACATACATAAATATACATATACAGTGGTGCCTCGCTTAACGATTGCCTCGTTTAGCGATGAATTTGCATAACGATGTGTTTTTTTAGAAAATAATATGCACCGTATAACGATGTTTCCTATGGGCGATTTTCGCTTAGCAAAGTTTGGGACCATGCTTCGCATAACGAATGCGATTTTAGGTCCCCTGCTTCACTTAACGATGTTTCTTTTTTCAATTAAAAAAGTGTCTTAGAAGAGTCAAAAACGGTTCTAAATGCTTGGATTCGTTAGAGGACCCCCTAAGTCATGTGCAAACCTGATTTGGCTTTGATCTGAGTTTTCGTTAATTTATGGTGAATTTTTTTTTCGGCCCATAGGAACCAATGGACCTGTCAAAATCTGACAGCTCCATGCTTTCCTATGGGGGAGAAAACAATTCACCATAAATTAACGAAAGTTCAGATCAAAGCCAAATCAGGTTTGCACACGACTTAGGCGGTCCTCTAACGAACCCAAGCATTTAGAACAGTTGCTGAGGCTTCCTTAATTTTTTGTGAATTCTTTCTTCCCCCATAGGAAATAATGGAGCTGTCAGATTTTGATAGCTGTCAAAAGTTGGGGGGAAAAATTCACCATAAATTAACGAAAAGTCAGATCAAAGCCAAATTAACTTTAGCATCCATTTTAGAGGGTGCAGAAGCTAATCCAAGCATTTAAAACCATTTTTGACCCTTTTATGACACACTTAATTTTGCAAAAATTGACTTCGCAAAGCCATTGAAATGTATTGAGTCAGCTTCAATACATTCCAATGGAGGAAACATTGTATCGTTTAACAATGTTTCCTATGGGTTTTTTCGCTTAAGGACGGCAATCCGTGCCTATTGGAACGGATTAACCGGTTTCCAATGCATTCCTATGGAAAATGGTGTTTCGCATAACGATGTTTCACATAACGTGTTTTTTTTTGAACCAATTAAAATCGTTATGCGGGGCACCACTGTATCTGTTTGTTAATCATGGTGGCCAGAATCCTATTGGCAAATCGGACACATACATATAATATACAGAATACATATACTATATACAAATACATAGAATACATATGTATATTATTCTATATGTAGTCTATATTTATGTATTTGCTTCTTTCTCTTTTTAATCCGTCCCACAAACCCATTAAATGCAACTAAACATTTAACTAAATATTATTTTGCTTTGAGATAGAACTTCCTGCTCCTCTACTATCTGTGTCTAAAAGACGCCCGATTCGGATGGGTACTTGTTTTCCCCACCCACATATCATGACTTAATCATTAAACAGACTTGAAGCATGAGGCTGCACTGCATGTGTCTAATTTGGCCTGGAAAGACTTCCTAACAGATGCTGTGCTTTGCAAAATGCGTGTACTGGGGGGGGGGGCGGAATAAGACTTGCTTGGAACTGAAACGCCAAGCGATCTGCGAGGAAAGTATCATCAGAAAAACGGGGTCCTGAACTCTGCTGCAAAGCTTTGCGATAATGGAGTTCTCGGCGTTTCTTTCTCCTTCGCCCTTCTTTGATCCCTCTGTGGTGGTTTCATTGCCTTCCCTTCATGTGGGAAGTCAAAAGATAACCAAACCGTATCCCCAGCTTCCTGTTGCCAACTCATGCCAAGTAAAAAGAAGTTAAACTAAAACAAAATTAAAATTAAAAAATAGGAAGTGATGCAATCCAACTAATAAGCAGGGAAGGGAATATGGACCTATTGAGATACCTTATAATGAATTAGAAGACAGGGGGGCCTGGCATGCTCTGGTCCACAGGGTCACGAAGAGTCGGACATGACTAAACAAGAAATAATGAATTATGCCATTGGAATGTTTTTAAGTGTCCCCTTGTTGGGCTAGCCATGTGTCCTCCCATCCAGTGTGGTTTTTCAGAAAGTATAGTGAGATGCCCTGGAAGATTGTGTTCCCCCCACAATTCAATTTGTCCAGACTGGAATCAAGTCATTTTGGATCTCCAACTCATCTAGAGCCTTGGAAAACCAGGGCTGCAAATCTTAGGTAGGGCCTCCAGAAATAAAGCCATGCCAACGAGGAGGATAGGTAAAGGTAAACGTTCCCATTGACATTTTTAGTCCAGTCGTGCCCGACTCTAGGTGGCGGTGCTCATCCCATTTTTGAAGCCATTTTTGAAGCCGTAGAGCCAGCGCTTGTCTGAAGACAGTTTCCATTGTCACGTGGCCAGCATGACCAAGGAGTGCCGTTTTACCTTCCCACCGAGGCGGTCCCTCTTAATCTACTCGTATTTACATGCTTTTGAACTGCTAGGTTGGTGAGAAGCTGGGACAAAGCGACAGGAGCTCACTCCGTCACGTGGATTCGATCTTACAACTGCTGGTCTTCTGACCCTGCAGCACACAAAGGCGCCACCACGTCCCTTAACTAGGAGGATGCTGGTAACTAAATACGGTGGTCATATAGTCTCTTTTAGAGAGGACAGTCTTCCATTTCAACAGCTGTCCTTCTGTTTAGTGACTCATAAGTAGCCACCTCATAGACACACACACACACATACACCTGGTGTTTCCCTGGCTAAGCAAGGAAAGTTGAAGTTTTGGTTGGTAAATGTATCTTAATCAGCTCTCTTTCATTTTTAAAGTAAAATACTTTGGGGGTGGGTTGGGGGGTTCATTTTGGAAACAAAGAATGCAAACTACACAGACACTTATATGAGTACTGATGAATGGCAGGAAGGATATGATTTGGCATGCCAGTTCTATATGAACGTCCGCTGTGAGGTCAGTCCCAGGAGTGGACTTTCTGAAAGCACTATTCAGACTATTTCTCTGAAATAACTGATTGTTGCCTAGTTATTTCAAAAAAAGTCACTGACCGCTGTTTTTTTCTTTATATATTGTGAAATATTGTGAAACTGACTGCTGTATATTAATAAAAATATTAATAATAGTATATAAAATATTGTGAAACACTGACCACTGTATATTAATATATATATAACAAACAGTTGTTTTCTGCAACTTACTGAAAATTTATATATATATATATATATATATACACAGTATATATACACAGTATATATACACAGTATATATACACAGTATATATATACACACACACACACACACACACACACACACAAGTGAGGGGCTTTCATGTACAAGGCGAGGCAACAGAGAAGGGCGGTGCTAACATGTTTTTGACCCAGCTCCGGGAAGCAGTGGAAGATAGGAGGGCCTGGCGTGCTTTGGTCCATGGCGTCACGAAGAGTCGGACACGACTAAACAACTAAACAACAAAAGCATGCTTAGCCCTTCTTCCCTCACTTCACATGTTAGGTATTAAGCACAGTTTAAAGTGACCAGAGAAGGGAAACCTATTTGGAGGGTAATGCCCAGAATTCTAAAAACACGAGATTCCAAGAGCTATTGTTCAAGAGTCATTTCTCATCTTTCAGAATCAAAGAACTACCATGTTTCCCCAAAATAAGACATGGCCTTATATTAATTTTTGCTCTAAAAATGCATTAGGGCTCATTTTCAGGGGATTTTTTTCATGTTCAACAATCTACATTTATTAAAATATGGTCATGTCATCTTCTGGTTGCTGCACAGTGGTGGAGGGCGGGCTTTCAGTCAACTAGGGCTTATTTTTGGGGTAGGGCTTATATTATGAGCATCCTGAAAAATCCTCCTAGGGCTTATTTTCAGGTTAGGTCTTATTTTCGGGAAAACAGGGTATGGTGTTCAGAGAGTAGGACACTTACCTGTGGTATACTTTTGTGACCCAATGGAGAACAGCATGGAATTCTTGGGATTCAAAACTATCTTGTTCTTCCAGGATGCCTTGTAAGTGCAAAGAGAGGGCTTCGTGGAAAGCCTTCAGGTAAATATCATACGCACGGTAATCGTCTGGATAGAACTTATGTATAGAATCCTTGATGGTTAATAGATCTTGCCTTACGACATTTTTGAGAAACCCTAAGTGTGTCAAAAGCCAAGAAGGATCATCCTTCAACGGTATATGTACCTTATGGATCCTTTTCGTCACACTTTCGCTAACCGTTTTCTCCCAAAGTTCTCTCCAGTTTCTGGCTAACCCAAGTTGGTTCACAAGCTCGGAAGGCACAGTGATATTTGTAGCCCCAGAATGTGCTTTTTCTTCTTCTTCAATTAAAGCCACCATCTTTTCTATCAGTACCTTTGCATCCATGCTAGAGCGATCCAGCATCTGTTCTACAATATCCTGGATTTCCTTGGAGAGATTCTTATATAGCAAATCAACATCTTTAGCCCTCGCCATGTAATTTTTGAGGTTGTCTTCATATTTCTTGGTCTCTCTTTCAGCCAAGAGTTCTATTTCCAAATCCCTGATGTGTTCAAAGGCTTCCAAAAGCTGCCTCTTCTGAATAAGTTCATTTATTTGCATTACTGAAGAAAACAAGGAAAAATGTAATGTAAGAGCAACATCAATAGCATATTTCTGGGGTCTACATAGATTTGGAATGCTATCTTTGAAAAAATATACATAGAAAATTCTACACTGGAATGAAAAGATCATATTCCCCCCCTTCTATTTTCATCTGGCTTGCACAGATTCCTTTCTAGGAATCATTCTGAAATATTTCCACTACAAAGCAAAATTTTTGGCTAAGGCCAAATAAGTCTAACATCCTGTTCTGAGTTTTGGAAAAGTTACTTTAAAGGAAATTTGCTTCAAGAATCATCCAATCACTGTAACTACTAGACATGCTGGCTGGGGGGGGGGGGTTCTGGTAGTTTTAATTTCAAAAATAACTCTTCCCAATTCTGATCTGTTTGCTACCAGGATCAGCCTGATGCTTCTAGGCAGTTTTAGCCACACAAAATAACAGCGTTTCTGTGCTGTTAACTTCCAGCAACAACATATTGTTGATTTCTGATCAAGGTGGATACCATTTTGCTTTTTAGCTACAAGCAAAATGTTGTAGTGGAGAGTGCTTTTGTTCATCATTTTAGCCAGCCAGCCATGCCCATTTCAAAGGTGTTCCATTCCGTGCCCATTTTCATAGCATAACGGAGTTGGAAGGGCAGGCCCAACCCTCTGCTCTAGGCAGGAATCCAAGTCAAAACAGATCTGACAGATGGCTGTCCAATTTTCCTGTGAATGCCTCCAGTGTTAGAATGCTTACCACCTCCCAAGGTAATTGGTTCCATTGTCGTACTACTCTAACAGTTACAAAGTTTTTCTGCTCTTCCCACCAGGTAAAGGTAAAGGTTCCCCTTGACAATTTTTGTCCAGTCGTGTTCGACTCTAGGGGGCGGTGCTCATCCCCATTTCCAAGCCATAGAGCCAGCGTTTGTTTGAAGACAATCTTCCGTGGTCACA
The DNA here is from genome assembly GCF_051106095.1 of Pogona vitticeps. Lineage (NCBI taxonomy): Eukaryota > Metazoa > Chordata > Lepidosauria > Squamata > Agamidae > Pogona > Pogona vitticeps. Next base: position 340,951,170 of record NC_135783.1, on the reverse strand, counting down.
TGGCCAGTGCGACTTAGACACGGAACGCTGTTTACCTTCCCACCGAGGTGGTCCCTATTTATCTACTCGCATTTGCATGCTTTCTAACCACTAGGTTGGCGGGACCTGGGACAAATGACAGTCACTCACTCCGTCACGTGGATTCGATCTTACAGCTGAAGATCTACAGACCTTACAGCACAGAGGCTTCTGTGGTTTAACCCGCAGTGCCACCACGTCCCTTGCTACCACCTGGCAAAAGACATCTTCCTGTTCAAAAGTATCTTGTGGCTTTCAGAGATAGGAAATGTTACTTTTGGAGTACTATAACTCTTAGGGTACTACAGCCATCACGGCTGTTCATGGCTGTTGTCATGCTGTTTGTGAGACGGTGGGGATGGCAATCAACAATCCCAGAAATGAGTGTTTCCCATCACCTAGGGACATTTCATGAACTAGGGTGGAAGTATCACCCCAAAATTCTGGGAAGGCATGCCCTTCCCCAGTCATAAACCACCTATACTGTTGCCAAGGGCTTCTGCAGCCCCATTTCCACGTTAATTATATGAAATGGTACCACATCTCCAAGAGGTCCAGACTTTTGCCTCTCTCACAAAGACTGTGCTTTTCACTTGCCCTGTGCCTCACATTGATGTCTTGGTTTGGCCATCTGCGGTATGGAAGCCCATGCCTATAGACCTTTGCCCCTGTAGGCTTCCACATGGTCTAGAAATTCTACACAATCACCATTTCAAGACACCACAAAACCTCATAGACAAAGATGATACCCTGTTTCCACAAATCATGTCCAGCCCTTGTTGATCTGTTTTGGGGTCACATCCTTTTTATTCTGTACATCTGCAAGCCTTGAGGCTCCTCCGAGCTACCTGCTGTGTGGGTGGGCTTATTCTGGGTACCTAAGGATCAGAGCTGGTAGAAATGAATTCATTATTATTATCTTGGATAGCTAATAGCCATTCATAAACCTGTCTTCCATAAATGTGTCTAATTCCTTTAAAACCAGAGGCTCCTTGGGTAGAAAATCCCGTAAATTGATGACTCATTATGTAAAGAAGTGCTTTCTTTTGTCTGCCCTGGATCTCCCGCCAACCAGAATCAGGTCTTTTTCTTAAACCACAGAAAACCCATCTTTTAACAAAAGAAGTGATGGTATTATTCATCTGCTCTTCCTGGATTTTTTTAAAAAAATGTTTCCTTTTAAAAATTAGCACCATAACGATATTACCTTGAAATCCTATTGTATGAAGGTTTTAATATTATTATGTGTATGCATGTGCAAAAGAAGCGCATTTAAAATTAAAAGCTAATTAACAGAGTTAAAGTTTGCTTTAAAATATATATTTTAAAGCAAACTTTAACTCTGTTAATTAGCTTTTAATTTTAAATGCGCTTCTTTTGCACACGCATACATTTATATTAAAAATGTCCCCCAAATGAAGCCTGATGCGTGAAGCAATAGCAAAGATGTCCTGCAGGGTGGGAGGAAAATGACTTAATAAAAAAATTTAATCATGATTTCATTTTTTTAAACTTTTTTTTTTGTTTGACTCATTGAAAAATCCGATTTAAAAAATAAATAAATTGTGATTTAGATCAAATCCAGTCCCCTTTGTTTTTCTTGTTTAGGTCTTGCGCCCGCTGCTTGGCTGCTAGGACTTTAGGACCTCTTTAGGAGAGGCTGCTTGTCCTATAATGTCTCAACAATCTACCCCTGCTTCTTTGTTGCCTCCAGTGGATAAGCAGATAGCAATAAATATCCTCTGCCCTTCAGAGGGGTAGCAGATCATTCTCTGCTCCCTTTTCTTTGATGGGAATAGCATCGGCGGTGGCAGCAGGAACCCAAATTGCCTGCTTTGAGTCCCAGTGGCTGACGACAGTACACTACTGCTGCTGGCGCTTTTACCATCTCCTGCCTGCCTCTGATCTTCAGGCTAAACTAGAGCCCTCCTGGGCAGACTTGGGGCCTGTCCAGATTGGCCATTTTAGGTGTCGGTGGATTGGACTACAAAAAGTTTGGGGTTTTTTTGGTGGAGAAATGTGATGTGCCAGACAGCAAATGACCTCTTGCAACCCAATCAGCCGTGTTGAGAAGCCTTTTCCCTGATCCTCTGAGTGCTGGTTTTACCCCCTTCCTACTTCCCTTCCTCCATTCTCCCTCCACTTTCTCTCTTAAACTGCTGGAGGCTGCTATCTCCCAGCTAAAAAGAATGAACGCCCTTCTGCTGGGCCAGAAAGGTGCAGGGCAGCTCTTAAAGAGGAAGGATGGATCATTCTGCGTAGATATACTAGCAGACAAGGTCTTTTCCCCCCAATCCAAACTGTGCCATCAGCCTATATGCCAGTGTGGGCAGGCCCTTACTTCCATTACCATGGGGGGGAGTGGTAAACTTGTAGTCTGATTTCCACTGACTCTAGGGGTACCAGATGCATTTGTATTATTGCTACAGAGGTACTTCATCACTGATTAAATTAATGATCAGTTGTAATGGTAATGTAACTGTTAACTGAAATGGTGAATTTATTTATATTGCAATGAGGATGTATAACTGATTGGAAATTCAACACAGTTCTTTGTCCAGAGAAATATGAATGGGATAGGCAATAGCAATTTTTTAAAAAGTGTTTCTCCACATTAGGAAGTAAGCATATGATATAATCATAATATATCAAGGGTAAAACCACTCTTTAAATATCCGACATTCTTTGGAAACCCTACTACAGTTGCCATAAGTCAGATCAACAGAACATAACACAATACACAAGCTCCATTGAACATAAGGAGACTTAACTTCTAAGTAGACATAGGATTGTGCTCTAAGAGGCCACACAAGAAAGATCCTTAAATTGTGAATGGAGGAGAAAGAGTACCAATATTTTGCCATTTTGTTCTCTCCTGCACTTTCTGTTTTTATAGTCCATATGGCCAGATAAAACAGCACAAAGGCTTTTTGTGTGTGTCTTGTGCAGTTTTGTTCAAAGTGAGTTATGGCATCTTGTGAGCAACAATTTGTGTGGAATACTGCTGACTGGCAGAGAGAATCTGGATCATGGTTGGCTCCAAAGATTAGATTCCAAAAATTTTCACTGTGTCTAATTTATTTTCCTGTTTTGCTTCTGAGCACAGTCAAAACAAGCGATGAGCATGTTCAAATAAATAAAATGAGATTAATTTTTTTTTAAAAAAAAAACACACACAGAGGCACAGCTAGCAAAACTCACAGGCACAAGTGAGACAGCATCTCTTGTATGTTGTGGCTCACTAAGATCATCCTAAAAACCAAGGAAACCTGGGTTTTATTCCCTCCATGGCACAGTAGAAATGCTTGGTCTAGGACAATTGCTCAGCCTAGCATACCTAACAAGGTTTTTGTCATAGAAAAAGCATTTGTGCAATGAATTGCATGCTCTCTGTGGTTTGCATGACTTGGATGGACTTTTCTGGGCTGGGGGGGGGGGGGGAATTGGCTGTCTATCCAGCACTAACCTATTGTTCCTTCCAGTCTTTGATATTCAAAGAGAACCCCACCTCTCTGTGGACTGTTTCTTTCCACATCTTTCATCTGTTGGAGGCAGTTGTTTCTTTGCTGTTGATCAGTTTGGTTGGTTGTTGATATGAGTGCAGTAAATAAAGCAGTATACACAAGTGGCGTGCCCCTACTCAGAGACAGAGCCTGGAGGAAGCAAGACAGAAGCTGGGGTACCTCCGATTGGGCGCTCGCTGGACGAGGTGGGGCTGGAGAGCACCGAACTTGTTTGGTCAAAGAACAAACCAGCACAAAGTGCAGAAGGCCATCTCTATTGAGAACCACTGCTCTAGTTCTACTATATTTCCTCTTCAGCAGGATTTGTTCTTTCTTAAGTTTTTAACATGTGAAAAGTTTTAAAAATGTTTAAATGGTCTTTCTTATTTTATTATAATTAAAATGATGACATTATTTGTATATGATAGTCATTTATATCCCTCTTCTCCTTATCAGAGATCAACTGAAAGCCACTTAGGGAATAAAATAAAAATTAAACATCCTGTAAAGAAACAAACAACCTCTAAACAAATCCCACTATCCTATTACTTACTTACACAGTCAAACAGAGTACATCAGTGTTGCAAGTTGCACTTACTTAAAGAGTTGAAGCCCATGTTCCTCATCGCCTGCCCAGTCATGAAGAACATGCACAATTAGGCATGCAAGCCTCAATTTTTTGCTCATAAGTAACAGGATTCTGGGCCACTAAATCACTGGAGGAAAATAACTTGACAAAATCCCCTCCTCATAGCAGAAGGCAGGAGATTTTGGGAATTTGTGGATGACGGTCAGACGTCTGGGAGTTCTAATCAAGAAATTAGAGTCCTGACAAGTATTTTCAAGTTCTTAAACTAATGAAATTAAGACTCTAGCAGCCAATTTCTTCCTGTGGAAGCTTTGTGAGAGTTGCAATGAATTATGGGTTTGGTAGTTTTTTTAAAGCGCTTCCTGTGCACTTGATACCTATAATTTATGATAATTTATGATACCAGTACCTATAATTTATTTGCGAAGGCTTTCAAGGCCCAGATCTAATGGTTGTTGTGGGTTTTCTGGGCCAAAGAGCCCAAAAAACCCACAACAACCATACCTACAATTCTTTGCAACTCCCACAAAAGCTAGCCCCACACACCTACAGGTATTTCCCTTCTCCACAGGATGAAAATGGGGGCCAGTGTCTACATTTATTAGCTTAAGAAACTGAAAACACCAGCCAGGAGTTTGATCTCTTGATTAAAGCCCACAGATTGGGGGGGGGGGATAGGAAATCCTGCAAACTTTGGGGGCTGTTGTCCATAAATTTTGGAAAATTGCACGCCTACAAGAGCAACACTCAACCACACCCAGGACAAGGTGGCATTGCCACTGAAACAGTGAAGCAAATATAAGGAAATAAAGGATGTGTGTGTGTGTGAGAGAGAGAATTTAGTGAGTCAGTTCTGCCCAAATCACTCTAGAGAGAACATTCCATCAAGATCATACCACCTTTGAAGAGTCCCATTCCTGGTACACGTTTATGGAGCTTCATTCACGGCTAACTAATTACCAATAAATTCAAGGAACAAACCACTACTCAATTCAGTGTCATGGTTTTGACTAGGAGTGGTAAATACGCGGGATCTGCCTTGCGACACCTTCAAAGAATGGTGTGCCATACTTCAACTCAAGCGTACAGCTTTCGAAAGCTAAGAAGGCCAGGATACCAAGAAAACAACCTAAAACATCTTTAATTTCTTACCAGAAAGTGGTTCTTTTTGAACACATTCTTCTCTTCCAAACGTCTGGTTTTCCTCTGGCATGCTCTCGTTTTCTTTAGTGGCTTGGTCGCCATCTTCTTGCCATTTAAATACTAATGCCAGTGAAAATCGTTTGCTGCTGGTTTTTGAGGCCCCGGTTTCTTCGAATGACTTTTCTTTGAGAGAGGAACCGTTCCTAAAACTCTGCATTATTTTATGAACTCTGCTGAAGGGTTGGGGTAAATTTTCCTCTTGATCATCCACAGGGGGTGAATCTTTGTCACCCTCACCCTCTATGCATTTCCCAGGAAATTCTGTTTTCGCATTTGCATTTCTTGTTTCTTTATTACTTTCATCCATCTTGACCCTGGTTGAGTCCTCTTTGACCGATTTACGTGTATCTTTGAAGCTCCATCTTGATTTGAAATCCCTGGTAAAAGTTTTCAGCCTAGTTTCTCCTTGATTATTGATGGGTCGAAAATTGAGAGCGATACTACTGTCTTTGCCCTCCGAGCATTTTGAGGGAGATTTCGGCACTGATGGCAACTCCGTTTCCCCACTAGTCTCCTCCCTTCTTTCTGTTTTACATTCATCCATCACCGCTTTTCAGCAAACACTGCAGATGTACTGAAAACAATTACTGGCAAGGAAAGGTAAACAAAAATGACAGAATGAGGGTTTGTGTCATACAAAGGAAGCAAAGAGTATAACAAGTGGACATTAAGATTATTAGGAGAGGCTTTTTTCTCAATCCCACCACCCTCACATATGTGCTTGGTGGGGACACAGGAAAGGGCCCTCTCTGTCGCTGCTCCTAGACTGTGGAACTCCCTCCCACTGGAGGCTAGCCTGGCCCCATCTTTGCTGTCCTTCCACAAGCAGGCAAAGACCTTTCTCTTCAGGCAAGCTTGCCTTTAAACGACTGGTTGGCTAACTAGATTTGTGAAAGGGATTATTTTATTCTGTTGTTTTATTTGGTATTTTAATATTGCTCTTATTTATGGAATTTAATATATCTGTTTAATGCTTTTAAAATATACCACATTTCCCCAAAAATAAGACAGGGTCTTATATTAATTTTTGCTCCAAAAAATGTATTAGGGCTTATTTTCAGGGGATTTTCCCCCCATGTGCAACCATCTACATTTATTCAAATAGAGTCATGTAATCTTCTGGTTGCTGCGCAATGCAGCACAATGATGGAAGGCGGGCTTTCACTTAAGTAGGGCTTATTTTTGGGGTAGGGCTTTTATTACGAGCCTCCTGAAAAATCATACTTGGGCTTATTTTCAGGTTAGGTTTTATTTTCAGGGAAACAGGGTAGTAATAATTTATTATTTCGCTTTTAACGGGGCTTCTTTCAGTGCTGTAAGCTGCCTCGATCCTTTAGGAGAAAGGTGGCATATAAATATTTTAAGTAAATAAATAATAAATAAAATAACAGCAAGCAGAAGGAGAAGGTGTCTGTGGAAGGGGACTTTGATACACAAAAGATCACAATGAATTGAAATTGTTAGTCTTTAGGATGCCACAACATTTTTCAGCTGTAAAAGTTAAAACAAGACCTTTCAAAAGACAGCTACACCAACATATTGTTCCCCAAAAGGTATTCTCAGCAGAGGTAGGAACAGTTACTTTCTGGACTATTGCTTCCAGATTTCCCATATAATATAGACATGGAGGCTGAAGGATTGCGGAAATCCCCTCGCAAGCGTTTATTCTAAATCAGTGACTCTCTGAGTTTCCAGATGTTTGGATTTCAATGTCCAGATGTTTGGATTTCAATAGCAAGTGGCCAGAGATCTGGGAGTTAAAGACCAAAACATTTGAAAGACAAAAGACTGAAAAGCACAGTTCTAAGTAATCTTTAATTACCCAGGTATGATGTGGTCCCTAGAAAAATTTTAGGAAGCTTTAAAAGCAAACAAATTGCTTTTCTCTCCACGGGAGAGGAAACAAATTTGTTTGCTTTTAAACAAATTCTATAGGAAATTGGTGTGCCTCGATACTTGATTATACTGATAAAAATCCTATCAAAAAGCTAGCATTAGGACCGTGTACTGTATTTAGAAACAAGGGTGTGTCTTATCTCTGTACACTATCTCCTCAATCCACGCACAGAGTGTATCACACAGAAAGCTGAACTAGATTCAGATGAAGGCAAAGTGAAAGCTGGTGAAACAAACATCAATAATTTAAGATATGCAGATGATAACATCTTACTGGTAGGAGCATCAATGACATGAAACAACTCCTGATGAACATAAAAGAAGAAAGTGCAAAAGCAGTATTGCAGTTGAACATTAAGAAGGCAAAAATCATGATTATAGGCAAATTACATAACTCTGATGATGCAGCTTGTGCAAATATAATGTTAACTACTGATTCAAATGAGCCTACTCTAACTGTGATTTACAATGCCAAGGTAAGTTACTGCAGATGGAGACAGCAGCCCTGAAATTAAAAGGCGCCTTCTTCTTGGGAGGAAAGCGATGACAAATCTGGACAGCATCTTGAAAAGCAGAGACATCACCTTGCCAACAAAAGTCCGAATAGTCAAAGCTATGGTTTTTCCTGTCGTGATGTATGGAAGTGAGAGCTGGACCATAAAGAAAGCAGACCGCCGAAGAATTGATGCCTTTGAATTGTGGTGCTGGAGGAGGCTCTTGAGAATCCCCTGGACTGCAAGGAGAACAAACCTATCAGTTCTAAAGGAAATCAACCCTGAGTGCTCACTGGAAGGACAGATCCTGAAGCTGAGGCTCCAGTACTTTGGCCATCTAATGAGAAGAAAAGACTCCCTGGAAAAGACCCTGATGTTGGGAAAGTGTGACGGCAAGAGGAGAAGGGGACGACCGAGGATGAGATGGCTGGACAGTGTCTGCGAAGCAACCAACATGAACCTGACACAACTCCGGGAGGCAGTAGAAGACAGGAGGGCCTGGCGTGCTCTGGTCCATGGGGTCACGAAGAGTCGGACACGACTAAACGACTAAACACACACACACACACACAAGGTAAGTTACAACTGGAATAGGCTCATTTGATCAATGGAGGAGTTGATTCACCAAATCACCTTTGATTGAATGGGCCTACTCTAGTGCAATTTATTACACAAAGCAACAGTATTTTGGCCAATGTATCTTAACAACACCTCTGTCCATTCTTGCCAAAAGACGTATCTTAACAAAGTATCATCTAGATTTTGTGAGGGTGCGTCCCCCCACAGTTGGGGATTTGGGAAATTCCCTCTCTTTTGGGGGGGGTGACTCTACCCGCCAAAGATGGGGTCTGCAGCTTGGGGATCCATCTGGACCCGGCGCTCACTATGGAATCTCAGGTGGGATCAGTGGTCCGCACCGCCTTTTTTCATCTCAGGCGGATAGCCCAGCTGCGGCCCTACCTTGATGTGGGGGTGCTCACTACACTGGTGCATGCGCTCGTAATCTCAAGATTAGACCACTGTAATGCGCTCTACGTGGGGCTACATGTGAGGCTGCTGCGGAAACTACAGGTGGTGCAGAATTGCGACAGCCAGATTACTTAGTGGAGTGAAAAAATACCAACATATTTCGCCCACTCTGGCCGCATTGCATTGGCTGCCCATCCGATTCCATATCGACTTCAAAATGTTGATGCTTACGTATAAAGCCCTAAACGGTTTAGGGCCTCGATACTTGGCGGAACGCCTACTCCCACCAAGATCTACCTGTGTCACTCGTGCGAGCCAGGAGGTGAGGCTGAGGAGCCTAACGTCGAGGGAGGCCCGGAAGGAGAAGGCAAGAAATCGGGCCTTCTCGGCGGTGGCTCCTTGCCTCTGGAACAACCTACCTCCTGAGATTCGCGGGGCTTCCTCGCTGGGTATCTTTAAGAAACAATTAAAGACATGGATGTTTCGGCAGGCCTTCCCATCAGATAATTCCTGACGCTCCTCTTTTTTTCCCTCTACTGGTTTTCTCTCTTTGTAAGGTTTTTATCATTTATGCTGTTTATATATATATTATCATTTTCTGATTGTTAGCCGCCTAGAGTGGTCCTGAGCTGACTAGATAGGAGGGATATAAAATAAATAAATAAATAAATAAATAAATAAATAAATAAATAAATAAATAAATAAATAAATAAATTTTTTAAGTTCTTCTAGTTTCAATGAAATTTATTCTTACGTGGACTTTCTGAAAATTATTTGGAAAGAGCATGTGTTACCAGCAAACTGTGGCATATAAGAATTAATCAGCAAAAGAAAGCGCACACACTCTGAAATAACCTTCAGTTTCTCAGAGAAAAAATGAAGACATTCACTCTCCCCAACATAATAAACAATATGACTTCATTCCGCTCTGTCAATGTGTTGAGTAAAGACGGTGATAGAAAATCTCTAGAAGCATCCAGCAGGCCACGTCAGATCTGGGATAGATTTTTGCCACACCATGTGTTACTACAATTTGACTTCTTCAAGTAAGTAATTGTGTCTGATTTCTGAAGCAATCTCTCATTTGCACACTCTGCCTGGGTTAAAGGAGGTCCACGGATGTCACTCTGTTGCTTATGTTCTTGAAAGCAGGAGGGCTTGGATCTCCATGGTTACCACTTGGTAGAATCAAAACAAGCTTTGTAATTGATTCATATATTGTTCACTACGATTATCATAGGCACAGGTGGACTGGGTTTCTGGACTTTTAATAATTGTGCAGAAGACAGTCGGGAGCAGCTTTTGAAATCTGCACACGTTTCTGTGCCCTGAAAGTTGTCCACCTGTTTCTTGGAAACTAACCAATGGTTAAACCAATTGATTTTCCCAGTCCTCAAGGTAGATAAAGCACCAATATTGCAATGCTGGAAAGACATGCCAATTTTCTGTTGATCATTGGTCCAAGGACTTCACAACACTTTTGACATCTATTGGAGCCCATGGATATTTACTTAGATATGGGGTTGGTTTGTTAACATTTATATTTGCATTCTTCATTGTTATGTTTCTGTTAAACCCTCCCCTCTTTTTAGTTCCTTAAGTCTTTTTCCTTTTATATAATTTATATGATTTAAAGAGAATGGGATTTTTTCTTTTTGCAAAAGATAAAGTTTCAGAAAATGAAGACACATAAATCTGTGCCTTCCAATATTTCCTAGAAAAGTTACAGGAAATCTATACTTTGCTGGATTTGATCATCCTACTGCTCTCTCCCCCACTCCTATTCCATCTCTGTGATGCTATATAAGGTTCTCATCTATTTCCCCTGATTGGTTATCTTGGCATCTAAAAGTCCCATAAGAGCAAAAAGCAAGGGAGGAGCTGCAATATGTTGGTGCAGAGGAAACATTTTCCCTTTCCTGTGTGTCGAACAATGTTAACAGCACAGGAGCCTTGCACAAAATAAAATTGGCAACTCTAGCATACCCAGAAATTAAGTAGGATGGGAACAAATACAGTGGAACCTCGACTCACAAATGTCTCTACCTACGAACATTTTGACTTACGAACCGGTCTGGGCGCAAAATTTTGCTTCGACTTGCGAATGGAACTTCAACTTACAAACAAAAAAAGTGTTCTGTTTAGATGGTGTTCTCCTGCCCTTTTTTTAAGCTAAAAGGTGCTTGGTTTTTGTTTAAAAGGTGCTTGGTTTAAAAGGTGTTCTGCTTAGAAGGTGTTCTCCCCCCCTTTCCTGCCCTTTTTTTGACCTAAGTTCATCTTAGGTCAAAAGAAGAAAAAAGGAAAAAAAATTCTCCCCCTAGTGATAGAGTATGGATTAACCGGCTTTGCATTCATTCCTATGGGAACGAATGCCTCTACTTGTGAACGCTAGATAAGAACGAAAAACAGCCAGAATGGATTAAATGGTTTTCAATGCATTCCTATGGGAAAATTTCCTTCAACTTATGAACGTTTTGATGTATGAACACCGTTCCAATATGGATTAAGTTTGTAAGTCGAGGGTCCACTGTAACAGCTTTTAAAACCTGTCCAGATTGCAAGATATATGTGGGCAGGAACTACACATTTGGGATAATCCACTGCCACATGTCCTGCTTTAATGTGAATCCTCATTCACTCTTGAGAGTCCGCTGGACTTCAAAGAGAACAAACCTATCCATTTTGAAGGAAATCAACCTTGAGTGCTCACTGGAAGGACAGATCTTGAAGCTGAGGCTCCAATACTTTGGCCATTTCGTGAGAAGAAAGGACTCCCTGGAAAAGACCCTGATATTGGGAAAAGCGTGCAGGAGGAGAAGGGGATGACAGAGGGCGAGATAGTTGGACAGTGTCATCGAAGTGACCAACATGAATTTCACCACCAGGCAGTGGAATACAGGAAGGCCTGGCATGCTCTGGTCCATGGGGTCACAAAGAGTCGGACACGACTTAACCACTAAACAACAACAACATGGAGATGTCCCTATCCTGCAGGCTGGCCAGCGCTGGGAGGCTTCCTGCTGCTTCTGACAGCACCAGGGTCAGGACAGCTTTGCCTGCTTGGGGTGTAGGGAAAAAGGCGCTGCTGGATGAGCCCCAACTCCAGCAAAAACAAAGTCGCCAGCCAGCTAGGGGTGGGGTGGCCAGGAAGCCTCCTGGGCACTAGCTGGGCAGCAACACTGTCGGTTTTGCTGCATGACAAGCCCCGGGGCCCGGAAATATCAGCAGCTACCCCTAGCCCTAATCTAGCACTGGCCAGCTGGGATAGAAGTCCTGGTTTAAAAATGGCACCTGTGCATAATTTTTGAAAAACCATACCATTTCATCATGTCAAATGACCAAAGTTGCAATGGACTAAGGTTGGCCCTTCCTGAAAGTGTAGTTGTGCCCCTGGTTATAAGCTGGCGACAGCTTATAAACCCTGATCAGACTAGTCCAGAGGGCCTAAGGGCCATCCTTGCAAATGGCCAGCATCCTGAGGAGGTATGGCCGAAGTGGGCTCGGCATAGCTGAACTAGCTAATGAATTTTTTAAAAGACATAATAAGTAATTTTCATTTTGATGTGTTCTCCAAGGCTTTCACAGCCGGTGATTCAAAGGTTCTTGTAGGTTTTTCAGCTTGCTTGGCTGTGTTCTGGAAGTTTTCCTTCTGGCACCGAGAGAGGCTCGGAAGGAAAAAACTAGAAACTGGGCCTTCTCGGCGGTGGCCCCTCGGCTATGGAATGCCCTTCCTACAGAAATTCGGCTGGCACCCTCACTGGGTGTTTTTAAAAGACAGTTAAAAATCTGGTTATTTAAGCAGGCCTTCCCTCCATTCAGCTAGTTCTTTTATTTTTATTTTTCCCATTTTATCCTATTGGCAATTCTTTCCTAAATTAATTCTATTAACTAATATACCAATTGTATTTTTATGATTATTTATATTTTATATTGTCTTATTTTATGCTGTAAACTGCCCCAAGTAGACCTGGTCTAGAGGGGCGGGATATAAATTTAATAAATAAATAAAATAAATAACGTTTCACCAGTCTCTGTGGCCGGCATCTTCAGAGGACAGGTGCTAGAACTCTGTCCTCTGAAGATGCTGGCCATAGAGAGTGGCGAAACGTTAGGAAGAAAAACCTCCAGGCCACCGCCGAACAGCCCAAAAAACGGACAACAACCACTAATTTTCATTTCCTTAATATTTACATTAACATATTATTTATAAGGTCATACTACGATTTTATGGAAGTTTTCATTTTACTGAGGTTTTACTAAGGGTAATATTTTAAGAAAACAGCCACAGAGGATCACCGCTTCTTCTCCAGCTCTTTTCTTTCTTTGGTTAGTATTAGTTAAATTTATTTAGTTGTTAAAGAGAGCTTTTCCCTTTTAAATGCCTATTTGGCAGCCAAAACAGCATTTAAAATGAAAACTGGAATTGAGGTTTTTTTTCTTTTTATTTTGTAAAACTGTTCTTGCATGTGCCTGTCTTCTTCTGATGTTTCCGTTTTTTCATTGTTTTAAGTTTAGTACTTTTACGTTAATATTTTTAATATTATTTACTCTTACTCTTACAAGTTTACTTGCATTTTTTATATTTTAAGTTGTGCATCTGTCCTCTCACACACTCCCTAGCACTCTGTAAGTAGCCTCAGATACCTAAGCTGCGAGAAAATTGGAGTGTACATGAAACCTATTGGGTCTTAACCATGAGCAGAACAGTCCGTCCCACCCATGTTTCCTTTTCTGCCACTAGTTATACAAGGGAGAATCTAACACAGTGCTTCTCAGTTTAGGCCACCTAGTTGTTCTTGGACTGCAATTCCCAGAAGCCTTCACCACTTACTATGTTGGCTGGGGTTTCTGGGAGTTTCAGTCCAGGAACACTTGTGTTATCCAGGACTGGGAACCACTGCTCTAACCTGTTAGACAAGCAGAAAGCCTCTTTGTTTTCAGTGGGGCAACATCTTGCTTGCATCACTCCACTGGAGGAAATGCAGGATTAGAACTGTTAACAGTCTCCATTTGTGAATAGGATCCTGCTTGTCATGAAACAGATATGCATAGTTATCCTCTGAGTGGATGGGTGTTGGCTTTATTTCATTTTTGACCAAGACTCCCTGGAAAAGACCCTGATGTTGAGAAAGTGTGAAGGCAAGAGGAGAAGGGGACGGCAGAGGACAAGATGGTTGGACGGTGTCATCAAAGCGACCAACATGAATTTGACACAACTCCGGGAGGCAGTGGAAGACAGGAGGGCCTGGTTTGCTCTGGTCAATGGGGTCACGAAAAGTCAGACATGACTTAACGACTAAACAACAACAACAACATGGTGGCTTTACAATAATTACTGTTATGCTAAACAGTTGAACAGATTTAAGCCTGCATACCACACATCCAAATCCCTTTCCCTACAGAAACACTGAGGGGGAGAGAGAGAGAGAGAGAGAGAGAGAGAGAATTAAAATGCCTTGCCCATAGCCGTAAGTCCAGAATTGCTGTATGAATGTTATTGGCCAGATGGGAGTTGGCAAAATTGCTTTTCTGGACTACAGTTCTCAGAATCCCACATCCAGCTAACCTTTAGCTTCTATCTTCCTCCTGTATTTAATCTGTGAGACAGAAGAAGGAACATATCCACCCACACCAGGCATACAATAATAAACAACTAAACAACTAAACAACTAAACAAATACATACATACATACATACATACATACATACATACATACATACATACATACATACATACATACATACATACATACATACATACATACATTGGTGTGCCAGTAGATCAAGCAGCAGATCAGGTAGCACGTAGGACGCCTCTCAAACTGTGGTTGCCAGAGATACTCACCTGGATTAAACTGGTAATTTCTTTGACTCTCCTTAGTTGTCAAGATACTTTATCTATAGAGACTGGAGGAGATTCCATCTTCTTTGGCTCTTATGAAAATTGATTAAAACCCACAAGGCTTTCAACAGAGAAAGCAGGCCGAGCGCATTAAGACAAAACACTTTTGGAACTCTTCACAAAGCAGCAGTACGATTTCACTTTCTCTTTCTTTCTATCTGCAAAGGAGGGGGCAGAAAAGAAGGGCAAAAGTCCTCTCAGGGGAAATTCCAGGAGCAATTGATTAATGATTTACTGACAGAAGAAGGCTATTTATGTAGGTAACTCATTTGCACCGAGGCTTACAAATACCCGAAAAGAATGGTGTTATTGACTGAAAAGTTAGTCAACCATATCTGAAGGGATCCTGTGCTAACTGGATCGGCCCTTCCGTGAGGCAGAGTGAGGTGGCTGCTTCGAGGTGAGAGATGCAGGTAGCAGGTGCAGCAGGAGAGTTGGAGAAGAGAAATCTATATTGCACAAACTGCTTTACACCCTGTAAATTAACCTGCTACCCTTGAGCACAGTGTATCATGGCCAGAGCTGATATATAATCGAACAGCTGATCAGTTTCTATACATGGATTCTATACAACACCTTGGCATTCACCTTGGCGTTCAATCTGGCATTTATATGGTTATTTGTTTTCTTTCTTTCATTGAGACACAATTCCAAGAGATCAAAGTACAACTAAGGATGTGATCTAACAGGTATAAAGTCGCATGTCCAATTGCTTTCATTAAAGGCAGGGCTGGGCAATTAATTTCTATAGGGGGGCACATGAAAAATCTGACTGTGTTCAGGGGCTGAACCAACTTTACTTAAAAATAAAATGAAACAGTGATGTTATGATTGCTTTTTATTTTAAACTTGTTAATCTTCACAAATACTAAAGAGGTTTTTTGCGGTATGTTAAAGATAAGCAACTGATTGACTTTAGACAAAAAGCTATAAATGGTTTTGATGTTCAAAATTGTCTGCGGGCCGGACAGGAGTGGCTCGCGGGCCGTATGTGGCCCTCGGGCCGCACTTTGCCTAGGTCTGATTAAAGGAATGCTTTAATGGGAACAATCTCCCTTAAAATGACCCTTCCATTTGTCAGGGAATCACTGCAGTCAGGCCCTCCAAAGGAGTGGCCCTACAGCTGGGCCGAAAAGGTCGAATTTGGGCAGAGATTGGGATTGGTCTGGAGCACATTTCCTCACAAGTTGTGTGATCGCCGGGAAATAGATCACCAGACTGCACCAAAAGTGACCTATTTCTCTCCGTGATCACACCCTAAAAGTAACACATGATACTGAGGAAGACACAGTGGGTGCGAAAGGAAAAGGAGACTGACAACTGACCCCACCAATGAATCCTCTGGAGATCCGCCTAGAGTGGTCAAAATGACCAGATAGGCAGGGTATAAATAAAATAAAATAAAAATAAATAAATAATTATATAAAAAATCCTACCCATTAAAACGCCAAGGAGGGTTCAGACTGAAGCTAATGAGCGCTGTACACCCCCTTGTCACTTATCTGCTACTTATCTTGTAGAAGTCAGACAAAGTGGAAGACTGACATCATCCTTGCTAGCTAGGATTCATATTCTACATTTTTCTCCACCTTACCCTTAGTTTACTAGCTTAGTTTATTAACCTTTTGTTGTTGTTGTGTGTGTGTTTAGTCGTTTAGTCGTGTCCGACTCTTCGTGACCCCATGGACCAGAGCACGCCAGGCCCTCCTGTCTTCTACTGCCTCCCGGAGTTGTGTCAGGTTCATGTTGGTTGCTTCGCAGACACTGTCCAGCCATCTCATCCTCGGTCGTCCCCTTCTCCTCTTGCCATCACACCTTCCTAACATCAAGGTTTTTTCCAAGGACTCTTTTCTTCTCATGAGATGGCCAAAGTACTGGAGCCTCAGCTTCAGGATCTGTCCTTCCAGTGAGCACTCAGGGTTGATTTCCTTTAGAATTGATAGGTTTGTTCTCTTTGCAGTCCAGGGGATTCTCAAGAGCCTCCTCCAGCACCACAATTCAAAGGCATCAATTCTTCGGCGGTCTGCTTTCTTTATGGTCCAGCTCTCACTTCCATACATCACGACAGGATTGTTGTTGTTATGTGCTGTCAAGTCAGAACTGAAAGATAGTGATCCTAATAGGATTTTCAAGGTAAATGAGGTATTTAAGGAGTAGCTTTACGAGTTCCATCCCCACCTCCAGTGAGTTTCCATGGCAGGGTCAAGGAATTGAACCCAGGTCTTCTGAATCCATGAACTGAACCCAGGTCCTTCACTCCAACCACCATTACATACTGGGTACCCCAATTTAACTTTGCACCACTAGAATTAAGTGTGCATGTGACTAGATGAAGGCCTATATTTTTCTTGTATGGGGTTTGAATGGATAGGTCAGAATTAGTACTCTGAGGTCTGTCTTTCCTCTCCCGTCACTACCTTTCTTTTTTCTTCAGACTGGTAGAAATACAACTGCCTCTTGCCATGTCCACAGTCCACAGTAAGGATCCCCGTGGGAAGAAGTAAAATCTTCCTGTGTTGCTTCCTTTCTATGAACATTTATTGTCTACCATGTCTCCAAAATGGGTGGTACTGTACTGTACAGCCCCACCCCGTTCTCAAGTCGTAGCTACTGTATTTGCATTTCCGCATTTGTAGGAATGGAGTTTTTCATGTGGTTCTGGAAATGCACAAACACTGTTAGGGACCTTGGCAAAAATTGGATTGGAATGTCACCAGAAGGGCACAGGGCGGATCAGGTAGCAATCTGTCTGCCCTTACATGGGCATAGACAGGGTCAGGAGGCTGCTGCATCTATTTAAGACTAACACGTTTATTTATTTATTTATTGGACTTATATACCGCCCCATAGCGCTACAAGCACTCTCCGGGCGGTTTACAATTTTTTAAATTATACAGGCTACACATTGCCCCCCCCCAGCAAGCTGGGTACTCATTTTACCGACCTCGGAAGGATGGAAGGCTGAGTCAACCTTGAGCCGGCTACCTGGGATTTGAACCCCAGGTCGTGAGCACAGTTTTAGCTTGCAGTACAGCGTTTTAACCACTGCGCCATGAGGGTCTATTGCAGTATGAGCTTTTGTGGTTACAATTCCTATCTTTAGACACTTGTTTTGACATACAGTGTGTCTGAAGAGATAGATTGGAAAGCTTATACTGAAATAAAATGTGTCAGTCTTAAAGGTTTACCATCATTTTCACTGCTGCTATTTTTGAGAAATTTTAGTAATCTAATAAAAGTACATTGAACTCTGAATTATTATGTGGGAGGAAGATAGCCCAGAGAGAGATCCAGTGTGGTGTGCTGGATAGAGTGTTAGACTAGCACTCAGGAGACCTGGTTCAAATCCCTTTTCAGCCATGGAAATGTACTGAGAGATAGTAGTGGTTAAACCATTCCTTGAACATCTCAAATACATTGGTGCCTCGCAAGATGATTGCCTTGCAAGACGATTAATGCGCAAGACAATTAGTTTTTGCCATTGCTGTTGCGCTTCGCAAGATGATGTTTTCTATGGACGATTTTTGCAAGACGACGATTTTTCCCCATTGGAACGCATTAAGTAGATTTCATTGCATTCCAATGGGGAACCGCGTTTCACAAGACGATGTTTTCTATGGACGATTTTTCCCCATTGGAACATATTAAGTAGATTTCAATGCATTCCAATGGGGAACTGCGTTTCGCAAGACAATGTTTTCACAAGACAGCGATTTTCGCTGAACGAATTAACATCGTCTTGCAAGGCATCACTGTACATGGACAAGCTTTTAGGCTCACCATACTTCAGAAGTGACTAGATGGCACATAGCAACAACATTTTACAGAACATCCCACCCATGATTCCACTCCTCCAGGCTCTGATAAATTCTAAGAAAGATGAATGTTTTGCCTAATGGCAAGAAATACTGTGGACCATTCCCTCTGCACACAGTCTTTGTCCCTCTTGACAGCAAAAAAGACCAATGTAGTTTCAGATAAAGCTCAGAGAACACCTGTTCATAAAAAAAAGGATTGGAAGGAAGGCCAGGTCACAAAGACAGAGTATAGACAGGTAGCAAAGAATTGCAAAGATGGTGTTAAGAAGATGAACACTGAAAATGAGGCAGGATTAGCAAGAGTTGCTAAAACCAAGAAAAAAAAGTATTCTTCAAGTACGTGCAAAAGACAAGGAAAAGAATTAATGGCTTAGCTACTCAATGGGGATGGAAAAATAATAACAGATGACAAAGAAAAGGCAGAAGTGGTCAGGAGGATTGCAGCTCGATTGATTATTGATAAATAGTCAATGAATACTTTATTACATTGAACAAATTCAAATCTCCAGGATGAACTATATCCAAGAGTATTGAAGGAGCTGGCTGAAGAACTCTCGGTAACTACAATATCTATTGTTTTCTTGAAATCATGGTAGAGGGGTGAAGGGCCAGATCACTGGAGGATGGCTAACATTGTCCCATCTTCAAAAAGGAGGAGCCTGGAAACTATAGACTAGTCAACCAGGTTTCAATCCCAGAGAAAATTCTGAAGCAGATTATAAAGCAATCACTCTGCAAGCACCTTGAAAACAATGCAGTAATAACTAGAAGCCAACATAGATTTGTCAAGAACAGATCCTGCCAGACTAATTAACTTATCTTTTGGTCAGATTACCTTCCAGGTAGATGATAGGAATGCTGTAGATGCAGGAGAATGGTATAAGGAGACAAGTATCTAGTTGCCATGTGTGCTCCCAGAGGCATCTGGTGGGGCCACTGTGAGGTACAAGAAGCTGGGTTAGATGAGCCCTTGGCCTGATCCAGCAGGGCTCTTCTCATGTTCTTATGTTCTGTATATGCAATATATCTTGACTTAAGCAAAGCCTTTGAGTAAGGGTCCATGATATTCTGAGTAGCAGCTAACTCAGTGTCGGCTGGGTAGAATGACTGGTTACAGGTGGATAAACAACTGGTTACAGAATTTTACTCAAAGAGTGCTTATCAATGGCTCCTTCTCAAACTGGGAGGAAGTAACAGGTATGGTACCACAAGGCACAGTCCTTGGCATGATGCTCTTTGAAATTTTTATTAATGACTTGGATTAAGGGAAACTTTTAATAAAAAATTCTGAACACGTTCAGAAAGAGATCTGAAAGAATTGGGCATGTTTAGTCTTGAGAAAAGAAGACTGAGAAGAGTTATGGTTGCATTTTTTTACATACTTGAAATCTGTCATACAGAGAAGTGATAGGATCTCGCTCATTCCAAAGTTCAGACACATATTAATGGGCTCAAGTTAAAGGAAGCCAGATTTTGGTTGAATGTCAGGAAAAACTTCGTAACTGTTAGAGTAGTATGACAATCAAACCAATGAGGTGGTAAATGCTCCAGTGATTTAGATTCCTGCCTTAAGCAACGGGTTGGACTCAATGACCTTATAGGCCTTTTCCAACTCCATTATTCTATGATTCTCTTATTCTATGATTTTTATGATTATATAATCATCCCACAGCACATCTGTACAGTAAATGTCCCAAACTGCATTTACATAATCCCAGGCAACATTATTCTGGATTCAGGCAGCCCACTATGACGCATTTTGAGAATGCCTACATTCATAGGGTTGGACATGCCAACTCTCCTGGAACAAAAGGCATCCATCTTATGCAAGAGAAGTATTAGAGATGCAGGACGTAGCTGCTGATGGCACTACAGAAGAGCTGGTATTTGTAGAGACAAGGCCATAGATGCTGTAGGAACAAGTGATGACACATCTCATGTGCTTTCGCAGAACATGAGAACACCCTTCATGCACTACCACTTTTATCTGTGCCCACATAGGTGCGAGAAAAGGGGTCATAACTGCTTTCTCAATGAGATGATTCTTTGCCTTTCGTATCTTCCTGTCCTTGGGGTAGATGTAACTGTAGTTCCTCTACTGTTTGTGTCTTTTCACAGCGATCTCTCACAGCTCCCCCGCCTTCCTTTTCCCCTTGGGTAGGGGTACACTCAACATTGTACAGAAATGGCCTTGTAGGGTTTCCATAGAGACTGTGCCTGAATCCAGATCAAATAGGTTCCTTTTCAAAGAGCCATTAAGAGAGAGAAGATGATGAAGAATTCCCTCTGGATGCAGGTTTGCCCTTGGCAACAAGTTGAGTTCTTTCTTTTTGGTTACCATTCTCATTGCTGTGGGAAGGGTGTTGTGAGCCAAACTTTATCTTTTGCTCTCCTACCATAATGCCCCTGGCTCATCGATCGGTGAAGTTATTTCTCTGTGTCACTAGCAGAGCTGTTACAGGCCAAAGTGTTATTCACACTCAGTAAACAAGTATTTTTCGGAACTTGCCATTGATGGACTCCTGCCACCCACTTAAATATATTTATTCTAATAAAATTGCCTGTCAACAATGTGATGTCTGTACTAAATAAACAGATGTTTAGAAAACTTCACATTTTGTGTTCAGAATACTCACTGTATGCGACAGCGTTCAGCAAAATGAAAACCTGCCTCAGATCGTCCCAGCTTCTTAAAAAAATTGCTATTCTCCTGCTTTCTAAAATTGGAAGAAACAGAAGGAAAAACAAATTAGGAGGAAAAATAAGCAATGCAGGATTTGTTCAGAGTTGGAGAGATTGGTAGTGAAGCAATGTCTCACACAGTCATGGACTGTTATATGGGAAGACAGGTCTGCTATCTGCTGTATGATTAAATTCACCAACTCCAAATTAAGTCCGGGGAGATGTTGCATGGTTAGGTGAAATTCAGTAAATCACCCAACCCCCTCTCCTTTCTTCCCTTCTGGACTATCTCCGCTTTAATATTCTATTTCTTAGATCTAGCTAAATGATATAGCAGTTAATTGGCCTTTCCTATTCTGGTACTCTCCAGATGTATTAGACTACAGATCCAAACGCCCAGCTTCCATGCTGGTTTGGAATGCAGGCTGCTGTATTCCAATACACTTGGAAGGTGCGGATTTAGCTTAAAGAACAGAGTCACATGCACAAGAGTTTTCCCCAATGATTTTACAGATTATTCGTTCTAATGATGCTGTTGTTGCTATCAGTGAACTTAACGATCAACAAATGAATAGCATATTGAGAGCTCGTCCACACATCAATATTATTCTGGTCATTCCAGAGTATTCCTGAACAGCTAGGCTTCAAATGCACACTAATGAATGCAAATCAGAGAAAGGAGGAACAAAAAAACATAACCCTGGAAACTAAGGTGATTTATACCACAGTGACAGGTAGCGCTAGAATGATCTCTCTGCTTACACTTTCAAATTAACTATTTTGAGGTAGGGCGGCTGAATAGCATTTCCATTAACTCATTACATCACCAGCTTTAGAAAAGGCCCAACCAGTACAAACACTATCTTAACTTTAGCACCGAATTAAAGCTTGGCTGTCCACTGAAGCATAATGGGACGTGGTGGCGCTGTGGGCTAAACCGCAGAAGCCTTTATGTGCTGCAGGGTCAGAAGACCAAGCAGTCATAAGATCGTAAGATTGAATCCACGTGATGGAGTGAGCCCCTGTTGCTTGTCCCAGCTCCCGCCAACCTAGCGGTTCGAAAGCATGCAAATGCGAGTAGATTAATAGGGACCACCTTGGTGGGAAGGTAACAGCATTCTGTGTCTAAGTCGCACTGGCCATGTGACCACGGAAGATTGTCTTCGGACAAACGCTGGCTCTATGGCTTGGAAACGGGGATGAGCACCGCCCCCTAGAGTCGAACACGACTGGACAAAAATTGTCAAGGGGAACCTTTACCTTTACTTTTACCTGTCCACTGAAGCATTTGGCAACTGATCAGGGCTTTGTTTTTAGTCCTTCAGTTTGCTGGTTCTTGTCTTGATTATTTGAATTGTTAATGACAAGAAACCTGCTGGTGTTCCCATAATGGTTGAGTACTTTTCCACAACTAATCATGGGAGGTGGCCTTTTGCTGACAGAGAGCACTAGAGTCAGGGTGGCCTAAACTCCCAGGTGGCATTAGAGCTTAGTCCTCCCCCTCCCCCGGCACTTGAGCTGCCCCAAAGCAAAATACCGGTTTTTAAATGCTAATTATAGCTGGCTGGATAGCTCAGTAATGTAGGCATTTGGCTGCAGAGATGGAGGCTGGGAGTTCAGTTCTGCACTGTGCCTCTGGGGAGAAAAGCCAGCCTGGGTGGCCTTGGGCAAGCTGCACAATCCTAGGATGCCTCCAGAAGAAGGGAAAGGCAGACCACTTCCGAGTACTTTTTACATACGTAGAAGACTCTGTAAAGGTTTGCCCAAAGTCTTGACTGACTTGATGGCACACAATCATTATTAAATGCTGATCATCACACTGAGCACTCTTGTTTTCTGCTGTGTGAAATTGGTTGAAGGGTGTTTGGGGGGGGGTGGGCATCAAGACTTAGCAGCTTTTTATCAGTGATTTAGGATCTTTCATTTGTCCAAAGTCAAGATGAGTTAGGATTTTTCGTTGCTCAGAGGTGTTGACAGGCGATTAATGTTCCATCTACTTGAAGGTCTCTCGCACATCCTTGAAAAGGCAGCAACATGTCGACTAGCCCCTAGAACGATCACCCTTATCTCCCACCCCACATAAAACAGCCGAATGAGGATCTATAATTTGCTTGATTCACTGAATATACAGCTACAGAAACCAGGGGAAAGACATGAAGTTTTGTTATTTAAGTTTTTGTTAAAGCTGAAGAGATAAACCACCATAAATTCTAGGGAAACTCTGAACTCCACAGAGCTTTGAAAATATACCATGCCCTCAATGTCCACCAATGAGCTTTCTCATTGAGCAAAATAAGTTAACTTGCCCATAGTGCTGTCACACCAGGAAGTGGTGGGTGGCTGAGTCTAGCAACCCTTTAAATTTCCCACAAGCTTCCCAATCGAACAGTGGGATTGCAGGAAGTAGATAAACAACTTGGCACTGCATTGCAGATCAACAGTTTTTCTCGTTGATCCTAGTATTACCCTTTTGCTTGTTTTGCTGTATACTGCCTGGGGCTATTTATCTATGCAGCTGATTGTACAATATAACTGGTATTTACCCTGATTGAGTGAACAGGACACGGGAAGAAACTCAGCCAAGAATAACCAAGGAATACGAGAAAGCCATCAGAGGCTGGGCAGTGGAGGGGAAGGAGGAAGAAACATTATATAATTGTTGTTGTTGTTTAGTCGTTAAGTCTAAACTCTTCGTGACCCCAGAGCATGCCAGGCCCTCCTCTTTCCCACTGCCTCCCGGAGTTGTGTCAAATTCATGTTGGTAGCTTCGATGACACTGTCCAACCATCTCGTCCTCTGTCATCCCCTTCTCCTCTTGTCTTCACACTTGACCAACACCAGGGGCTTTCCTAGGGTCATTATATAATGGTTAATCATAAATAAATGGTGTACAAAGTGACAGAAGTAACATACAACCCCAAGCAACACAATTGCAGGGAAGAATTTTGGCTCGTCATACAGGCATCAAAAACAGGGGTGGGGACGCCCTTCTCCTTTTTAGGGAATCGTTAGCTATGCAAGCAGAGCAATTGAGGGGCTTGCAAGTAACAACAAAGTACTATTAATATTACAGTGAGGCCAGAATGTGGTGGCCAGACTGGTGGTTGCTGTGAGCAAATTTGATCACATCACTTCAATGATGGTCAGCCTCCACTAGTTTCCTGTTGTGTCTTGGATCAGGTTCAAGGTTTTGACACTCATGTATAAAGCCCTTCACAGTTTTGGAGCACATTACCTGTTGGATAATCTTTCCCCAATGTCATCTGCCTGACACACTAGCTCATCTCAGGACAGGTTCCTTCATCTCCCAGAGGTAGGGCCTTCTTGGTGGTGGCCCTATGGAACCAGCTTTCAGAAGAGCTACACTTGGCCTCCTCCCTGGTATTTGTTTTAAAAGACAGTTGAAAACACTTCTTTTCCGAGACGCTTTTCAATCTAACCGTGGTTGAACCTTTTGCCTCCAGCTCTGCTTTTCTGTGATAACTTGTTGGTTCCACTGTTTTTTGTTTGTTTGTTTGTTTGTCTAATGCTCTTGCCATGTTACTGCTATTTGCATTCTATTTAATGTTTTGTCATGACACTTTGTTTTAATCCTTTGTAAACTGCCCAGACATCTTCCAGTCTCTAAAATCTTCCAATCTCTTGGAAGATGTTAGAGGCACCAGGCCTCTTGCTAAGAGGGTCATGCACTCCAAGATGAGTTTTTAAACTTGGTGTTTTGCAGATAAGAGGACTGGACAGTGTCACCAAAGCTACCAACATGAATTTGTCCAAACTCCGGGAGGCAGTGGAAGACAGGAGGGTCTAGCGTGCTCTGGTCCATGGGGTCATGAAGAGTTGGACACGACTTAACAACTAAACAACAAAAACAAAACTGCCCAGAATAGTACTTTGGCACAATAAATTAAAGTAAAAAACAAAATAAATAAAAATAAAATTCTTGAATGTGTGGCCATTCCAAAACTGGAACATTCTTCTTCTTTCAGCTCTTGTTTCGAAGGTCTTCACTGTGGCAGAACGAATGTGACAGATGGAAGAGGCAGGTGGTAACAACAATAGAGATGTCCAGACACGGAGCCTGTGGTTTCCTACCTATTTATCTTCTGGTGCAATTAATCCTACAGATCAGTGGCTTCCCACATGGGCTTTTGGAAGTTAGTCAGAAGGACCTGTCAGAGTGGCATTGTCTAAGTGATTGACATGGCTTTGATACATGGTGCTTTCTAATACCATAGGTGGTTTCTCACCTGGAAACACATCCCCCTGCTGAGAAATCACATCCTTCAAGGTCTATTCCAATCCCTTGGAAGATGTCAGAGCCACCAGGCCTCTTGCTAAGAGGGTCATGCACTCCAAGCTGAGGTTTCAAACTTGGTGTTTTGCAGAAGAGAACACTAGAGTGTTACATTCCACCAGTTATATGCACATCAAAAATGGGAATCAGAGCTTGGAAACATTCAATCTTTTTTGGGTACCAATCCCCAGAATCCTTTTCCCAGTACGGCCATGCTGTCTGGAAAATATGGGAGCTGTAAATTTAAAAATCAACTTTTCTATATTTTTTTTAAAAAATATGGAAACATAGCTTCATAACTAAAAGTTTTGTGAGACTACTTGGTATGCACACCCCTTGACTCACAGTCATTACAAAATGTTCAGCTGCAGGCCTCCTCTGCCACAAATCTAGTCAAAATCCAGATTGTATTCATACCTTCCTTTGAAAGGAGGAATCCTTGAGGTGTGGAGATAAAAAGCAAGATCTCTTCCGTTCCAGCACCGTGCCAGGGAATAGCCACTCTTACTGCTCCCATCTCTGACACATTAGCATATAAAATAATAATAAGATATTGATTTGTGGTATTTTTTACAGGGCCTATTTTTCTTGATGAAATTGAGTTTATGCTTTCAGAGTCTTCCTTTTATGCAGAAAGGCTCTGCAGGAGGCACACTGGATTAAAGCAGTTTCTGTCTGTGCTTATCTGCTCCATTAGGAAATGAACAATGGAAAGATTCCCGCCACTTCAGCTGGATTTAGGACATCAAAGGGGTGAACACTGTGTCTGAGCAGCAGGGAGGTCTCCCAGTGGCTAATGAAGTCTCAACAGGGAGAAAATGCACCATTACCTGTAAGAGAGTCTCTTTTGCCAAGTTCGTTACTGGATGACCTTTCATTGCCCATTATCCCTCAGTACGACTCTTGGCAATAAAAGAAAGGCACCACACCAATCTTGTCTGATTATGGAAGGTAAGTAAGGTCAGACCTGGTTAGTAGTTGGATGTGAGTCTGAAACTCTTGGTACCTGTTGCCCCTCAGAAGTTGATAATACTGGCGCAACACAGCAATCATCTCACTCAGATCTAAGGCAATTTTGACAGTGCCTGTAACGCTTCTCAGTGCTCAGAAAAGTTACTTCTCCAGACACTGGCAAAACATTTATTACTTTATTTTTATTTCATAGAATCATGAAGCTGGAAGGGGCCTGTCAGCCAATCAAGTCCAACCCCCTGTTCAGTGCAGGAACGCAAATCAAAGGATATTTCTTTTGAATGCCTCTTGAGCACTAATTTCCTTCCCCCCCCATCTTGAACTACATTGCTATTGTTGTTTTTCATTGTAGTATATTGTTTTTATTCTATTTTTTATTGTTAGCCACCCAGGTGGGTGGGGTATTAAATAAATAAATAAATAAATAAATAAATAAATAAATAAATAAATAAATAAATAAATAAATAAATAAATAGCCTCTCAGAGTAATTGGTTCCATTACCATACTGCTCTAACAGGAAGGTTTTCCTGATATTCAACCGAAATCTGGCTCTCTGTAACTTGAGCCCATTGTTGCATGTCCTGCACTCTGGGATGATCGAGAACAGATCCCGCCCCTCCTCTGTATGACAGCCTTTCAAATATTTGAAAACTGCTATCCTATCACCCCTCAGTCTTCTTTTCTCAAGGCTAAACATGCCCAATCCTTTCAGCCTTTCCTCATAAGGCTCTGTTTCTAGACCCCTGATCACCCTTGTCGCCCTCCTCTGAACTTGTTCCAATTTGTTAGCATCCTTCTTGAAGTGTGGTGTCCAGAACTGGACACAATACTCAAGGTAAGGCCTAAGCAGCGCTGAATAGAAAGGGACTAATGCCTCACAGGATTTGGAAACTATACCTCTGTTAATGCAGCCTAAAATAGCATTTTAGGTATTCCCCCTTCTTGTAACTGTGTACAGTGGTGCCTTCACTTACAAACATCCTAACATATGATCATTTTGAGTTACGACCAGCTCCGGCTACAAAATTTCGCTTCGACTTGCGGCCGGAGCTTCCAGTTACGAACACAAAAAGGCAAGGAAAAAAGGCAAGAAATTCAAATTGCTAACTGTTGGTGGTGAAGAGGCTGCTTCTTTGCAGCTCTCTCGCCCAGCAGTTAGAGAGTATGTGATAGGAGGAGGCTGCCTAGTAAGGTAAAGTGCTGCTTTCTGCTTTTTAATTACTGTTCTTGGTGTTTTGGCAGCATGGTTTTGGGTCTTGGGAAGTTTCTTTGTTTTTTGGTTATCCCCCCCCCCCATTTCTGATGGGTCTTTGAGGGTTTGGTTGCTTTTTGCAGTTTTTTCTCCCATTTCTGATGGGTCTTGGAGGGTTTGGGGCTTTTTTCACCATTTCCGATGGGTCTTGGGCGGGTTTGGTTGCTTTATGGAGTGTTTCCCCCCCATTTCCGATAGGTCTTGGGGGGTTTGTTTGTTTTTTGGGTTTTTCCCCCCATTTCTGATGGATCTTGCATGCTTCCCTTACAGGGACTTCCAGGCGGGGGAATTCAAATTTGCTAACCGTTGGTAGGCGAAGAGTCTGCTTCCTTGTAGCTCTTTCGTCCCAATGGTTAGAGTGAGTGCGATCGGAAAAGGCTTCGGACTGCCTGGTAAGTTAAAGTGCTGCTTTCTGCTTTTTGAAAACTGTTCTGGGTGGGTTTTGCAGGGAACACTTCCATTTTAAAGAAAAAATTGTAGAAGAAAATAAGAGAATAACTAATCCCTTTCTGGTGATTACGGTAGAGTGCTGAAAAAATTATAGATATATATTGAGTCCACCTAGATGGCTTGTAGACAAAGGGCCTTTTCGGCAGCTGCCCCCAGACTACAGACTGCCCTCCTGACTGAGATTCGTCTTGCGCTGACGCTGATGACTTTTCGGCACCAGGTCAAAACCTTCCTGTTCCAGAAAGATTTTAATTGAAATAACATCAACTGTGGGTCCTGATGCCAATTTTTAGAGTATCTATTTTAATTGTAATTTAATCGTTTTATTTTTTTATTGTATTTTAATTGAATTTTAATTGTTGTAAGCCGCCCAGAGACCTTTGGGTAGAGTGGGCGGCATATTAAATAAATAAATAAATAAATAGTGGAGGTTCAGAGTTTCCCCAAAACTCTTAAAAATAAAATTAAAGAAGTATTAATAGATA
The DNA here is from genome assembly GCF_051106095.1 of Pogona vitticeps. Classification (NCBI taxonomy): domain Eukaryota; kingdom Metazoa; phylum Chordata; class Lepidosauria; order Squamata; family Agamidae; genus Pogona; species Pogona vitticeps. The sequence continues at coordinate 340,922,642 of NC_135783.1, read as the reverse complement.
AAGGGTTAAAGACAATAAAGAGTTGGATGAAAAAGATAAAAGATAAAAATACTATAAAGGAAACTTTGGAGGAAGAAGGAATATCCTGGTTAAAAGTACTCCAGATAGGAGGTTGGATTAGAGAGCAGACAAGAAAAGGAGAGATTAGAAAGCTGATAAAATTTGAGAGGATTATCGAACAAAGACAGGATCAAGAAGAAGGAAGCAAAAGAAAGGGAACAGTTAGTGTAATTTATAAAATTTTAGTACATTCAGGATTTGAGCAAGCAACAATGAAAAACCAATGGAAGGAGGACTTTGAGGAAGAGATTAAAGGAGAGGACTGGAATAAGATATGGTCACAAAGAATAATGAAGGATGAAAGAAAATTATTATGCAGTAGTGCCTCACTTAACAGCGATAATACGTTCCAGGAAAATCGCCGTTAAGTGAAAACATTGTAAAGTGAAAAAAACCCCACTGAAACGCATTGAAACCCCTTCAATGCTTTCCACTGGGGTCGAAACTCACCGTCCAGCAAAGATCCTCCATACAGCGGCCATTTTCGCTGCCTGTCTTGCGAGGAATCCATCCCAGAAAACAGCGGTGAGCCATTTTGTTTACCCGACGGCCATTGTGAAACCGCCAATCAGCTGTTTTAAAATCGTCATTTTTTGAATAATCGGTTCCCAACGCAGGGAACTGATCATCGCAAAGCAAAAAAACCCCATTTAGACCATCATTTTGCGATCGCAAAAAAGATCGTTGTAATGTGGTTTCGTCATAATGCGGGGCAATCATAAAGCGAGGCATGACTGTAAGGTAGGATGGAGATGCGTTTTAAGGAAATTAGAAAAATTGTTGGATGCGATATTCAGATATCACAAATTATTGGCCTCCTGAACGTAATTAAGAATTATCATCTGAAAAATATCAGAAAGAGTTAGTTGTTATAATGGTTACAGTGGCAAGGTTAATATTTGCAAAGAACTGGAAAAGCGACAAATTAATTTTGAAGATTGGCATAACGAATAGTGGAGCTTAGCGATTAATGATAAATTAACACGTGAAATGAAAATAAGAAGAGGAATGGTAAAGTCTAAAGATTTCAAAGATGTATGGAATTTATACTTGATGTATATACAAAGATGTATGGAAATATTCCCCTTTTCAAAGGGGAAAGGCTATAGGCGAGCAAAAGAATCAATGTATTTTTGGAGACGTATGGGGTGAAAAGGGTATCAACTGATATTATTGGTCACCTAGTCCCAAGGTGGCACGGGTTGGGAAAGTTCAATATGTATTCCGTGTAGTCACTATTGAGTTTGTATTTTAGTTTAAATTTTGTTATTTATAATTTTTATTTTATTAATTTTTTTTTTAAAAAAAACCAAAGTCTGTGAGCAGCAACAGAGAAGACCATCTCCGATGTCCCCAGCAGATATACATGTGAGGATGGTGAGACCAAGAGAAAGGGCTCTCCTGATGATTTTAACAGCCAGGCAGGCTCATAAAGGGACATGTGATCCTCGAGACAGCTTTGATCCAAATTGTTTAGGACTCCAATTTGTAGTCCAAGATACTACACTAGTTATAGTAGACAGTGGTTTTCACTTAAACACAAAAACTGTGTACATACATTATCAATACATTTGGAATATTTTGAATCATAGCACAAACACCATCTCACAGTGATCTTCGTAAGAACCCCTGTAATGTCTTCTAGGCAGATAGGAATCTGCAGGATGAACTGCGAAGCTTTGAACAAGCAGGCAGGACCATGGATAGCTCCAGGCAAAGTATGGTGGAATCCAGACTGAATGCACATACTGAACTCTTGAAGATGGAGACAGTGTTGAGCTTCAGAGTTCTTGTCTTGCAAAATTCTCTGGCTGAGTAGCATCCTCTTGAACACATTCTGGGTGCCTCTCTTCAGCGTCTTCAGATTAGGGATGGACTTCAGCTTTGTAAAATATTCAGGATCATTTGTCAGGTTCTGAACTGATCAGAAGCATAGTAAGGATGCTCCAACCAAATCAGGGCTCTCCATATTGCTACTGCTTTGGTGCTTTGAGGATTTAAAAAGCTGATTTTAAAAAACCCTACTTACTGTGGGAAATGTAAGTAACACTGCAAGCTCAAAGGAGAAGGATATTGCCAGCTGAAGTGCCAATGAAAAGCCCAGGCTCCCCTTGAAACCCCAATCACAGAGCCCCAGAGAAGCAAGAAGCCCAAAGCAAAAGGACATTGACAGCTCAAAGTGCCAATGAAAAGGCCATGATTCATAGGACCTGTGAGAGGGAATTCCTCTCCCTGTGACTGGTGGTCATTTAGAGAGATTGCATTGCATGATTTGGGGGCACAGTGATGAATTTTGTTCTCATTTTCTTTTAGGCAACGACAGATCTTGTCAATCCAATCAAATGTGTTCCTGTTTACATGTAATTTACGTCATCATGTAGGATTTGAGTAGGCTAGGTCACAACAGCATTAGGAATAGGATCCAAACTAATAGAATCCAATCTAAATTGTGTAACTCCTGGCAGGGGAGTGAGGAAAGGAAGGAAGGAAGGAAGGAAGGAAGGAAGGAAGGAAGGAAGGAAGGAAGGAAGGAAGGAAGGAACGAACGAACGAACGAACGAACGAACGAACGAACGAACTGGCATGACATTTGCCAGCATACCAGAGGTCAAGCAGTAGTTGATGGTGCTGAGTTTCACTCCCCCTATTTCAGATCTTTCTCCTGAATATCCTCCAGAGGTCTCATCTCCAAGTCATGAAACTATGGAAGGCAAATCAATACTATTAATCTACAACCTCTCTCTTTTTTTCTTTAGTGAGATGGCAATGGGTTGTGTGAGGTTATTAAATAAAATTGTCATTGAGGCAAGGTTTGATCTAGAAACTTCCTGTCTTCTTGTTCTCAAATTCCTGCTGCATCAAGGAACTGGAAAGTACATGCATGCACTACATGTTGTGAGGCACCAACCATAACAGATAACTCTTAATGGAGTCCTATCTGTATAGAAGCCATTGAAGCATAAGAATATCAAAGATTTTTAAAGAAAGCAGTTGAATTTATGGGGGAGGGAAGCACTTTCTGTCCCCCATCTTCTACCCAATGGAACAGGACAGTCTTGAGTCTAAGCTATGCTAATAAGCAAATGAGTCAACATGGCCTTTTATTTGGGAATCTAAGCGAGGTGTTTGGACTTTGCATTTGTCAAGCTGCTGATCTGCAACTAAAGCATGACTTCTAAGTCTGCCATTTTGTAGAGCGTGACCCTCCCGCCTTTCCCATCCCTCCTCTTTTGACAGAACTGTTTACACACTCTGCCACTTTGCCTCCCCACTGGGAAAAGCACTTTGCTGACATCCGTCTGACAAGCTGGTGAAACTGATCTTAAAGATGTGTGCATTTTATGCATTCGGGAGATTGCACATGTTAGAAATTTTGGCACTTCCATCATCATTTATTTTTTTCTGTCTGCTTAGAAGGTCGTTCCTGCCGTCCATCGCTTTCAATCAGACACAGCAGCTTTTTGAACTAAATTAACTAATGGCTGTTCATTTTTGTGGTCCTCTAAACTTAGCTTCCTTTTGGGGGGGGGTGAGGAGTGAGTTATTTCCCTCTCTAGGTTTTCTCCTGCTCATTCTGAATTGTGTGGACCACCCCAGCTGTGCCATGACATCATCACTGCATTGCATGCTGCTATCAAAGCAGACCTTGCCCTGCACTGAGTTCGTCCATTAGTTTTCATTATTAAATGTTTCATTACCTAAACATGATTAATTCAGTAGGGTTCTATTTGTTTTGTTACTGGTTTCAGACTGGGTCTTCCGTTACTGTAGTTTCCATCCATTTTTGTTTATCGCTGATTTCAGAAACAAAAGCAGTCACTACATTTCTCCCTTGAATTGCATGGGTCTGAACAATATATTTCAGACATGTATATTTTGAGTATACATAGATTTTTTTTTCCGGGGACATGGTAGCGCTGTGGGCTAAACCGCAGAAGCCTGTGCTGCAGGGTCAGAAGACCAGCAGTCATAAGATCGAATCCACGTGACGGAGTGAGTGCCCATCGCTTGTCCCAGCTCCTGCCAACCTAGCGTTCGAAAGCATGCAAATGCAAGTAGATAAATAGGGACCACCTCGGTGGGAAGGTAACAGCGTTCCGTGTCTAAGTCGCACTGGCCATGTGACCACGGAAGATTGTCTTCGGACAAAACGCTGGCTCTATGGCTTGGAAACAGGGATGAGCACTGCCCCCTAGAGTCGAACACGACTGGACAAAAATTGTCAAGGGGAACCTTTACCTTTACCTTTACCTTAGATTTTTTCAAGAAACAAAGAAACAAAGAAACAAACGCCTACCTACGTACCTACGTACCTACGTACCTACCTACCTACCTGCCTGCCTGCCTGCCTGCCTGCCTGCCTGCCTGCCTGCCTGCCTGCCTACCTACCTACCTACACACACACACACACACACACACACACACACACACACACACACACACACACACACACATACATACATACATACATACATACATACATACATACATACATACATACATACATACATACATACAGCGGACATGTGAGTGGACAGTCCAGCCCAGGGGCCGGACCCTCATTAAGTCAAGCTGTGCGGGGATATTCATATTTGTATATTAATACAAATACCCCCATTTCTAATAAGGACCTTTAAGGTTTACAGTGGTACCTCGACTTGAGAACATCCCTACATAAGAACAATTTGAGTTAAGAACGGCTCCATTCGCAAAAAGTTGCTTCGACTTGAGAACGGAGCCTCAAAAACCAAAAAAAGAAAAAAAAAACCACTTTCCTCCTCTTTTTTTGACCTAAGTTCACCTTCGGGCAAAAGAAGAAGAAAAAATAAAAACAATTCACCCCATAGTGCTAGATACGGATTAACCGGCTTTGTATTAGTTCCTATGGGAACTAATGCTTCGACTTAAGAACAGCACCTTGATTTAAGAACGAAAAACAGCAGATACGGATTAAATGGTTTTCAGTGCATTCCTATGGGAAATGGTGATTCGACTTAAGAATGTTTTGACTTAAGAACGCAGTCCCAATACTGATTAAGTTCTTAAGTCGAGGTACCACTGTATTACATATGGTACTGTATGGAAACGATTGTCAACACTATGGAAGAGAACCCTGATAGAAAGAATTGCTCTCTCTCTCTCTCTCTCTCTCTCTCTCTCTCTCTCTCTCTCATGCTTTGTAGAAGTCTGAGAATATGTGATTGCACTTTTCAAATATTGGAAAGTGTATACAGAGGAGGGGCAGGATCTATTCTCAGTCATCCCTGAGTGCATGACGTGCAACAATGGGCTCAAGTTACAAGAAGCAGATTTTGGTTGAATATCAGGAAAAACTTCCTAACTGTAAGAGCAGTATGGCAATGGAGCCCATTATCTCAAGAGGTGCTGAGTGCTCCAACACTGAAGGCATTCAAGAAAAATTTAGGCAACCATCTGCAGATACCCTTTGATTTGTATTCACTGAGTAAGGGGCTGGGCTCAATGCCCTTATAGGCCCCTTCCAACTCCATAATTCTATGATTCAATGATTTTATGTAGTTACATGTGGGGGGCATAAGATTTATAAATGCATTTCGAACTGCACAGGGGTCCTCTATTCTAACTTCGGCATTGCTGAAGGAAGATGTGTTTTTTGCTGCCTGTTACTCCGCTGTTTTCTATTCTTCAGTGTTTCTTATTCTGGCGCATTCCTTGAGATCGCTTGGGCTCAAGCCGTTTAGGGCTTTATAGGTTAATACCAGCACTCTGAATTCCCTTCTTGGAAATATTCTATAACTCAACCAGGTGCTGTGGCAGAGACAGAGAAGGCCAGAGGGCTGTAAGGCCTTTTCAGAGATTTGCCCGTTTCCTGAAGGCCCGGCTTCCTGGATGTATGTGGCCAAATTGGAAGTAGCACATCAAAGCTGGCTTATTAATGTTAAAGCCAAAAAAAAAAAAAGTTATATAGAAACCTTCATATGCTACAGTGATCAATTTACTCTAATTTTATTTATTTTCACTTTAATGTCTTATTTATCAGGTTTTATTAAGATTTTCATTTTTATTGAATGCTATATTAAGGTTTTATTAAGAGCAAGATTAACTGCAGTTCTCTGTTGCTTATATGGCTCTGTTGAGGCTTTACAGTCCCTTTTGTGGGTTTTAAAAAACTTTAATTCATGTCAATTTAACCTATTTCATTATTACGGAGAGCTTACCACTGTAAATTTTGCCTAAAATGCCTGTTCTTTGTCTTAGCAATCTTAATTGAATCAAGAAATATATAATCACCATTTTTATACCTTAAAAAGTGGTAACTGCTTGTTATTTCCATAAACAATCTTACTGCTTAGGATCAGTTTTGGAGTTAAAGAACTATAGAGCTGTGATTTTCTGATGCCTGAATAGTGCTACTCCACAAGTGAGTACCAATGGCAAAAGGGGGGGGGGGTTTGAACCCAAGTGTCTTGAGTCTTGGACTTGACACCTCTTCACTAAATAACTCTGGACCTCAATAGCTGAAATCTTGTTGCTCAGCATAGTATGTTGCACTAAAGTAGGCCTATTGAATTAGAGGGGATTTGGTGAGCCACTCCTCTGTAAGTCCCTTTCTCTAGTTTTGACTTGATTTAGTTCAGCAAAATCACAACTAGAGAAGGACTATTCGAATCTGTAGAACTTCAATGAGGCTACTTTAGTCTGACTTACTACACTAAGCCACAGGATTTCAGTCAATGTGGTATTGGTTCCAAAAATAGATTAAACTAGCCCTATTCAGAGGTTATAATTATCTATCTAGATTAAGGGACATGTGAAGAAGAGAGAATGAAGTTTGAAAAAGTTCTATTTTAGACTACAGCTCCCAGTGCTAAGTGGAGAATTCTGAGGGCTGTAGTACAAAAAAGAGAGTAATTTTCCAATCTTGGGAAGCATGCTAGGACTGCTTCCTCCATCATGTTGTTGCTGTTGTTGTTGTTGTTTAGTCATTGAGTTGTGTCCGGCTCTTAGTGACCCCATGGACCAGAGCACGCCAGCCCTTTCTGTCTTCCACTGCCTCCTGGAGTCTGGTCAAATTCATGTTGGTCGCTTCAATGACACCATCCATCTCATCCTCTGCCGTCCCCTTCTCCTCTTGCCTCCTCCATCATAGCTCTAATCATATGGAGAGTGAAATAAATTATCTCCTCTTCAGAGGGTTCATTTCCATTAAAACATTAAGGTTGGTGGGGTTCACATAAGTCTTCCACATCCCCACCACATCCAGAGGCCATCCAGACTTTCTCTTGTTCAGCACAAACGCAGCTACAGAGCATGTTGAAAGAAATGCACTGACAGATTTTCCGTGATTGACAGCCCTTCCTCATCAGGGTCATAGTTCAGAGAAACAGAAGCATGCTCAGCTAAAATGCTTACATCACCTATATGCAGATCTTGAAGCTGAACACATGACTGTCTGCATAACCTCTGGGTAAGCAGTGGACATGGGGCAGGGCTTGCCTTCATCCCCACATCCCCACCAACTGTTGACCTCTAAACATTTTCATGTTGAAAGCCTGAACAGGGCTACAGCCAACCAAACAGAATGAATACAAGCACCATAGACATTAATTCAGGATGATCTAATCAAAGGGTCCAACTGTGACTGCTGTCACCAATATTCTCCTGGCATTCTGCAGCCTTTTCAAAGCAAGACAGACTGCCTCTCAAATTCTTAGTCAGAAAAGGAGGTGCAGCTTTCTGCTTTAAAACTCTGTAGTGGCTATAGCAGAGTTTTAATTACAGGAGCAGTAACAGGTGTCGCTTTCATGATAGAAGTTTTCCTGTTCCTGGAACTTCATTTGATTACGAGAAATGACAGGGGCACAATGAATCACCCACATATGGGTGGAGGTTGCCCACCCCTTGGGTGTCTTCAGAAAAAAATACACATGACAGCTAATAGAAAAGAGACATATCTATCAGGATTTTAAGACAGGAGTTATTCCCCCCTTCCCACCCACTGTTAAGTGTCACATTATTATAGTAACTAAAATAAAACTCTGTTACTTGTGGAATATTCTTATAGAACTATTTATAAGCAGTACATAATGCGCACAATCAGAGTTCGGAAATTTTTCTCTTTTTTGGATGACTTCCAGAATCTCACAGACAGTGGGAGTTATAGTCTAAAACGGCGATTTCCAAAAGAAATGGGCATGAAGCGCCAAACTTCCCAGCCCTGCCTCCTCTAGCAGGCGCCCACTCAAAGGCAGCACCTGGAGGAGGCAGGGCAGGAAAGCCAAAGTGCTACCTCTGAGTGAGTGCCCACCAGGGGAAGGGAGGCTGGGAATTGCCAAACACCTGTCTGATCACTAGACAAACCGACACGAACCGCCAGATTGGTAGTTCACACCCATCTCTAGTTCCCAACCTTGGGTCCCAGATGTTCTTGGATGACAGCTCCCAGAAATCCTGGCTAGAACAGCTGGTGGTGAGGGATTCTGGGAATTTTAGTCCAAAAACACCTGGGACCCAAGGTTGGAAACCATTGACCTAAAAGTTTATTTTTTTCAAGATCTGTAATCAACACCTTGCTAACAAATATACCTCAGTGAAGTTTATCTATGATGATAAACACCTAGAGCTTACCCACCCATCTTACCACTTACTAGCCTTTGGTGGAGGGCATGAAGTGATTTCTCTCATTTTGGGGAAATTTTGCATGAAAATGGCAGACACTGTATTTTTCCATGTATAAGACTATACTTTTGTCTAAAATCTTTAGGCTAAAAATTGAGGGTTGTCTTATACAAGGAAGTAAGCTGAGCAGAGAACAAAAACAAGTGGAGGGGAAACCAGAGATCAAAGCGATCCTGCAGCACTTTGATCCCTTTTCCCCTGCACTTGCTAAGCCCCACTTATATTTCTTAATTTTGGATTAGAAAAGTAGGGGGCGTCTTATACATGGGGGTGTCTTATACATGAAAAAATGCAGCATCCTATTTATGCTCCAGAACAGAAAGTTGCAAAGTGTCAGAAGGGAAAAGGACTGAGACTAGAACATTATGATACCTGAAAACCAATATATGGCTTTTAAAATGCCAAAGTGTGATGCCATGTTACACGCCTTGCTTCACAACCCATTGATTCAAGAGGTAAAATGTGGCCAAAGGGTAAAATGCAGTAGGGACTATGAAGTCTTCAGGCCAGTTCTGGCCAACCTGGGTCTCAGGACCCTTCCTAACAACTCAAAATGTCACAGCCCACCTATTATGCCACAGGGCTGTCACTTCAGGTAATGCATCCACAGCTCCATTTGGCTGTAAGCTACCTGTCCACATAATTATCTAACAAGATAATTAGGATCGCACTGAATCATATCGAAAAGAAATACATGTCCTGTGCAATCAGGGGCAGGATGGATCGATCTACGTGGAAACATGCGTGGATGCCATCTTTTGGTTTGAACCAAAGCACACCAACAGTGATCCATATACTCTATGTATAAGCCCATCTGGATAAGTCCTTATTGAGCTCAGTGGTTTAGGTCTCTGGCTGTGAAGCCAGAGGTTGGGAGTTCGATTCCCCACTGAGCCTCTTTGAGAAGGGCCAGACTTGATCATCCATAGGGTCTCTTCAAACTCTGCAGTTCTAAGTTGGTACGCTTAGTTATTTTCTGAAAGACAGCACGTAAAGCTGAGATAGGACTTTGGCTGCAATGACCGCTCTTTTGATTTGGGTTCCTCCAGCCTGCTCTGAGCTGCTCCTGTTCGGTCCACTTGATGGCAGCATCTTAGTTTCTTCAAGGGTAGCTCAAAAATGAATGATATTAATTTTTTTAAAATGACTTTTGGGAGGCCTGGGTAATGGTTATGTGTCCAGTTGGTGCCCTGGCTGTCCCTAGGAGCCACTACACAAATTCTAAATGTATTTATTATTTCAATATAGACAGATGGACTTCCGTGTGTTGCAGGGGTATGAATTATGCCAAAATCTTATTATGTAGCTTCTCCACTTGATGCTCTCCCAAAAGATTCATTTGGCTGGAGTAATCAGCTCACAGTTTTCTTAGGTGGGAACAACTGAACAAGGAGCAAGGCAGCAGCTATTTCTAAAAAAATATTAAAATCAAGGTAATATGATCACTCTATAAAGCCAAAACAGTCAATAAGAGAAAGCAACAAATGTAGAGAAAAGAGACAACACAGGAATCTTTCCTTAGGAAGTCAAAGGAGCAGAGGCTGTTGTATAGTGTTCTTGTCGTGCAGCGGTTAAACTTCAGTATTGCAATCCAGACCCTGCTCACAACCTGAGTTTGATCCCAATGGGCTCAGGTAGCTGACTCAGGGTTGACTCAGCCTTCCATCTTTCCGAGGTAAGTAAAATGAACATCCAGCTTGCTGGGGGGGGGGGGAGGAAAAGTGTTGTTTGCATAATTATGTTGTAAACCGATGAATGAGGGTTTTAAGCACTATGGGACAGTATATAAGTGGTATGCTTTTTGCTTTGTTTTTCTACATTTCTTTGATTTAAAAAATTGGAGTCTTATGACCCTCTCTTATGTTTTCTTTTCTCTTTTTGCTTTATCTCAAGAGACTGATACATCTACATTCTCACTGGAGTGGAGAATAGAAAAGTGCAAAACCAATCCATTCTGTGTGCCCATGAATTCATTAATTAATATTTTTATTGTTGTTGTTTAGTCATTAATTCATGTCTGACTCTTCATGACCCCATGGACCAGAGCACGCCAGGCCCTCCTGTCTTCCTCAGAGAGCTTGGTCAAATTCATGTTGGTAGCTTCGGTGACACTGTCCAGCCATCTCGTCCTCTGTTATCCCCTCCTCCTCTTGCCTTCACACTTTCCCATCATCAGGGTCTTTTCCAGTGAGTCTTCCCTTCTGAGATGGCCAAAGTATTGGAGCCTCTGCTTCAGGATCTGTCCTTCCAATGAGCACTCAGGGTTGATTTCCTTCAAAATGAATAAGTTTGTTCCCTTTGCAGTCCAGGGACTCTCAAGAGCCTCCTCCAGCACCACAATTCAAAAGCATCAATTATTTGGCGGTCAGCCTTCTTTATGGTCCAGCTTTCACTTCCATACATCGCTACAGGAACAACCATAGCTTTGACTATGCAGACCTTTGTTGGCAAGGTGATGTCTCTGCTTTTTAAGATGCTGTCAAGGTTTGTCATCACTTTCCTCCCAAGAAGCAGGTGTCTTTTGATTTTGTGGCTGCTGTCCCCATCTGCAATGATCATGGAGCCCAAGAAAGTAAAAATCTGCCACTGTCTCCATATTAGCAGTTATAGTGCTGCACAAATTATTTCCTTCAGTGCCGTGAGATGATAGTATGTTCTGGCTCCTTTGTCTTTATACTGGTGGTAAGTGAAGATGTGATTGTATTCACTGAGTGCTCACCATTTGGTGAAATGTTCTAAATAAATTTAGTTCTGAGAGCTAAATAACATACGCCTGTATCTAGATGCACTGCAGCATAACTCCATCCCCTGCCACACCTGGTCCTGCTAATATCCAACTCAATAATTCAAGCATTTCAAACCAGTTTGAATATTCATGGATAGAAGGGAACATCCAGCCCAGCCCTCCACCTCCAGTTCTGTTGCCCTCCTACATGTGACAAATGATGGCACTACAGAGGGAGCTTTCCACGGAGGAAAATAAATGAGCTTTCCTAATTTATTTTTATTTATTTATTTGTCTTATTTGTAGGCTGCCTTTCTCATGACTTAGGAATAGAGATGGCAGTTTGTCTTTTGGATGAACAGGTGTTGAGCAGGCCCCAGTCGCACCTCTTCCAGAGGGCACCACTCAGAGACAGTGCCCCAGTTTCCCTGCCCTGCCTCCTCTAGCCGCTGCCTCTGAGTGGGCGCTTGCCTGAGGAGGCAGGGCTGGGAAGAGCCAAATACCTGTTCGTCGAAAGATTTATACGATCTGAAGAGAAACCAGAGTTTCATGCTGCTTCATGCTCTGCCCATCTCTACTTAGGAACCTTATTTCCCAGGCCCACAGCCCACAGCGAGAGTGCAGGCTTTCTCTATTTAGGCTCATTGCTATCCACAATTAGGAAGAGGATGGTCATAGGACTTGGTTCTGAATTCCCAGATAGGGCTAGAGGACAGAAAACTGGTAGTGTAAGCTATAGCATGTCAGTACTTTGTCTGTTCACCCATTTGCCCCCTAACAAACACATTAGAACTGCTCACTCATGCACCCCTGTTCTTTCACCTTTGGTCATACCTGGAGGAAATGCCTCGTCGCCCACATGCACACAAGGTAAAAAGGTAACCTCTGAGTTGGCATGGTAACTTCATTTTGCTAAGTTGCTAGCATGTGGAATGCAGGACCTCTTGATCAGCCGCATACAGTGTCAAACACTTGAGTGTTTGGGGTGTTGCTATTTAGGTGTCTCAAATTGAACCTGATGTAGGCAGTTTGAGTGAGCCCTCAGGTACAAATGTTAGAAGTGTTGTTGCCAAGACAGGGTAGACAGGGTGAATATCTACCCAGCCACAAGGACCGGAGATCACTACACACAAAAGACCAGCTAATGACACCCATCAACCACAGTGACAGATAATCTCTCCCCCTTATCACAACGATACACCCACAACAAGACACACTAATCACCCATCTCCTGAGAAGGACAAAAGCCTATCTCACAGCCATAAATACTCCCAAGCAAATTACACCAGAGCACAGAGTGCTGTCCTCTGAAGATGCCGACCACAGAGACTGGCAAAAAGTTAGAAAGAACAACCTTCAGAACATGGCCAAAGAGCCCGAAAAACCCACAACAACCAATATGGAGATAGTTAAGAATTTTTTTAAAAAGAATTGGGGGGGTACGAGAGTTCCAAAATTTGCAAAAGCTAGGTGGAAAGATTGAGGTGTGTGTGTGGTTTTTTTTTTTGGGGGGGGAGATTAGAATATGGGGCAAAACAAGATGGATATGTCTGCACATAAGGGATATGCAAAATTACTATTCTCGCCCAGCAAAAAGCCAGGCACTTTGTTGTACTCTTCTCAAGAGAAGAGAAAGAGGAGGAGGAGGGGTTTTTTTTAATATAAATTAAGCCAAATCACACAAAGCAGTGCAAGTAATACTTTGGAGTAAACAATCCAATTTGCCCAAAATGGTTCCTGGTTCATTGCATGGGTTCTTCAAGATCACAGGCATTTGAGAGGGTATTTGTTTCTCTTTTTACGATCAGTCATTGTTTGATGCTTGTTTGTTTCATGTGCGCTTTGCTTTGCTAAGGGAAACACACAAGGTCTGCACAAACAGTGGGTGGAAACTATAGAGATATTTAGAGAGAGAAAAATAGTGCTTCTTGTCTCATTCTTACCTCATTGGATAATTCCTCTTCAAACCGTCTTTGCAAGTTTAAACTATGTAAATTAACAGGAACAAAGAATTGAGAAAGTATCCTTTATGGCAGTGGTCTCCAACCTTGGGCCTCAAGATGTTCTTGGACTTCAACTCCCAGAAATCCTGACCAGCAGAGGTGGTGGTGAAGGCTTCTGGGAGTTGAAGTCCAAGAACATCTGGAGGCCCAAGGTTGGGGACCACTGCTTTACAGCCCTGTCACCTGTCCTGACAAAGGACAGTAGAAGTAAAGAGAATCATAGAGGAGAATAATTTCCCCAGAGCTCACCCCTTTCTCATTAACTGGCACTTAAAGTCTTGATACTCTGAGGCATCTGCAGGAGAAATAATAAAAAATGTGTTTTTTTAAAACTTATACAGTGGTGCCCCGCGCCATGATGATAATCCATTCCCCTGAAATCGCTGTTAAGCGAAAACATCGTCCAGCGAAAACAGTTTTCTCATTGGAATGCATTGAAACCCATTTAATGTGTTCCAATGGGGAAATTACCTCGTCGTCCAGCAAAGATCGCCCATAGGGGAAGCCATTTTCCTAGCGCTGATCAGCTGTTAAAATGGCTGCCCTGCGAAGCATGGGTCCAGAAAACACAGAGCAGCCATTTTGCAGAGCCGGAAAACATCGTCGTCTTGCAAACAAATGGTTTGCGAAGCACAGACCTAATCGTCGTCAAACAAAAATCCCCCATAGGAAACATCATTTTGTGATCGCTATAGCGATCGCAAAAAGTCACCGTCCTGCGGGTTCGTTGTACAGCGGGGTCATCGTCTAGCAAGGTACCACTGTGGTTGTTTGAAATTGCAGACTTGTGTATATTGCTTTTTTATTGCACACTTATTAGCAACTCACCGAACAGTTCAACAACAACAAACAACTGCCACAAACCAAGGAAAGAGAGAGAAAGAGCACTCACAGAGGGAGGGGGCTCTCTTTAAATTCAAAGGCAGGAAGAAACAACTGATTAGTGCTGGATAGATAATCACCCCAGTCCAGAAAAGTCCTTCCTTCCCACTCAAACAAACTGCAGGCCACATGCGAGATTGCAAACAAACAAACAAACAACCCCCCCCAACATGTGCAACATCTCCAAAAGTCTCCTCCTTCCCAGTGACCAGCAAGAATACACCGAATAATGCACCATTCCAAATGTGTTTCATTTGCAGGTGGCAGAGCTCAATGTTTCAAAGCCCAGCAGCCTGCTGTTCTCAACTGGTTTGCTTTTTTAAAGCTAGATCACACAGACTCCCACTTCAGCTTGTCAGGTCAGGCTTTCAGCTGGTGCACCACCAACCGTTTAGTGTTTGCTTCTATCAGGGAGGAAGATATGCTGATTTTACTTCTTAAATCATGAAAGAATAATAGGAAGCAATCAATGGCTATAACTCTAGAGCAGCAGCATTTACTGTCCATGTAAACCAGGGGATGGAGAAGTGGTATTCAAACAACCCTTTCTACTTTGTTCTTTTTCCAGATCATATGTAGGTATGGAAATGGGGTGTGGGGTGTGGGGGAGAGATGTAGAACCTGAGATTTGTGTAGGCTTTGTCTCCTTGGTGGAAAGACTATAGGGCCACTCCTCCCCCTTTTTAAAAAAATATTAAAAGGCTAGTTCATTCTCTTCTCCTTTTGCACAAACTGCCTCTCGTAAAATGCAAAGAGAAAGCTACATTCCCCCCCCCCCGTGATTCATCTGATTAATGGTGCCTCCTCTTGCCTGCTCTGAATGGCGCGTATTTAATCCTATTTAACTCCCAGGATTTGGTGCGTCATTAGAGGACTAAAAGGCATGATGCGCCAACCCAGATGGTGATTCAAAGCAATCGTGTAGGAGGCAAACAAAAGCACTCTTGCCTTTCTCGCGAATTAATGATTATTCCCTTGCAAAGCACCAGGGACTAGACCCGCCGGGGGACAAGGCCGCCCTCCCACCGCGCCATCATGTAGAAGCTGTTAAAGTTTCTAGAACTGAAGTGACTCGGGCGCTGTGCATACCATGAGCTCTGCTTGGCTAGCAAAGATCACCCCGGAATTATAGCTGCACATTATACCAAAGTGGGGCCTCTTAATGTAATACCAGCTTGAGCAGGGAAAGTGGAGGAGGAAATTTTTAAAAAGAAAGAGTTGCTTCTAAGCTTTTTGAATAAAAATGCTCCACTGTAGCTATTCTCATTAACAGCGAGATGGTGTAGTTACTCTGGACATCAGTCAGGTTCAAATTATGCTCAGTGAGAATTGATTGAGGGCTCTAGAAAGCATGTAGATTCCTTTAGAGAGGTGTAGTTAAGAAAAACACCAAGTCTAGTTTCCTATTTCAACAGTTAGCCCTGAATGTGAATGTGGGGAAGTGTTACTGGACTGCTCTGCCCTTCATTAATCATACATATGGGAACAGGGTTTAGTGCCTTCAAGGGAACTTGTTATATTAATTAATAAAGGCATTTCATTCAGTAAAACATGACCCTCTGCAAAGGTGTTTTTCGACTCTTCGGTTGAGGATTTCCTTGAGACTAACATGTTTTCTCCTCTTACATGCTTTAAAGCAATTTCTTTAAACATTGCCCATGGGGAAAGGACAGGAACAGTACATGAACAGGGGTGGTGGGGGGCGGTAGGGACTCTGATGCTGAACGCAAAGTATTACTTTGTGTGTGGATTCCTGTTGTGAAGTGGTCTTTCTAGCTAACACAACATACAATGCTGGAGGACATTTGCTGTTTCTTTGTTCCTTTTCGTGCTGCGCATCAGTGGAAGCTAGTGAACCCTACTTTGCAGGGGAATTAATCATATCAAGCACCTTGCACGGATCCTTTACAGTTGAGACTAAAAGCCAGCGGAGATTCACTGCCCCTGCAAAACCACAGTGTAGATCACAACTTTCTCTATTCAGGCACAGTTATCTCTCTGACTATGTGTAAGCACAGTGCTTTTCATTCACAACTCCCTCACCTGGCATGTCCCCAATATTTCTCAGTTGGTGCTTGACTTCAAGAGGAGAAAGAGCCCACAGGTTGTATTTATTACTTGTACCTTTTCTCTTCTCACCTGTGTGTAGCATCTATTCTATCACCCTCCCTTAAGCTAACTTGCCCAGTTTACAGTCCTTCTCTTAGAACCTTACTTAAGAACAGCTCCCGTAATTTCAACCTCAAGACAGGATGATTCGGGGACTTGTGTTTTTTTTTCCCTTTCACATCGAGCCCCGAAATACCCAGCCTGATGAAGAGTTATGGAGGACTTAGAATCTCATCTTCTTAACATTATTTGAGTAGTCCAATAAATGTACCGTCTATCCTGATTTGTATTTTACTTAAAGACCAAATGACTGGATTTTTTTTGTTTCCTCTCATTATCTGTTTTTTTTTCAGACATACTGCCTCTAAAGAAAGAGGTTTTGTCCACATATCATACTAAATTAGGCATCCTTCAGTCTCGAGAGATTATGGGAACATGCTCTGTATGGAGGACTTGGAACAGCGTCTAGTGTGGCTGAGAAGGCCAATTCAAGAGTGACAGTCCCTTCCACACTGAGGGCAAATGCAATCTGTCCCCTGTCCAGCTCCCTGATTTGGCTGGTTTCGGGACTGCCTCTTTGCCTCGGCCTGCTGGACAAGGGTCTCTTCAAATTGGGAGAGGCCGTGATGCACCGCCTGCTTCCAGGCTGAACACTCAGATGTCAAGGTTTCCCGTCTGTTGAGGTCCATTCCTAAGGCCTTCAGATCCCGCTTGCAAATATCCTTGTATCGCAGCTGTGGTCTCCCTCTGGGGTGATTTTCCTGCACTAATTTTCCATACAGGTGATCTTTTGGAATCCAACCATCAGCCATTTTCATAACATGCCCGAACCAACTTAGACATTGCTGTTTCAGTAATGTATACATGCTAAAAAATCCAGCTCAATCTAGGACTACTCTATTTGGGACTTTGTCCTTCCAGGTGATACCAAAAATGCGTCGGAGGCTACGCATATGGAACGTGTTCAGCTTCCTCTCCTGCTCTGCATGAAGGGTCCAGGACACACTACAGTACAAGAGTGTACTCAGTTCCATGTCGATGACAGCTGTCTTGCACATGTTGTCTATTTCCTGCAGGTCGTCAGAAAAGCCAGGGGTCATTGTCCGAACATTCCAGGTGCCCAGCTTTAGGGCAGAAGTTTCCTTATGATTGTTGCATGGCGCAGGCTTATTGATCTGCTTGTTGGCTTTCACCCTAAACCCCACGCACCATGTGAGGTTAACACACCGTGGCAAGGTAGCACCTTACTGGCTGGGGACTGGAGACTGCCCAGCTTAAGGTGAGCAGTAGCTACCTAGCGAGGTGCAATGACCTCTCCCACTGTCTGAAGTAGCCCCTGGCGTCGTTAAGCAAAGACTTATAACCAGTAACTGCTACTTCTCGTGTTGTTTTGACGCTGTATGAGCTGGAGTGTCCTCTTCAGAGCACAAAGCCTGGGTAAAATAATATGGAGGATAGGCTGTCACCCACACAGCAAATCCCCCCTCTCCACATCGCTGAAATAGTCCAATGGAAAGGCAAGCGCCAATACAACTGGTTCCAGTGATGTTGCAGGAGTTGCTAGAATGACATGAACTGCCCCCGGGACTCTAGCTCCGGATTTTGCCTCGAGGTCAACTCCTGAAGCCTTTTCCATCAGTGGATATAGCCACAAGGCAGTGGAGGTTTGAAATCTTCTCCTACATGGGCTGCCTTCCAAGGCTGATGGGGGAATGGTTCAAAGATTCAGCCAAGGAGGGCTTGATCTTTGCAAATAAGACTGTAGTGCCAAACAAACAGCTGCACGTCTAGCTACAGCTGTGTTTCAAAGTGAGCAAGTAGGAAGAGAGCAAAGATCCAGCTTGGGAGAAAAGGAAACTGGGAGGAAATCCACTTTCTCCTTGCTTACAGTTTATTGCAGTTTAATACAACTGAAGCTGCACCATTTGCTGGGCTACACGAGAGCTATGTTAACAAGCTGCAAACAATGCTTTCCTCCTCTATTTCAGTGCAGCCAGTTAATTCTCACTAACCTGGGGAAACCTGAACTCACCAGTGCAACTTTACAGTGAATGAATTTGCTTTTCCCTTGTTGTGTAGCCGCACCCTTACACAACTAGTTTAGTTTGATGTCATCAGCAATCCTGGGATCTTTAGTTTGGTGAGAAACTTTAAATGATCTGCTAGAAGGTTCTAGTGCACACCCTCTGAACTATAGCTGAAAATTATGTGTACATCACCAAACTGCAGATCAGCTATTTTCCCCCTCCCCAGCACTGAAAGATCTTAAGCAAGTTCTGTCTGTGCCACTGTTAGTAGCTCAGGTAGCTTAAGAGAGCAGTCTGCAAATTCCAAGATTTGGTAGGACGATGTGTCATATTTTTCCATATATAAGACGATACTTTTGTCTAAAATCATTAGACAAAAAATTGAGGGTCTTCTTATACACAAAGTGTAAGCCGAGGAGAGAAGCATGCAATTGCGAAATTGCCCATGCCTTGGCTCTGCAAACAGGCTTCCTTCAATCACGAGGCTTAGCTGCTTCCAATCATGAGACTTATCTTCCTCCAATCACAAGCCTTATGTAACTGACGTCAGCTGATGCTGAACAAACCAATTGGAACACACCTTGTTGGAGGTGGAGTGTGTAGGCAGCAGTCAGATGCAACAGGAACTGGTAATGTTGGAGTGTTCTGAGCCCAGAGGCTGAATAAAGTGATATGTTCAAAGCTAAGTGTGATATGACAGTACTGATATGATGGTACTGATATGATGGTACTGATATGTAAATGTTACCTAATTACTAAATTAAAAAGTGTTCAGTTTTATGTTAAAATATTGATTTCTTAATTTTGGGTTGGAAAAGTGGGGGGCGTGTTATACAAGGAGGCGTCTTATACATGGAAAGATAAGGTAATGGCAAATAAATAGCAAGAACCTTGTTGAATGAACATTCTATGAATTAGGAGTTGGACACATTTCAGGGTCAAAGGATCACATTAGACTTCACCCAGATCCTACATTGAGAAGAAACCTCTCTGCCTCTGACAGAGTCGCGTGGCACAGTGATTAAATTGCTGCAGCCAAAACTGTGCTCACGACCAGGGGTTCAATCCCAGGTAGTTGGCTTAATGTTCATGCAGTCTTCCATCCTTCCGAGATTCGTACAATGAGTACCCAGCTCGCTCTGTGTGTGTGTGTGTGTGTGTGTGTGTGTGCGTGAAATATATATATAGCCTGCATAATTAACTTGGAAACTGCCCAGAGAGTGCTTGAAGCGCTTTGCTTTCTTTTTTTTCTTTTTTTTTGGGGGGGGGTAGCTGTTCCTGCTGAAATGTGGTGGTTCTCACAGAGGTTACACTTGTAACCACAACTGTAATCAAAATGTGGGGGCAACTCTGGTGGATGTCTATGGTCCTAAAGGAGCCAAGGATATCTCCTTCCTGTCCCATAGAATCCAGCTGACGTGGAGGGCTGAGCATCTTTCTGCCTCCTGCAAGGGAGAGAAATGTCCAAAAGGCTCTGTGTGTCTGTGTGTGTTGTTGCTGCTACTACTGATGCAGATTTTGGTAGCACATATCTCTTGGCAAAGATAACAAGAAACCCAATGTTAGTACCTATGTTTCGATGGCAACAGTAGCAAATGTGGGCCAGAAGAATCACAAGCTGGCCTTACTGACCATGTACTGTATGGTCTCCAGTCTGCTCTTAGTTTAAGCAGTGTGGCCATGGAATATAGAAAAAAACTTAGATCAAGAAAAAAGAAATAAAAAGAGCACAATGGTGCATAAAATGGCACGACCAGCAGTCGTAAGATCAAATCCACAAGACAGAGTGAGCTCCCATCGCTTGTCCCAGCTCCTGCCAACCTAGCAGTTCGAAAGCATGTAAAAATGCAAGTAGATAAATAGGTACCATATCGTTGGGAAGGTAACGGCATTCCGTGTCTAGTCACGCTGGCCATGTGACCATGGAAACTATCTTTGGACAAACACTGGCTCTACAGCTTGGAGACGGGAATGAACACCATGTCCTAGTCGGACACGACTGGACTAAATGTCAAGGGGAACCTTTGCCCTTACCTAAGGTGTCTATCAGATAGAGCTACCAGAACGGAGAGTTGCAGGAATTGTAATCCAAGAAACCAAAAAATTCCATTACATATGGGAGAGGACACTTTAAAAAAGGACTCATTTTCTAGCAGCCCTTCAAATGGAGGACCTTACTCTGTAAAAGAGAATGCATGGCCATCCTAAATCAGTGATGCAGTTGTCTCAATAGTTCGGCCCCAATGCCTGTTCTTCTAGTGCTGTGTGGCTTGGATGATATTAATGTGGCTGATGGACAGAAGATGGAAAACAGAGCTATTTGCATTGTCCTCAGCCAATGCTTATCTATCACAATTTGACAGCCAGGCTTCTATTTCAGGATGGGTGCTGAATAGAACTGCCTCTCTGGGGAGACTATCTAAATGGGTCATGCTTGATCAAAAATATGCTGGAGTTGTCACCGCAGTCTGGCAGAAATCTGGATCTTCTGCAAAACTTTGGGCGTACAATGAGGAAGACACTGGGGATTTGCAAAAGAATTTACAGCATGTTCTTTCTTAAAGTACGGATAAACTGGCATTTATAGAAGGGAATCCCTAAGTGCTGATCATGTGTGATTTTCACGGCAGCACTTTTCTCACCTGTACTTTGCAAGTCAGCTTGATTCGCATTGTGGTTGGTCTCTTGGCTTTTTTTCCTTTGTAAATTTGATTTCTCAGAGAGGAAAGACCACCTTAAACATGTCTCACGAACCCTGTGCTCTCAGCTCTAATGACATGTACAGTGTGATCCTTATTCTGGAGGTTACCCAGATCTCTTAAGGTTTACTTGTTGGAGTAATAGCTATCTGCCATGCACTGACACTGAGTATTAGTGGGAGAGGGCTTTATACAAGCCTAATTTGATTGTCCTTTGCTTCCAACTTAATTGGTAAAGTTCTTTTCCTGTCTCTAATATTTGAGGCAAACCTCTGCCCCTTCTTCTTATTTGTTTGTTTCCTTGCTTCCATTAATTTTTGTTTTAGTTTCTGATCACTCTCTTCCTTCTTCCTTCTCTAACCTTCCTCTAAGCAGCAAACATGTAAGGTTTCCTACATGCCAGAGACTCCATTTTCTCTCTCTTTTCCTTCTGACTGTAACTACAGGTAGCAACTGTAAGTAGAGATACTTTATTCTACTTTAAATGCTTCTAGACTGATTTAACCCTGCAAAGTATGTGAGAAAAAAAACCCAAATAAACCAGGGAGGGGGCTGATGAGATTGAGCTGATGTCTGTGTCTGTGTTGTTGTTGTTTCTGCCTCATACTCTGCTAAATAAAAAGGAATAACCGAAACTTGTCAATATTTCTAGAGGCCTTATTGCAAGCCAGAGCTCACAGCAGACACGACTCGTCTCTGTTGTTGGTAATGAGCTGTATTAGGACAAGCAAACTAAAGCATAATGTAGACATGACAGATTTGCTCCAGATCAGTTAAAAGTCTGGCCAGGGAATAGGGAACTGCTTTGTGTGGGCTAGGCTTACAATTGTGAAGACTCATGTTCATGGATTAGTTGAATTCTTGGATTCAGCCTTGCTTTTTGGATTTGGCAGTGACCACAAATGCATTTGCAGTGTGATGAGTCCTGAGTGATTTTGAAGATGTCTGAGCTAGGGAGAGGCATTAAGCAAAGTGACTGTGACACTATAACCTAAAGAGATTTTAGCCATGGGCAACAAAATAGTAATTGAAGCCATAGTCAATTGTAAAGAAAGCCTGGCCCAAACAGTTCTGGTTGTGACCCCATCGACGTCCATAAGTGTGGTAATAAAACTGAAGCCCATGGGTTACTACTCAGCCAAATCTCAAATTATGTCATTGTGGCCTTTATCAAATCTTGGAACTAAGTAGTCATAACTAATGTAATTACTTACTTAATGCAATGAAAGTAACAAATCTGTAATTAGTTACTTGTGAGGTCATGAGTAACATAACAAGTAGATGCAAAGTTATTTATCAGGAGGAACAAGCAACTCAAAACTTAGTTTTAAACTTTTTTGGAGGCATTTTGGCAGAATTTTAAAGTATGCCATTCTTTTATCAGTCCTAAGTAGCAAAGGAGGCATTCTTCTGCTTTTGTCTTCTTGTAAATATTTTCAAGATGCAGTATCAGAATCTTCAGGGAGTGCTTCTCTGTATTTTTCTGTCCCCCCTCCACCAGTTATGACAATAACCACAACAATTTAGTTAGATGATTAGAGCAATGAGAACAATAACAGCATCCTGGCTACCAGGTCGTAGTGAGTAACTCATCAATTTCCATTTAAAAATAGTGTTCCAAGGTTTGCTCTTTGTCTCTCTCATCCCACTTTCCTTCCCTTTGGTGGAAATGAATGTACTTCCCAGTGGAGGTCATAGCAGGATGTCACCTGTGCTTTGCCCCTTGTATGACTAAATACGAGCTTTCAACTGAAGCCACCTGGAAAGAAGTGGATAGAATTTTGCACTGTCTTCTTGGCAAAAAGACAGGTTGGAGGCAGCTGTAGTATCAGTGGATACTGGAGATCAGCAGGAGATAGTTGTGGTCAAGCATGCCCATAAGTGGGCTGTCTCTGATCATGGTGGAGACCCAATTTACATCCCATTGACTTGATGGCATGTAAACTGCCTTAGGGAAATGTTTGGAAGATTCACCTGTTGACCAGGTTCAGTTGTTGGAGGGTATGTTTCTACTTAGACCTACACAACTTGTGATGAGGTGCACTGTCAGTGGAGCTGGGAATGTATCTTCCCATGCTAGCTGTACAGATGTTGGTATCTTCAGGCAAAGAAGGCCAGTGTAGTAGGGACACATGAACGGCTCCTTCCAAAGTAGCAGAAATGGCTCATGCTTGAGATAGCCCACCCCAAATTTGCAGTGATTCCCACTGCCCTGTCCATGAGCCATCTCTACAAGCTGAGCACTGTCCTGGTCTTCTTCCGCTGAGAAGCAAATACCTTTTTACTCAAGCAGCTTCTTTGGCAAGTAAGCTGGTCTGCAGCGGCAAGGGCTTGGGGTGGAGGGCTTTCCTTTCAATGATTTGTTTTACAAATCAAAGTTCAATCAAACTCCCGATGGGAGAAAATCATTCAAGAGGGCACCACCACCAGAACATTTTGATGTTCAGCTCCCTGGAATGTGGTCCAGGGCACTGCAACCAATTCTCAGAAGGCCCTCGTTTACATCGGACTATTTCAGGCTTATCAAATGAATGTTCTAATTCTGTTTGGGAGAGAGGGCCAAGCTGATGAGCCTCTGATGAAACGTGTCCAGAGAAGGTAAAAGGTCTGGAAGACATGTCCTACGAGGAGCGGCTTAAGGAGCTGGGAATGTTTAGCCTTACAAAAATAAGGTTGAGAGGGGACATGATAGCCATGTTTAAATATTTGAAAGGATGTCATGTTGAAGAGGGAACAGTTTTGTTTTCCAGGGCTCCAGAGACTAGGATATGGAGCAATGGTTTCAAACTACTGGAAAAGAGATGCCATCTGAACATTAGGAAGAACTTCCTGATGGTCAGAGCTATCTGGCAGTGGAATAGGAGACTCCACCATGCCTCAAAGGGTGGTAGAGTCTCTTTCTTTCGAGGTTTTTAAGCAGAGGTTGGATGGCCATCTCTTGGGAGTACTTTGATGAATGTTCCCACATTTGGGGGGGGTTGGACTGGATGGCCTCAGTGGTCTCTTCCAACTCTGTGACTCTATGATGTTTATACTGGTCCCAGAATAACACAAGAACCTAGTAATTTAAACTGGTGGAATACTTTACAAGCAATGTTGTATGGAACGAGAATGTGATTTATGACCATGATGGATTTAACCTCTGCCGAGAGCTTTTGATATGTGCCATTGCACAACATGACTGTAGCCCTATTGTTAGGTAGATTAAGCCTACCTTTCTGATGTTATGACAAGGTAGGAACATCGTTAGGTACTCTTTCACCTTCTAAATTGGGTACTGCTATAGTTTCATTCTTGGGAATGCAGCGAGGTGGTTCCAGTATTTTCTGACTTGCACAACAAAATCACACACCTAATTTTGATTCATAGGCAACTTGACTTAGATCCCTGGTTTCCTACCTTGGCTTATCCAGGCATTCTGGGACTGTAACTCCCAGAAAACCCAGTCAGTGCAGCTGGTGGTGACAGTTTCTAGGAATTGCAGGCTAAGAACACCTGGGTTATCCAAGGTTGCGAACCACTGGCTTAGATGAATGGAAACCAGGAGGAGAGCACCAGAAGCTCTTCTGCCTCAATTGGCCTAATGTCTTAGGGTGGCGCCATTGCACACAACAAGAGAATCCTCGTGAAGTATTTTTTTTTATATTCAGGTTCTGTTTGGAAGCAGCTTACTGCTATCTGGTTGGCCAATATATGAACTGAATGCTGAACTACATTGGCTTTTTGTCTGATCCACCAGGGCTATTATTTTATGCTTTGAGTTCTAATTTTAAAAAGTGATAAAGTTGATCCCACAATGTATTCGCGAAGACTTTCATGGCCAGTATCTAATGGTTGTTCTGGGTTTTTCGGGCTCTTTGGCCGTGTTCTGAAGGTTGTTCTTCCTAACGTTTCACCAGCCTCTGTGGCTGGCATCTTCAGAGGACAGCACTCTGTGCTCTGGTGTAGTATCCAGAGTATCCCTGTTCACTAAGGTACTGATAAAGGACACCCTGACACTCATCCAGCAGATCTTTCCAGAAGACATCAAGGCCCTCTTCCAACGTTGCCTAACGACCAGCTATTTCCAGTGGGATAATGAATTCTATGAACAGATAGATGGAGTGGCCATGGGGAGCCCCCTTAGCCCAGTTATAGCAAATTTCTACATGGAGCATTTCGAAAAACTTGCCCTGGCTTCGGCACCCCTCGAACCCACAGTCTGGTTCTGATATGTGGATGACACCTTTGCAATTTGGAGCCACAGTGAAGAAAAAATGGAAGAATTTCTCAACCATCTCAACAGCATCCACCCAAATATACAATTCACCATGGAAAAAGAAATAGAGGGCCAACTCCCGTTCTTAGATGTCAAGAGCCATCAAACCAAGAAAACAACACCAAACTGAAGAAGAAAAACAGCCACCCACAAATAAAGTATTTCTGCCATACATCAAAAGGGTCACGGACCACATGGGGAAACTTTTGAAAAAACACAACCTACAAACAGTATTCAAGACCACCACAAAAATACAACAAATGTTACGGTCAGCAAAGGACAGAAGGGGGCCCCTCACCACTGCAGGAGTATACTGGATACCTTGCACTTATGGCCAGGTATATATTGGAACCACAAAACCAAGCATCCACACCAGAATCAAAGAACATGAGAGACACTGCAGACTAAAACAACCAGAAAAATTTGCAGTAGCTGAACATGCCCTAAAAAAATTGGACATGAAATTCTATCTCAAAATACCGAAATACTGGACAACACCAGCAATCATTATGTCAGACTGCACAAGGAAGCCATTGAAATCCACAAGCACCAGCAGAACTTCAACAAAAAAGAGGAAAGTTTGAAACTCAACAAAACCTGGCTCCCAGCTCTCAAAAATACAGCATGCAAAAGGTCAACGAACTCTACCGAGCCACAAGGACAGGGGATCACTACACACAAAAGACCAGCTAATGACACCCATCAACCACAGTGACAGATAATCTCTCCTTCTTATCACAACAATAGACCCACAACAAGACACACTAATCACCCATCTACAGAAAAAGACAAAATCCCATCTCACAGCCATAAATACTCCACTCCCAAGCCAACTACACCAGAGCACAGAGTGCTGTCCTCTGAAGATGCCAGCCACAGAGACTGGTGAAGCGTTAGGAAGAACAACCTTCAGAACACGGCCAAAGAGCCCGAAAAACCCACAACAACCATTGATCCCACAACCCTGAAATCTTCCTGCTTATAATTTAAATAATCCATATCCTCTAAGAATGTCCACCTCTGCTGCCTAAAACCTCATACGCTGTCTGTAGTGTGAGTGACTAGGAGGGAACCTTCTGGGGTGATTGTATACCTGTCCAGCACTAACCACCTTCTGAAATTCAGAGAGAATTACACCTCTCTACAGAGTGTTATATCCCTCCCTTTCATTCATTAGTGGCAGTTGTTTATCACTATTGATCTGTTTGGTTGGTTCTTGGTACCTGTGCAGTAAAGAAAACAATATACACAAGACTGTAATTTCAAGCAATTGTAAGTAGAGTGAGGTTTTTTAAAACATTCTTTTTTCTGCAAATCTCTCAGAATGAGCTACTGAGACTTTGAGTGGCAGTTAATCAGAAAGGGCTGGACTTTGGGGAACTTGTAGCTATCCTCTCGTGTGGCTCTCTACTGTGCTGCAAACAGAGAATTTTACTAGAACTTCAAAACTCTACAACAAGATCTCTCCCTGAAAACAACGAGGGCAATACAAATGCTTAAACTGGGGTTGGGCGATGCTCTTTAGTTATTGTGTAATGTGAATTCCATTCCTTTGTGGTTCACAATATATACAGCCTTTGCTACTGATGTGTGAGGAACAGCTCCTTGTGGAGGTCGAGGAGAGCCTTCCCCAAGGATACGTGAATAATAAAATTGCAAATGCCATTTGAGGAAAATGAATGGGATAAAGACCCTGGAAGGACCCCCAGCAGCAGCAAAGTCTTCACAATGCCTTCCTTTTGAAACTGACATTTTAGACATAAAGGCTGGAAGAATGTTGACCGTTTTGGAAACGGGGTGGCAGCGAGCAAGGGCATCTTACATAACAATCCCAGTGCTGTGGAGAGCTGAAGAAGATTGAAAAGACTGATGTCAACTTGCACATCCATCTTTTTTTAAAAAAATACTGTACCAAAAAAAGGATTGCTTTTGTGGCTGCTTGTATAACATTTCCAAAAGTAACTGGTGTACAAAAGATGTGGAAGGGCGAGATGCGGAAACTGGGTGTCCTTGAGCAGTGCTTTGAAATGCGAACCCATCTGCATGGGGAGTGGAGTTAGGGAATATTATATATTTTGACTACCACTCCCGGAATCGTGGTGCTTTTACTGGCTGCAGAATTCTGGGAATATTAAGTTTTTCCATACTCAGATAAGGAGGCTAGCTGGGGTTCCCTCTTCTTTTTCTCTCCAGTGACCTCCTCATCTTTAACAGCAACATGGTAGGCAGATAAAATTCGCCACGCTGAAACTGTAGGTACCTACTAAACTTATCCTTTGCAAGCTGGTAAGAATTTCACTGGGTTCAAAATTCAGACATAGCTTTCCAGATTCGATGGAAAGATTTTGAGATTTGAGAAGTAGAAAAGACAAGTGCGGAAGAGACCAAAATTGATGGATTCATCTGTCCCTCTGCACAAATTCAAAAAACGGATCAGTTTTTTTCGACGAATATAACTGATTCATCAAATATTCGTCGATCTGTATTCATACAGCCTCTGGAACAACCTACCTCCTGAGATTCGTGTGGCTCCCTCGCTGGGTATCTTTAAAAATCAACTAAAAACATGGATGTTTCAGCAGGCCTTCCCTCCAGTCAATCCCTGATGCCCTTCTTTCTTCCTTTGTTTGCTCCCAGTTTTTGAAATATCTAAATAAATAAATAAATAAATAAATAAATAAATAAATAAATAAATAAATAAATAAATCTAGACTAATATGGCTGGATGAATATTTCCTAGGGTATTTTCACCGATCCGTCGATCCATTAATATTCGTTTATATTCGTTACCTTTTTGTGAGTCTCTCTGAGCTTGCTGGTGCCAATTAGAAGCTTTGGCAGATCAGGAGAGAGATTGTGGATTGGCATGTCCTGCAGCCAATAGCGCTGAGGAAAGGTGCCGAGAGGCTGTATATAAACTTTCCCCCTCCAGGCGTTGTGCACTTCTGTTCATGCTCTCCAGAGTGAGAACAGTTGCTGCTGCTGCTGGCTTGCTGTTGCTCTGGTGGCCTGGTTTCACAGTTCCCCTCACCCCTGTCCCCAGAGTCATCTGTTCCCTCCTCCCAGACCAGCAGCACCCCTGGGACACAGAGTTCTTCCCAGGCCAGCTGTCAGGGGCATGCAGTGGGTCCTCGTTTGGGCAGACATGGCAGAGGGGCCATGTGGGATCATTTCACGGTGCTCAGTGATGAAGCACGACTGGCACACTGCAATACCTGCCTTGGGGTTGGTCTGGAGGGCGTCAGACCCCAGGCATCTGTCCTCCACTGCCCTCCACCAACATCTGGAGAGACACCACCCAATGCTACTGTCCAGGAAAGGCACTTCATCCATGCCGTCTGGGAGAGGGAAAAGAGCAGCTCCAGTGGAGGCAGAAGGGAGGCAGAAGGAGGATGCACCTCCTTTCAAAACGGCAGCCCCAGGGGTTTCTAGGACAAGGAGCATGAGGCAGGCCATGCTCCACGAAGTGGCACCCATTGGGTCCACCATAACCCTCAGCCGACGGTCGAAGGGCAAGGCCCAGCAGACGGCCACTTGTCTCGTCGCTGAGATGATCGCCCTGCTTGGACCTCCACTGTCCATCGTGGAATCCCAAGCCTTCCGCTGGTTGCTGCCTCCTGGTATGACCTCCCCTCGCAGAGAACTCTCGGTTCTAGAGTGCTGCCCTCACTCTATGACTCTGTGAGGGCGGTGGTCCGTGACTATTTTTCACGGCTACAGGGGCACAAGATGCACTTCACAGCGGACCTGTGGAAAGGAGGTCAGTGCGGCTACCTTTCACTCACAGCCCCACTGGTGGCAGCCAGAGGACTTGAGTAGTGGTAGGGCATTGGTGAAAGGGCTGCAGGGGGAGGCCCTTGCCCTGCCCCCAGGCTACAGGTCCGTTCTGCTACAGGTGCGGCACATGGGCGCTCAGGCGACGGGGAGGAACATCACCAATGAGTTCCTGTCCGTGCTGCAGGAGTAGGCACTGGAGGGGGAGGTGACCTGTGGCCACATGGTCACAGATGCTGGGCAGAACATGTTGGCAGCATTGAACATGGTGGGCTTTGAGGGTGTTGTATACATGGCACACAAATGACACCTTGTGGTGCATGATGCCCTCGGCCTGGGCAGCCAAGTCAAGCCTGAGGGGGACGCAAGCACCTGGGAGACGCGGGCACTCCTGAAGCAATGCCACTAACTGGTGGGCCACTTCCCCCACAGCCTGAAAACTGCCCACCAGCTGCGTGAGAGGCAGGAGGAGTTGGGTCAGGAGACCCATATTCTCCTGACAGACCTACCCACACACCTACACCACAGTGTCCTCCCTGGTGGAGTAGAAGGCCATTTTGGAGAACATCATGTCTGCCTGCCTGCCTGCTGGGTCACGTCGGCCCAGTGCGCCGATGATGGGGTGACACGCAGACAGGCTTTGGGTGGGACAGGGCCCAGCCGGCCTTCCTGGCATGGGTTAAACCAGATCAGATCAGCAATACGAAGCCAGGCAATTTGGTGATGGGGTGACACGCAGAAAGGCTTTGGATGGGGCAGAGCTGGGCTGGACCTCTTGGCATGGGTTAAACCAGACCAGCATGCCTGCCTCTGACATCCCTCAGATATCTCATCAAGCCCAGCACACCCGAACATGCCAAGAGGGCCAGCTATCCCTCTTGGCACACCCAAAGCTGGTCCCGGCATCCTGAACGTGCCAGGAGGGCCAGCCTGTCTCAGCTCCCCAAAACCTCCGAGGGCTATCTTTATCATATCTGGGCAGACTCAGCAGCCAAGTTGCAATCCCCAGCTTTCTAATTCTAAACGAGCATCTTTGTCGCCCCATCGCCCGGCTTCAGATTGCAGAGCTGACCTGTTTCCGACAGCCCCGTGGCCCCGTGGATTAACTGCGGTTAGTAGCACTGACCCTGTTCATCTGATGGTGCTGCTGGTGCTGCTGGAAGTTGCAAGCAACTTCAGTTGCCTCCTGGGGGCAAAAACCTTTCCTTTGCAGGCAAACCTGATGTTGCTGAAGAAGACCAGAGTCTGCTCTGCTGCCTTTTGCCTCAGTGCCCCAATGGGGCAAGACACAGTACTTTGCTGCTGCCAACTACCTCAGTGCCCGATGCAGCCAAAAGAGCCTGTTTTCCTGCTGCCAACTTCCTCAGTGCCTGACGGAGCAAAAAACCTTCTGTGCTGCCAAATACCTCCTTGCCTCCAGTCCTCCTGAGGGCAAACTCTACTTCACTGGCAAATGTAACGTTCTCCTGAGCTGAAGACAAACTCAGTACCTCATGCGTGCCTATGCCAAAGGGATCTCTCATTCTGCTGGGGCCAAATATAACTCCCTCAATGCCATGGGCTTCTGTGCCATGTGGTAAACTCTCCTGGGGGGGGACCCAATTTGTGGGTGAATACCGTAATTCAGAGTTCTGATATCCAATCTTCACCAACGTTGGCAGGCATGTTGGGGAAAGACGTAGGAAGCTCCATTGAGATTTTGGAGTCTCTAAGTACCTGGGGGGGGAGCTTTCCTGGGGGGTCCTCCTTGTGACTATATAACTTGGGGGGTCCGTGATGCAATGTTCACCAAAACTTTCAGGAATTGTAGGACAGTGTTGGAGGAAGCTTCCCTGCAAATTCGGCATCTCTAGGTGGTTGGGGGAGGCAGTGTTTTAGCCATTTAAAGCGCAGACAAATCAACCGATCGATCCATCGGTTTGTTGAAGACTATTCGTATATTCGTATCCGTTGATCTGTTAACCTTGATGAATAATGGATCTAATTGAATCACCATTTTTTTAAAAATTTATCCCCATCTCTAGTTGCCATGAAGTCTGGTTAGACTGCATTTGAACCCCAGGTCAGGACTTCATCTCATCAGATCTAGCCAGGACAACCAGAAAAGGGAAATCGTGGGAGTTGTAGACCAGCAACTGGAGGATCATGTGTTCCTCCTCCCTGATTTACAGGCTAATTTCATGTTGGTGGCCGACACCAGTCTGGAGGAAGCTCTTCTACTCCTTAAGATGGAAGGTGTGTGCTATTAGTTCCCCCTTCACAGGCATCCTTACACTCCCTGCTACGCCCCCCCGCATTGCCCATGCCCTTTTAGTCCACTTTTTAAAATACAAATTTATCAACCCCAAACTTTGAATATATTTTTTTCACAAGGAAGTTGCTTCCCTTTCTTAATTACTTAGCTTGTCCATTTTTTTCTGCTCCACTGCTTTTCTGTTTGTATAAATGTTTCTCACCTAAAAGCCTCTCACCTCCAGGTGGGGCATTTGTTCTACAAAAGGTCTCTGGTTGGTCTCTGAATTTCCTGGCTTGACTTTTTTTCTCTGCTGTCCAGATGGCAAAAGGCTCAAGGCTTTAGCGAACAATAAGAGGAAATGGGACTTTCCAAAGCAAAATGTCCCTCCTGCAAAGCATGACTTATTTTATGGCTCAAATTGCTTGAGCTTTGTGTGGCATTTATCCCCGGAGTGCTTTCCAGATCATTTCCATGTTTCCAGATCGTTTCCAGCACTACACTTTAGGGAGGATGCCAAGAAACTGGAGCAAGTTCAGAAGGGCACAACAAGGATGATCAGGAGGCTGGGAACCAAGGCCTGTGAGGAAAGTCTGAAAGAACTGGTCATGTTCAGCCTTGAGAAAGGAAGACCGAGGGGAGATATGATCGCACTTTTCAAATATTTGAAAGGTAGTCTTACAAGGAGGGGTGGGAGCTGTTCCTGATCATCCCAGAGTGCAGAACGCATGACATTGGGCTCAAACTACAGGAAACCAGATATATGCTGAGTATCAGGGAGATCTTCCTAACTCTTAAAGCAGTATGACAATGGAACCAATTACTTCGAGAGGCGGTGAGCACTCCAATTCTGGAGGCAATCAAGATAAAATTGGACAACCATCT
This sequence comes from Pogona vitticeps, assembly GCF_051106095.1. Classification (NCBI taxonomy): domain Eukaryota; kingdom Metazoa; phylum Chordata; class Lepidosauria; order Squamata; family Agamidae; genus Pogona; species Pogona vitticeps. The sequence goes on along the minus strand of NC_135783.1, from coordinate 340,890,329 downwards.
GTCACATCTGCTTTGATTTGGACCCCTCCATTGAGCAGAGGATTGAAGGCTTTATAGCCCCCCTTCCACCTCCAGTATTCTTTGGTTCTAGGATTCAAAAGGAAGCACTCGGTTATTATTATGTTTTTGGGTCTTGGTGCAGCTCTGCCTATCCACCCTTAAAAGAGAAAATAGCATTATAGCTAATAAATTGTCAAGCAGCAAAGCTAAGGTGGGGGGTTGTTGTCAAAGAAAGCTGTAGAGACAAGCAGGGCTGGTGTCCAAGAAGTAAGTCTGTCTGTCTGTCTGTCTGTCTGTCTGTCTGTCTCTCTCTCTCTGTGTGTGTGTGTGTGTGTGTGTGTGTGTGTGTGTGTGTGTGTGTGTGTGTGTGTGTGTGTGTGTGTGTGTGTGTTCATTCATGTTAAAAGATTCTAGCATTACCCTTCCTGATTGGTTAATTCTACAGGTTTTCCCCCAGCTGGAAAAGGAGGAGCAGCCTTCTGAAATCCAGTTTCCAAACAAAGGCATTTTAAAAGATAAAAGACAGCAAATTTTCAAGTTATGTAGAATGGAAGGGGGGAAAGGACACATCAGGCACAGGTCAGGACAGGGAAATTGCTGCCAATCTTGAAGGAAACAAAGAAAATAAAATTTCTAGTTGAATGCTAGAAGTGTGGCATCTGCTGGCATGCTCATTGTTGAACGAAGACAGGCCAGAAGAGATTTGCTTTGAATGCATCTCGTCCTCAAGGAGACAGAAATGTGCTTTTGAGTGAGCTTTTAACATATTAGCTAGAATCTCCTTGATGCTAAAATAGTCTTTATTTTCAAGCACCTTGCTACCAACCGCAGAGCAAGTGGCATTTGCTTCCTAAACGGCATCTAGAATAAAAGCACCCTCAAACAGGTAGAAGGTAAATGAACATAATCTATTTGGACAATACCTACTCATGCAGATCCTATTCCGCATCTGTGGAAGACAGCAGTGGAGACTACGGGACAGAATGATCAAGTAGAATGGAAGGGCTGCAGGCAAGGGTAAAACTTACCAGCATCGGACACTGGGTAATTGGATGCATTGAAAAATAATGTTGAACTCTGCTGAGCTGGTTTAATACGGGAACTAATGAGGGTGACATTTAACAAGAGGACAAAAATTGATATTTAGCCTAGGATCATACAGTCTATGCCTCTGTAGGAGGCCTCAGAAACACTCACCACGCTTTACCCTTTCATTCCTTAAAGCCTTGCTTTTGTACCTCTTGCACTGCCAAGTTCATGAGGCATTTTAAATTGTACAAGAAGCAGTATTTAATTCGTGTGACAAGAGAGAAGAAGTGTGCGCGCTCTGGCTTGAGGTCTGCCAAGATGTGATTCTGTGTGATAACAACTCCCAGAATCCCTCAAGCCAGTACAGCCACTGGATGTGCTAGTAGTTGGGGGTGCCAAAAAAGCAACTTACCAGGCTCTGAAAATTTTTAAATAGAGAGGAATGTGGAGTTAAAGAGTACCAGCCTTTATTTGTTTGTTTGTTTGTTTGTTTGTTTGTTTGTTTATTTGATTTGATTTATACCCCGCCTATCTGGGCGATGGAGTGTGACAAATAGAATCTGCACCAAAAGGTTTCAATATGAGGTGCTCCTGCATAGGTTTCTAGCGAGCCAGACACAGTTCTTCTACCTATTTGTTTGTTTGTTATATTTATATCCCACCCATCTAGTCATTCGACTACTCTAGGCGGCATACATCAGAAAAAATAAACAATTAAAATAACACTGATATCCAGGAATAAATAACCATTCAAGATGGAAAAAGACAAAGAAGATAAACAAATAGTGCCTGGAGGGAAGACCTTCCTGAATAGCCAGGTTTTTAATTGGCTTTTAAAAATACTCAGCAAGGGGGCCATACGGATCTCTGAAGGTAGATTATTTCATAACCGAGGAGCCACTGCCGAGAAGGCCCATTTTTTTTCCTTCCTGGCCTCTCTCGGCATTAGGTTCCTCAGCTGCACCTCCTGACTAGATTGTGTGATACGGGTAGATTTTGGTGGGAGAAGGTGTTCCGTCAGATAGCAAGGTTCTAAACCGTTTGGGGCTTTGTATGTAATCGTTAAAACTTTGAAATTGATGCGGAAGCACACAGGCAGCCAATGCAATGCGGCCAGAGTGGGAGAGATATGATGGTGTTTTCTCACCCCACTAAGAAGTCTGGCCGCCGCTTTCTGCACCATTTGAAGCTTCTGCATCAGTCTCAAAGGCAGCCCCACGTATTACAGAGGTCTAATCTCGAGATTACAAGCGCATGCACTAAAGTGGTGAACGCCCCAGCATCAAGACAGGGACGCAGCTGGGCAATCTGCCAAAGGTGGAAGTACGTGGATTGGACCACTGACGCCACCTGGGTTTCCATGGTGAGCGCTGGGTCCAGACATATCCCCAAGCTACGAACCTCACTCTTCGTGGTGAAAGACACCCCCCCCCAAATAGGAGGCAGTTTCCCAAACCGCTGATGGTGGGGCCACCCACCCTCAGTACCTCCATCTTGTCCAGGTTCAGCCTCAACCCATTTTCCTGCATCCATTGCAGAACAGCCTACAAGCAGCCCTGAAGGGACAAAACGGAGCCACTATAGCTGGAGAAAAGGAGATGTATAGCTGTGTGTCATCAGCATAGTGATGGCATGATGCCCCACCTCCCCTGATGATCCCTCGCAGCGACCTCATATAGATATTAAACAGCATTGGGGAGATGATCAAGCCCTGCAAGACCCCACAATTGAGGCTCCACAGGGCCAAAATCCTCTCCCCAAGCTGCATACCATTCCTTCTCCACTCCTACCAGTTTTCTGTTCCAAACAGCCAACCAGTTAGTATTCTATACCCATAGGCTGTCCTCAGTTATCATCAGCTATATTAATACACACACACCCTACCATTTTGGGACTTTTTCCACCAAAGCTTCTTTTTGGTCTTCTTCAAAATTTGAGGCTTTCCAAATACCAATCCCTAATTTTAAAAATGGGTATGCTTCAGCACTTGATTGTCCTGATGTGTAACTTGTATTGTGGACAAGAAGCTACAGTTAGGACAAAATATAGAGAATGGTTTCCTGTAGGTAAAGGTGTCAGATAAGGGTGCATTTTTATCCCCTTATCTGTTCAGTCTGTAAACAGAAATATCATATGGAAAGCCAGACTAGATTCAGGTGAAGGAGGACTGAAAATCGGTGGAAGAAACATCAATAATTTAAGATACGCAGATGATACCATCTTACTGACAGGAAGCAGCAATGCCTTGAGGCAACTCTTAGAGAAAGGGAAGGAAGAAAGTGCCAGAGCAGGGACTGCTGTCGAATGTTAAGACAAAAATGATGACTACAGAAGAATTACACAACTTTAACATTGACAATGAAGAACATAAAATAGATATTTTGTATACCTTGAATGAATCATCAATCCAAATGGAGACGGCCGCCAAGAAACCAGAAGTAGATTGAGACTAGAAAGGGCAGCAATGAAGGAATTAGAAAAGATGTAAGGATGTGTCCCTGCAGACTGAAACCAAGATCATCTACACTCTTGTGTTTCCAGTTACCATGCTTTTGTATTTTCAGTCACCGTATAAGGATGTGAAAGCTGGAGAGTTGAGAAAGCTGACAGGAAAACAATTCATTTGTTTGAATTGCGGTGCTGAAGGAGAGCTTTGTGGATACCTTGGACTGCTGGAAAGACAAACAAGTGGGTCCTAGGTCAAGTTAAGCCTTTACTATCTCTGGAGGCAAAAAATGTTGAAGCTGGAGAAGGCAGGATTCCCAAGAAGAGACAATAATGGTGGGAAAGGCTGAAGGCAGCAGGAAAAGAGGAATGCCAATTAGAAAATGGACTGACTCACTAAAGGGACCCATAGGCTTGAATTTATAAGAGGTGAGCAGTGCTTAACAGGTTACCAAGAAGCAGAGGTTTTATATTCTGGCTGCACCAATCAATCTGAGTGTGCTGGGGGTACGGGGGGCGGGGCGGGGGGAGAACACTGGAACTCTCATTGGGTTCAGGAAATCACAGCCCCTCTAATCCTAACCCTAACTATTCTGTTAATTCTTTATCCCTTGGAATTCTCACGGGGGCTATGAAAAACCCCCTAATACGCTAAGAAATATCTCCCTCAGTGCAGCTTGTTAAATTTGCCTCCATGACAGTTAAGGAGGTTACAGACGAATGCCTCAACTATTAAAATGTGGTGTGAGGGGATCAGGGGAACATTACACTCTCTGCAATTGTCTATCAATTGTCTAACTTGCTCTCATTATCTCTTTGTATCATGTACTGTGGTCCTATCTTGTTGAATAACGAGGCATGGCTTTTACCTGATTTCATCTGGGCTGTGGAGAGAAAGGAGAGAGTGAAGCTCAGCAAAAGCCCTACCGTTTCTGTTAATTAAGAAATAAAGCAAAAGAAAACCTTCGTACTGTGATTAACTCCTTAGGCCTATCCATGCCCCACACACTTCCTCCTCGCCCTTGGCGTTTGCAATGCTTTACAAAAACATTTGCCAGCCATGCAGTTCTTTGCATTTACCCTTTACAAATAATTAATATTAATCCAGTAAAAACCTTTGCTGCTGCTAGACTGCTGTTTTTTTTTTTTAAATTTAGCACCTGTGCACGTCTACGAGATTGGCAAAATGAAAAGAAAAGCAGTAAGACCTGGGAGGCGATCTGGTGCCTCAGCCGCACAGATGCAGAAAACATCTCTGTTCCTCAATGAGATGAGAGCTTTCTGCACAGTTGCTAAGCACTTATTTTAAATGCTCTACTCTGTTGTGCTGGCTACCTATTTATACACTCATCTTCAGTCTCTTTGCTCCAAACAATAAGAGGTCGGGAAACTACACCGTATTAAAAGCCATTTTCGTTTTGCTTCTGAGCCTCAAATTGATGAGGATGAATGGGCAAAATTCTCCCATTTTTAAACTGTTAAATTGGCTGGATAGCTCAGTGGTTTAGGTATCTGGCTGCAGCATTCGATCCCTCCACTGTGTCTTCGGTGCGTAGATCAAGTGTTGCCTTGAGCAAGCTACATAGTCCCAGTATGCCTGCAGAAGAAGATAGTGGGAAACCACTTCTGTGTACTCTCTACTTAGGAAACCCTGAAAATGGTCACCATAAGTTGGAATTGACCGATGGCATGTAATTCTTTTTATTAATTGATGTAAATGACAGCTGATCTTGCCTTTATCTGCATGCAAAATTCTGTGCCACACTACAGTTGTAGTCGCCATAAGTTATTAATGCAACATTACTGTACAGTATTAGAGGATATTGTAATTGGGAGAAATGGTGCATGGAAGAGTAGTACACATAATAGAAAGCCATGTGTATTAATACAAGACTACTGCATTAGGGAGTACAGTGGAGCTTCGCAAGATGAATCTAATTCTTTCCGCGGTTAATGTTTTCTTGCAAAAAATTCATCTTGCAAAACGCGCTTTCCCATAGGAATGCATTGAAATCTAATCAATGCGTTCCTATGGGCAAAAAAAGTCAGAACAAAGTCTAATTTGGTTTACAAAGGGTTTATTAAGTGCTCTTTAAAGCCATACATATTGTGCAGATGATTTGAAAATTTTCAGTCAAAAAGCTTTAACTTTTTAAACATCATAAAAACATTTAAAAATCAGCAAACATGAGGCAGGAACAAAAAACGGAAAACATTTGTCTTGCGAAGCATGGCCATAGGAACATTTGTCTTGCAAGTCGTCAACCCCATTGCCAAAACCATTTGTCTTGCGAGTTTTTTGTCCTGCAAGGCATTTGTCTTACGAGGCACCACTTTATTGTAAGAATCCACTGTGTTATTACAACTCTTAACCCTAACAGTCCTACATCGTTATGCAGAATATTACTTCCTAACCATTCTCTATATCTTTGGCCAAAATCCTAATTTGTGGCAATTTGCTGCAGAGATTTAAATTTATTGTGTTACGTTGGTGGACATAATTAATAGGATTTGGGCCCTTGTATTATACTGCTGTAATTGCTGTTGCTAATAATGATGAAACTGAAACAATGCAAAATATAGATAGTCAAATATAATGACTAGAACTATATTGGTTCTTTATACATAGGCAAAAGGAATTGTGGAAGTTATCACAGCTAATTAATGGGATGCCAGGTGCATGCTTGTTGAATACCTCGTGATGTACTTGGCACACGCCCAGCATGCATCAATTAGCTACAATTTGCTATAAATTCTGCTGGCTTTTTTTTTTTTTTTTGCATGCCTAAATACTCTAAAGATTCTGCTCAGTCTGGCTACGTTGAGTCCCTTTTTAAAGGAGAAAGACAGGGTAAATTTATTTTAACTATCTATCTAACTAACTAAAATTGCTATTTTGATATGCCCCTTAGGTTTTTTTAACAAAAAAAAAAGAAGGAAGGAAGGAAGGTCAAGACAGCTTGTCAGACAATGGCCACAGGAAAAGGTGAGGAAAGGAGCTAGTTAACCCCGTGGCCTCTACTCCTACAAGGTGGCAAAGCCCCAGCAAGAACCCCAGCTGAGAAGAGTAAGTGGTTTCTAAGTACTGTATTCCAAAGTTGTCTGCCTCTGCTAGTTCAGAATATGGCTGCTGGAAAAACTTGCAACAGAGGACTGCTTTCTATTCAAAATTCAATGTGAAAGCAAAGCAAACAGCATGTATACACTCAGCCAGAGTAGTTTCCTTTCTTTAATCTTCCTTAAATGATTCAGCTACTTGATAAAGTGTTGGGTTGGGTAACCCATTCCATATTCTGAACCCTATCATTCTGTGATCTAAGCTAAACCAATTTAAATATACTGACACCTGTTGTTGTTTTTTTAAAGAGAGAAGTAAGTCTTTTCATATTTAAATTGCAATTACAAAGGTTGCAACATGAAGGTCAGGAGCTATGTCAATAGTTGATAGAGGCAAACAGATTGTTTACAGTTACATCAATAACAAATGTTGAAAGAGCTTCTTAGAAGCATCCTCTGGCTGGGTGATTAAAACATTATATGTATCTCTTTTCATTGGAGTATTTATTAACACGAATTTTGCAAAGCTGATAATTGTACCCATAAAGCTAAATAGTCTAATAAGGGTTCCCTGAAGTGAGATTGAAAGCTTTGTACAACAAGGTGATACTGATGATTGATTGTCAGATGATGAGACCCATGCATCCCTCACATGTTCCACTAGAATACTGTAGACATTCACTCAGCTTGCAGAAAACCTAAAGCTGTGTTTGTTGATGAGAAAGTTTGGGTGTACAGTGGTGCCTTGCTTAACGAGGATAATCCATTCCAGCGAAATCGCTGTAGAGTGAAATCCTTGTTAAGCGGGGGGGGGGGGGGAAATCCCATTGAAACGCATTGAAAACCCATTCAATGCATTCCAATGGGCTGAATAACTCACCGTCCAGCGAAAATCCTCCAAAGGGGCGGTCATTTTCGGTGCCTGTAAAGCGAGGAATCCATCCAACAACACAGCAGGGAGCCACTTTACACAGCGGGCGGCCATTTTGAAGCCACCGATCAGCTGTTTTAAAAACGTCATCTAGTGAAAATTCGGTTCCTGAAGCAGGGAACTCATTGTTGGGAAGCGAATTTTGCCTATTAAAACATCATTTTGCGATTGCAAAAGCAATTGCAAAATAGTCATCGTATAGCAGTTTCGTTGTTTAACGAGGCAATCGTTAAGCGAGGCACCACTGTAATGCATAAGAAGTAACATACCTATAAAGAGGTACGTTCTAATGAAAAATGAAGTGAAACAATGAATAATACAAGGACTTAGAATTTTTAATCACTGTAATGTGGAACATCTTATCTTTTCAAGGATAGCTCTGTGGTTTAGGTATCTGGCTGCAGAGCCAGAGGTTGCAAGTTCGATTCCCATCTGTGCCTCCTGCAAGTAGAGCCAACCTGTGTGGCCTCGGGCAAGCTGCACAGTCCCAGAGAATCCCCAGAAGAAGGGAATGGTAAACCACCTCTGAGTATTTTCTACCTGGAAACCCCTGAAAAGGGGTTGCCATAAGTAAGGATTGACTTGACAGCACGTGGTGGTGATGATGATGAAAATATAACAGGATCAAAAACATGGAAAAAGTACGTTTCTAAGCTGTGGTTCACAATAAGGTGGCTTAGAAATTGCTAGTGTAGAATGTGTATGGATTTTGCACTTTGCACCAAATGATCTGTCACTAATGTAGTACTTTTCAAATGAGTAGTGAAAAGCTGGTTTCATGAAAAACTCACTGGGCTTCCTCAGTGGGAACACAGTGCGTTAGATTTGCTGGAAGTGACCATGCCCACCATTGCTGATCTTTCTATGTGCCACTGTGACTGCTGCCACCCGCACCTAGGGACGGAGTGGCCACCTGCGTTTCCTGGACCATGGACTCCATGAACTCCAGACACTCAGTTCTGTCAGTGGTTGTTTTTATCAGGGCAGGGAGACAACAAAGTCAGGTTGAATGCTTTGAGCTCCCCATCCTGCAAGTCCACAGGAGGCTTCGGGCCTGTTCAGACTGGCTGTTTTGTTGTGGGATGGATTGGGCATCAAAGGATTGGTTGAGGTCAAGGGGAAGAGCGATGTGCCATTTGGTGGTGCTTCTCCCATCTGAATGGCATTATTGACCTTCATGTCAAATAAATGCTTCCCCTGATCATCTGCAGATGGTCTGGGGAAGTGAAATTATTTTTTACATCTGCTGACTCATCGCTGATGTGATGAAGCACTTCAATTAAATTTTTTTTAAAGTCTTTACCTGTCTGTGAGAAATTACCTGCACGGAAGGTTTTGATTGGCAACACACACAACGACAAAGAAAAATGTTTTTAAAAATTTAATCAAAGTGATTCATTGCATCAGTGACAATCAGGCAGATGTGGTAAAAAATTTAATTTTGCAGTAAAAAATTTTTTTTGGGAAATGTTCAGTTTCAATATCCAGAAGTGGCTCATAAGCTGCTTCAGAATACTGGAAATTGATATCAGGAGGAACTGCAAGGCTGTAATTTAGTCTATTGCAAGTGACCACACTTGCTGGGAATGGACTATAAACCCACACCAAAATAGTAGAACCCCTAATACGGGTTCAAAAAAGCACAAGTAGGAGCAAATTGGTCCGCTCCAGCAACATCCACGTGTGAACATCAGAAAAAAAGAGCAGACCAATTTGACACATCAGCACACCAAACAGCAGGACAAATGCCTGTGTGGACAGTGTGACATCCACCCACGTGCCCCCTTGCTTGACCTTCAAGCCCCAGAGCACACGAAGGCAAACCTCACTCTTTTCACTTGCTGCCACCAGGTGATCTCTAAATCACCATTTACTTCAGAAAGATTCAGGTCCACACTTCAAGTTCTTTAAAATAAAACTTTGGTTTATTGAATACATAGATTAATTCGTGAATATCTTCAGTATTTAATCATTCCTCAGAAGTTCCCCAAACTACACATTCTATTACTCTGTCTGACTTTTCTCTCCTGCCTTTCTCTTTCTCACTCTATGTGACTTAATCTCCACACACTGACTTGAACTCTATTAATCTCACACTCTGACTGAAATATTGACTCAGGCTCCGCCTCTTATAGTATCTGTCTCAGCTCCGCCTTTCAGCAACATGAATATTCAAAAATCATTACATTATACAACAAGAAGCATAGATCAACTAAATAGAGAACGCTACAGACAGCTTCCTAGTTCTTTTCACTGGCTTACTAAAGTCCATACTGGGGGCCCAATTCTTGTTCTTGTTTCTTTACCAGCCTGTCAGAGTTCACCACACTGGACTGGGGTGAAGTTCACAGCACAGCTTCCTAAGGATATGAAGAACTCTTGCAAAAGCTAATCATACTTAATGAAACAACCTATCAAGAAACTGTTAATCCAGAAGAGACATCTTTCCTCCAGCAGAAGAATAAAACAGGGAATGCTTGAATGTTTCAAAGTTTCCATAAAATGTTTCACATAAAACTAATATATACATATTAGTTACTAGGTTTTCATTATGTATGAATAATTGTATTTTATTACTCATGTAAGCCGCTCCAAGTAGACTTTGTCTAGAGGGGCAGGGTATAAATTCAATAAACGTAAAAGTAAAGTAAAGTAATATCATCTCCATTTTTAAGCCAAGTTCACATAGAAAGCTCAGAACTGACTGATGGATCGTGAAGATGCATATAACCACTCCAGTGCTTCTTGTCTTTTAAAGTCCATCTACAGAGTAGCAGCTATTGCTGTTTTGTTGTTACATATTTGACAGATTATTTCCAAGCCCTTGCCTTCGAAGCATGTGTCCATCTATTGTCTCGTGTCAGGTTTGGACTCCATGGAAAACCAGTCAAAAAACAGGCCCCGGACTGACTAACTTGTGTGGAGAGATTCATGTGCTCAATGTCACATGTTGTGACAAACTTGAAATGTGAGTGCTTGTACTTCCTGTTTCTTTACCGGTATATTTCATAACTGCTTAAGAGACTCACAGCTGTCATAGTGCCTGTGATAATCTCGCAAACTCATTAGGAAATGAAGCACCTTTTATGAGATAAGATTCCTTCCTCTCTTCTGATTAAATAGACCCGTTGTGAGATCTTCTTTGAAATCTCTGTGAATTCATGGAAACCTAAGCTCTACTTCAGAACTGAGAGCCAGAGATAACAGTTGGGGGAAGTGGTACAACATATTTCTTGATTAGATACTCATTTTCATGATGCACTCTCAGCATTTGATCCTACTAATCATAAGAGGTTGTTGCCATGCCAACACAACTCTGTCAGTCTCAGTTCATCTCCAGAGTGAATTCTACTTAAATATCAACCTGTTTCACTTGGAGTTTGCACACGTGTACCCAAAAGGCTTAGCTTCTGGCGCCCCACTGCAAAATTATCCTGCTATACTGAAAATAATATAAGAAAGGCTAGCATTCAGCGGCAATCAACACAAGGACGTGGATAGGGGTAATAGATCTGAGAAAATTCTCACAAATTCTCATGGTTTCATATTATCCTACAAAGCCAACTTAAAAGTATTTGCAGTAGCTACTAGTGCTATAAAAGAGTTCTGTTTTCTCATCAGTTACAATCAATTGTCTCTTTCTCATCCAATGCAAACTCTGTCCACCACCTAAAATACTCCTTGGGGATTCTCTTCAGAAAAGGCCACATGGAAAAGGTTTCCTAAGAGCTGTACATGAAATATTGTGGCCTTATTATGTCACTTTGCTCTTTTTGTCTACACTAGGTCATGCTAGATTGTGGATTTTGTGTCTGAGTCCTCACATGATGATCTAGTGCTATCTTGTAAATGCATTAGTAGTTTATGCTACCCACTTCTCACAGTATCCCAACTAACTCCGTCCTCGTCATGCATTTGATTTCTTTGTCCCTGTCTCTCCCACTTACTTCTCTTCCTCTTCCTCTGCCACTACCCATCACCACTCAGCTCCCTTCACTTCCTCCCCACATTTACCTACTAGCCACGCTCCTTTCTCAGTGATGCTGCATTATTTCATCTAATTATAGTGATATAGCGCTAAGGTGCAAAAGTGTGGGAATTCTGTTAACAGCACCTGAGCAAATGAATGGCATGTTTATTTCCTCCCAACTACCACTGTTACGATTTATTGGTCTGGTTAAAGCTAACATACATTTCATATGCGTGAAATCTGTGGAGGCTTAATGATTGTCTCAGTAATCCAAGAAGTTTCAACAGGTTTGGAAAACGCTAATCTCTTTTAAAGCAGAATTAGTGAGAGATGAATAGAGATAGAAAATTTCCAGAAATTTTGAAACAGCTTCGAGGGGAAAATGGAAATAAACTGTTCCCTCCCCCCAATTTTTTTCCCCACTTTTTGCCTTTCCATCTTTAGGCTAGAGCTGTGAAATGTCCAGAAAATATTTTTCCCCCAATTTTTTTCCCCCCAAAGCTGTTTATAAGGCTTCAAAATTTCTGGAAATTTTACATCTCTAGGGATGAAATCACAGACAAGTTAGAGGGAACTACTGGAAATTTCAGGGTGCACCGTGTACCCTACTTAGAAGTGCTTCTGTGCTAGTGATTTCCACTGGGTCAAAGGACAGTGGAACCCCAGAACATCTTAATGCTATTATTGGCTTTTCTCTTCTCTTCTTCTTTCTCCTTTTCTCTTGCAAATACCCTATTAGAAACAAACAGCTATTTCTGTGCCATCAACACATTGCAGATGACTTTGCTAAGTGCGGTGTATAATTATCCAAACTGTGAACAAGCAAGAAAAACTGATGCCGAAACTCCTATGCCCATGACAAAATGTGAGATGATATTTATAAACTTGTATTGAAAACCATCCCCATCACCACCACTCAACAAATCGATGGTCTAAGGCAGGCTTGTCCAACCTGCGGCCCAAGGTCAGCTCGTAATGCGGTCCAGTGCAATTTTTTATTTTAAAAGAAATTCCAAAGTTTCAAGTTACACTTCCGGCGCTTGCGGCCGGAATGTGGCCGGGGCATGTCACAACAGTAGAGGGGGAGAGAGGGAAGGAAGGAAGCAGTGGGAGGGGAGGGGACAGAGGGGCTGCATGACTGCATTGCGCCGTCCCCGTCAATAGGTGGACCCCCTCCTGGCCCCATAAAGCCGTCTGAGTCAAAGCTGGCAGCCTCTGCTGTCTGAGATGGCAGCTGCCGGTAAGCACGCTTGGAGTGGGGCTGCGGAGGACAGCTAGGGCTGCCCCCCCATGCGGCCCAAACCAAATGTATGTGCGGCCCAAACGAACTTTTCATCTTCTAATGTGGCCCAGGGAAGGTGAAAGGTTGGACATCCCTGGTCTAAGGTTTAGTCTGGAAAAAAAATAAATCTAAGTAGTCACATTCACGAGATCACTGCTTCTTGCTTCAGCGCTAGAGGAACTAGAAGAGCTGCATTTATTGTCTCCCTCACACTGATTACTGTTAAAAAAAAGCTTTTGACAAAGTACTTCTCCAAAGGCTCCTTTGTAAACACTGCAGTCATGGGATCAAAGGAGAGGTCCTAATGGGAGTCAGTAGGAAGTGAAGACTAGGAATAACCAGACACTTCTCAGAATGAAGGGGTGAAAAACAGCGAGATCACTGAAGGATTTGTCCTGAAACTGATGCCTTTAAACTTGTTCATGTTCTTTAGAGGAAGATCTCAACCAGCGGTACACGTGCCATGGGGGTGGATGAGGGCACAGAACTACTCTAGAGGATACACAGGGTTCTCATAACAATTACTAAGAGAACATTCTCCCTCAATCACCATGACTTCTTGCAAGTGTGACTGGTTGCCTCATGCCGGTATTACCGGCCATGGCTTATCCATCTATGGACTGTTAGTCACGGTTGGTGGTAATTGCTGGCATGTCAGTAGTAACTCTGGATCCTGAGTGTTTCATCTAATCGCCTGCCCTTCTTTGCTATCACCGCATGCTTTAGAGGTTAGATTTATTCTCAGCAGTATTGCTAGAATTTAACTTACCAAAGGAATCATTATATTTGTCTGTGTTTGCTTCTCACGAAGACATTTTGTTTGTGGCACCCAGTTGTGCCACTCTTTCCCTCAGGAAGCTTCTCTGATTCCTGCTCTGATGTCTTCTGCATGTGAAGGTTTTTTTATTTCATAAGCTTTTAATTTGTGAGAGACATGATATTACTGCTATAGGTTGGTTTAGGTATCTTGCTGTGGAGCCAGAGGCTGGGAGTTCAATTCCCCATTGTGTCTCCTTGACTGGGGCTGGACTCAATGATCCTGAATGATATTTGTTTTGAATGCCTCCAGTGTTGGAGCACTCACCACTTCTCAAGAAATCAGTTCCGTTGCTGTACTGCTCAAACAATTAAGAAGTTTTTCCTGATATTCAGCCTACGTATGGCTTTCTGTAACGTGAGCCCATTATTATGTGTCCTGCAGCCTGGGATGGTGGAGAATAGTAGTACAGTGGTGCCTCGCTTAACGAGCACACCGTATGACGAAGAAATCGCATAGCAATCTCTGTTTTGAGATCGCTAATGTGATCGCTTACCGATGGCCTCTATGGCCAAAACTCGCATTGCGAACATCGGTAAGCGTTTCGCTTACCGATCTTCGCATTGTGACGCCGGGAAATCAGCTGTTCAGCGGTCCAAAATGGCCACCGGACAACCCAAAATGGCCGCCACAACCATTTTCGCGCCCTGCCCTCGCTTACCGAGGGCGCGAAAATGGCGGCGCTATGAGGAAACTTCACTTAACGGTGAGTATAGAAGCCAATGGCATTTTGCGTCCCGTTTAGCAATGTTTCCTCATAGCGAGGGTTAATCCGGAATGGATTAACCTCGCTATGCGGGGCACCACTGTATTTGAAAAGTGCTATCATATCTTCCCTCAGTCTTTGTGAGGCTAAACATGCTCTAATGGGGAAGCATAGCCAAACCAGGCTGTCTAATTAATATCCGTGTGTAATATACAGTATGCACCCCAGTCTTCCAAGCAGTGCAAAACCCAGAGGATTTGTACTCTTTTTGAAAGTTTATGGAAATTTAAGGTGATTTTGTGATATGTGATTTATTTATAAATAGAGATATGGGGATTAATCTTAAAGAAATTCATAGGATCAACAGCCCAATACGTAGTTCAGGGCGGACAAAATGCAACCCTTGGCTGCATCTGGCCTCAAGAGTCTACGTGAGGCTCTCAGCTCCCCAAAATTGTTTTCTCAAGGAAACAAAAGCGAGTCGCTGCTGCTGGAAACGTGTTTGAAGCAAATTACCTTTTAAATTGGTCACAAAGCAGTGTTTAGCACTACCACCGCCACCACCACAACAATATCTTATGGATTACTCACATCTTTTCCTCCATATTACAAATGCCAGCTACCTCTAGTTTTGGAAAATGAAACTGCAACATTGTAGTGGGAGAAAAAAAGTTACCACTGATAAAACGGTTGATTTTAATAAGCTGGGTATTATACTGCTTGATAAGCAACAAAGAAAAATATACCTTATGCAATTTGGGGTTCCATCAACAAGCAGCCTCAAAAGTGCAGGAAGTACAACAATTGTAAAGTACCAAACTTTAAGGCAAGGAATTAAAAAAAATGGTTGTTCTGGGTTTTTTGGGCTCTTTGGCCATGTTCTGAAGGTTGTTCTTCCTGACATTTTGCCAGTTTCTGTGGCCGGCATCTTCAGAGGACAGCAACCTGTGCTCTGGTGTAGTTGGCTTGGGAGTGCAGTATTTATGACTGTGAGATAGGCTTTTGTCTTTTCCTGTAGATGGGTGATTAGTGTGTATTGTTGTGGGTGTATTGTTGTGCTAAGGGGAAGAGTTTATCTGTTCCTGTGGTTGATGGGTGTCATTAGCTGGTCTTTTGTGTGTAGTGATCCCCTGTCCTTGTGGGTGGGTAGAGTTCGTTGACCTTTTGCACGTAGTATGTTTGATAGCTGGGAGCCAAGTTTTGTTGAGCTTCAAACTTTCCTCTTTTTTGTTGAAGTTCTGCTGGTGTTTGTGGATTTCAATGGCTTCCCTGTGCAGTCTGACGTAATGATTGCTGGTGTTGTCCAGTATTTCAGTATTTTGAAATAGAATTTCATGTCCAGTTTGTTTCAGGGCATGTTCAGCTACTGCAGATTTTTCTGGTTGTTTTAGTCTGCAGTGTCTCTCATGTTCTTTGATTCTGGTGTGGATGCTTCGTTTTGTGGTTCCAATATATACCTGACCACAACTGCAAGGTCTCCGGTATACTCCTGCGGTGGTGAGGGGGTCCACAAAACGGTATTGGACTGCACAGGGAAGCCATTGAAATCCACAAGCACAAGCACAGTCTTATCCTCAACTGCCCTGCTCAGCTCCTGAAAATTCAAGTCTGTGGCTTCCTTCTCATATTTGGTCTTCCTCTTTTCCTGCTGCCTTCCACATTTCACAGTATTATTATTTTTTCCAGAGAATTCTGCCATCTCATGATGTGCCCAAGGTAGGACAGTCTTAACCTCAACATTTTTGCCACCAAAGATAGTTCAAGCTTAATTTGATCTAGGGCCCATTTGTTTGTCTTCCTGGTGGTCCAGGTTATTTGCAAAGCTCTCTACTTGGACCCTATTTCAAATGAATCTTTTTTCTCCCCCATCAGCTTTCTTAACTGTACAGCATTCAGACCCATACATGGTAACAGGAAATACATGAGTGTGGATGCTTTTGGTCTTGGTCTCCAGTGTCACTTCCTTAGATGTAATTATCTTTCCTAATTCCTTCATTGCTGCCCTTCCTAATCCCAGCCTCCTTCTGATTTCTTGACTGCAGCCTTCATTTGGATTGATGATTTAACCAAGGTATACAAAATCTCTAACTAGTTCAAGTTCTTCATTGTCAACATTATAGTTATGTAATTCTTCTGTAATCATGCTTTTTGTCTCCTAACATTCATCTGCAGTCCTGCTTTGGCACATTCTTCTTTTACTTTCCCTAACAATTGTTTCAAGGCATTGCTGCTTTCTTCCAGTAAGATGGTGTCATCTGTACAGTAGTGCCCCGCTAGATGCTTACCCCACTAAACGACAAAATT
Source organism: Pogona vitticeps (assembly GCF_051106095.1). Lineage (NCBI taxonomy): Eukaryota > Metazoa > Chordata > Lepidosauria > Squamata > Agamidae > Pogona > Pogona vitticeps. The sequence continues at coordinate 340,873,788 of NC_135783.1, read as the reverse complement.
GCTTGACAATGACATTTTTCGCGATCGCTATAGCAATCGCAAAACAATGTTTCCTATGGGTTTTTTTTGCTGTACGATGATTTGGTCCATGCTTCACGGACCGTTTATTCACAAGATGACAATCTTTACAGCTGATTGTTGGCTCGCAAAATGGCTCCCCGCTGTTTTCCAGACCCATGCTTCGGAAGACAGCGATCGCAAAATGGCCGCCCTATGGAGGATCTTCGCAGAACGATCAGGTATTTCCCCCATTGGAATGCATTAACTGGTTTTCAATGTATTCCAATGGGGAAATTGTTCTCGCATGACAATTTCGCTGTACGATTTCATCGTCATGCGGGGCACCACTGTATATTTTAAATTATTGAGGTTTTTTCCACCAATTTTCTGTGTCAGCTGCTGCACCTTAAACTATAAGAGCTTGTTTAAAGAGTGCAGGGCAACCATGGTGCAGGCACAAACAACTCTGTTCCCCAACATAAGGCAATGGTTGGTGAGTGTAAGAACACTAGGCTGTGCTGCCTGAGACAGTTGCCTCACTCTGACTTATGGTATGGCTCATCCTGTATACATTTCCAACAAAGTGGCATTGAGTTGGACCTAACTCCGTCAACACAGAGTGAACTAAAATGTGGTTGAAATATTTCAGTTCTGTTTTGAATAATTCACCTCCATGGAAATTAGAGAAAAGTCCTTGACTTGTTATTTTACACTTGTATTGCCATATACAATATTTGGCCCTGGAAGGCTAGACACCAGAAAATATACTTGTATTAACTTGCCAACAATGGCTTATTCTTCAAACCTGCATTTTTTGGGGGGGGGGCAAGAATTACAGGTAATAATGCTGCCATTGTGAACTTCTTGATACGTCGCCTTAAATGACACTTCCTAATTTGCCAAGTGGCAATGTTCCATGTCACTTTATCTAGTCATTGACAGGAAGTGCTCCATCATCTATTAATTTCAAACATTTCAGGCAGTGAGAAACTGCTGCTTGTTAGTATTGAGCTGAAAGAGGGAAGCACAGGACGGGCATGTTAATGAGACCCAAGGTAAGGCCTCGTTTGATTCCTTGCTGATTATGATACTTGCCCTTTCTTGAGTCTTACAAACCAAAGAGCCAGGAGTCCAACTCTATCTCTCTCTTGCCCCTCTAAATATGAGGAAGCAGGTTTGGATCAGTGTCTGATGTCAGCAATGAATGGGTTGAGGGCAAATAAACTGAAACTTAATCCAGACAAGACAGAGGTGCTCCTGGTCAGTTGAAAAGCAGATCAGGCAAAAGGAATGCAGCCTATGCTGGATGGGGTTACACTCCCCCTGAAAACCCAGGTGCGCAGCTTGAGGAACCTCCTGGATTTGTCTCTTGTGTCTGGATGACCAGGTTTCGACTGTCACCAGGAGTACATTTGCACAGTTAGAACTAGTGCACCAGCTGCACCCCCTTCCTGGAGAGGTCTGATTTTAGCCACAATGACAAATGCCTTAGTTACATCCTGGCTGGATTACTGTAACACACTCTATGCGAGGCCGCCTATGAAATGTGTCATAAAACCTCAGCAGGTCCAAAATGCAACAGCCATATTGGACTGTAGGGCTGGACACGGGGATCATACACCCCTCCTGTTACAGCAGCTCTACTGGCTGCCAATTTGTTCCTGGGCAGAATTCAAAATAATGTTTCTAACCTGTAAAGCTCTAAATGGTTTGGACCAAAGCTATCTCAAGGACCACAGCTCCCTTTATGAACCTGCCCACGCCTTCTTCACAGGTGTGTTTGGTGGGGATATGGGAGAGGGGCCTTCTCTGTGGCTGCTCCCAAACTCTGGAACTCCCACCCACTGGAGGCTAGGCTGGCCCAGTCTTTGATGTCCTTCCTCAAGAAGGCAAAGACCTTTCTCTTCAGGCAAGCTTTCCCTGAGTGAATGGCTGCCAAGTGGGATTTTTAAAATCGAGGTTTTGGACCTTACTTATTGCACTGAATGACTTTTGGTGTTACTTATGTTTTTTGATTTGGTGCTCACACTGATCCTTTTAATGATGACAAATCTTGACAGCATCTTAAAAAGCAGAGACATCACCTTACCAACAAAATCCGAATAGTCAAAGCTATGGTTTTTCCTGTCGTGATGTATGGAAATGAGAGCTGGACCATAAAGAAAGCAGACCGCCGAAGAATTGATGCCTTTGAATTGTGGTGCTGGAGGAGGCTCTTGAGAATCCCCTGCACTGCAAGGAGAACAAACCTATCAATTCTAAAGGAAATTAACCCTGAGTACTCACTGGAAGGACAGATCCTGAAGCTGAGGCTCCAGTACTTTGGCCATCTCATGAGAAGAGAAGATTCCTTGGAAAAAACCTTGATGTTAGGAAAGTGTGACAGCAAGAGGAGAAGGGGACGACCGAGGATGAGATGGCTGGACAGTGTCTGCGAAGCAACCAACATGAATTTGACACAACTCCGGGAGGCAGTGGAAGATAGGAGGCCTGGCGTGCTCTGGTCCATGGGGTCACGAAGAGTCGGACACGACTAAACGACTAAACGACAATCCTTTTAATATTGTATACCCATTGTTATTAAGTATTGTCTTTCGATTGTTGTAAGCTTCCTTGGGCCCTTTTAAAAGAGAAAGTTGGAGTAAAAATATTTCCAATAAATAAAGAATACAAAATGCTCATCCCAAGTATTCTTCCTCCTTTATTCTATTAACGCAGCCAATGTGCCTGATTGACCTATTAAAGATACAGGAAGGCCCTGCCTAGACAGACAATGGAGGCTTTTCAAAGGCATCTCCCACAGTGGCATTCATGCTGCTGTTTTCATTATGAGATTATGGTCTTGGGTAACCTTCGAGAGTACAGAATTTTCTTAGAGCAGCCTGATTCTGTGTGAACTTTGTCAACTAGGAAGCGATGGCCATCAATATTTCAAAAGTGCCTCATTAACCAGGCAACAAGAATTTGGGTCTGGCCATTGAGGCAGAGATTGGCCAGTTTTATCTTTGGCCAAAAACAGTCACTGTGTTTGTTTCAGCAAGTAGAACTGAAATTAAAAACAAATTATTTGCACTCTAAAGACTAAGAAATTATGCACAGCATGAACATTCATAGATTATAATCAGATAGCTCGGAGGAAGTAGGTTTGCAATCTAGAAAGCTCATGCCGAAACTTCTTGAACTCAGAAGCATCGCAAACAAGTCTTGTTTCAGTTTTTTTTTTTAATAATCCATGTGTCTGACAGGTGCAGAATGTATCCGTAATACCAAAACTATTTATTTATTTAAAATATTTTTACCCCAACTTTCTCACTTAAAAGGACCTAAGGTGGCTTATATCGTTAAAAAGACAATATACTGAAAGTATATAAATATCTTTTAAAAATTATATAAGTATTATATTTAAACCAGTCATTAAAAAGAATACTAAGGGACATGGTGGTGCTGCGGGCTAAACCGCAGAAGCCTATTTGTGCTGCAGGGTCAGAAGACCAGCAGTCGTAAGATCGAATCCACACGACAGAGTGAGCTCCCGTCGCTTTGTCCCAGCTCCTCGCCAACCTAGCAGTTCGAAAGCATGCAAATGCGAGTAGATAAATAGGAACTACCTCGGTGGGAAGGTAAACAGCTTTCCGTGTATAGCCGTGCTGGCCACGTGACAACGGAAACTGTCTTCAGACAAATGGTGGCTCTACGGCTTGGAAACCAGGATGAGCACCGCCCCCTAGAGTCGGATACGACTGACTAAATGTCAAGGGGAACCTTTACCTTTACCTAAGACACATTTGAAAGCAACAGAGCACAATGATCCGTTCAAAAAACCTTCTCAGCCAGCCAGTCATGAAGAAAAAACTTTCCAAAAGAGAAAGGTCTTTGCCTTTCTGGCAAAGGGGCCAATCTGGCTTCTTGTGGGAGGGAGTTCCACAGTCTGCGAGCAGCAACAGAGAAGACTCTCTCCCATGTCCCCACCATGCACCTCAGTGAGGGTGGTGAGTATGAGAAAAAAGCCTCCCCTAATAATCTTAATGCCTGGGCAGCCACATATCCAGCGACATGTTCTTTCCTGAATTATCTAGCAGAGAGGTGAGCAACCCATCTACTTGCAGAGAGGAGAGAGGTTGTTTGTTTTGCTTGTTTTCTCTCTCCAACTTTTTAAGTGTAATGGTCCTTGATGTGGGGGAGAAGAGGACCCTTTGCTTCTCTGCCTTAGGCAAGAGATGCTCTTGGGTTGTGATGGACTTAAACCCTCAGGATGAAAATTAGACTTGGGACCTCTATGTGGTTTGGCAGAGAGGAAGTAAACTGCACCAATGGCAGGACAGTATTTGGGATTACAACAGCATGGGGATGATTTAATTCTTTCAACCCCTGTTACGATTAGGGTCACTGCCAGACAAAAGGGGCCTGGATTTTCCTCAGGACTATGGCAGAAGCTCTATTATGAGACATGACTATAAAACACATCTACCTCACATTGTTTCAGTGCCAAAATTTCTTGCTTTTGAGAACTTTCATGTGCCGAACAAAAGGAGCAACAAAACCCAACCCAAGCTTACATTGCTTTTAAAAAATGCTCCAGATGCTACACAAGCCTGGGCAGATTTTTACCCCGAGGTTGCATTCAAATATAGAAATGTGTATGAAAAGGTTATCTGGGCTATTGTCATGTGTGAACCCTCAGGTAACATTTCATATATATATTTTTTCTTCCGAAAAGAAAATACGTTTGTGGGGTTGTAAAAAGGTGGGTGGTTTCCTCTGCTAAAAATCTTGGCTTCTGGGCAGAGTGGGGGGAAAATATTTTTAAACATAAATAAAATAAAGTGGATGTTGGTTAAGAATACTTGGAGTCACAAGGCTGACTTTAACAGTTTGACCTTCAAATACCTCAGGAACCCATAGCTATTCTCAAGGATTGTAACCCAAATGTTGGTGAAAAGTTGATCAGGGATTGCAGCATGCTCTGTGATAAATCAGGAAAGATCCCAGCTACTTAAGCCTACCAGCAACAGAATCTCTCCCCCCCCTTCCTCTCTCTCTCTCTCTCTCTCTCTCTCTCTCTCTCTCTCTCTCTCTCTCACACACACACACACACACACACACACACACACACACACACACACACACACACACACACACACACACACACACACACACACACACACACACACACACACACACACACCTGAGCACCTACATGAATAGATGCTGCTGTAATGGAGAAAGTGTGCTATAACAATGAATAGATTTTTAAAAGGGACTTTGGAGTTAATATTTTTATTCTGGATATTTTATACAAATTCCTTTTGCACTGCACTCCTCTCTCTCTCTCTCTCTCTCTCTTGTAGATCTTGTCAGTTTGGATATACAGTGGTGCCTCGCAAGACAAAAAAACTCACAGGACAAAAACTCGCAAGACAAATGGTTTTGGCAATGGGGGGGGTGTTACTGATTCACAAGACAAAATTCCTATGGCTGTGCTTCGCAAGACAAATGTTTTCCATTTTTTTTGTTCCTGCGTCATGTTTGCTGATTTTTAAATGTTTTTCTATGATGTTTAAAAAGTTACAGTTTTTTATTGAAATTTTTCAAATCATCTGCACAATATGTATGACTTTAAAGAGCACTTAATAAACCCTTTGTAAACCAAAATTTGACTTTATTCTGACTTTTTTTGCCCATAGGAACACATTAATTAGATTTCAATGCATTCCTATGGGAAATCACATTTCGCAAGATGAATTTTTCGCAAGACAACATTAACCGCGGAACGAATTAAATTCATCTTGTGAGGCACCACTGTAATTGTACTACAAGAAGCAAGCCACATAAAATTCATGCCATTAGAAATGGTTTGGTTAGTTTCATGATCCATAGTACATGCTTTGAAGAAGAGTTTCTCAACAGAGAATTTTTTAACAATCACCCTTTACTGAAATTCCTGGGACACAAAGCACCATCTGAAGAAAAGGAAGATAAAAATTAATAGGACAGGCTCTGGATTTTTCTGACCCCTGGAAGAGTAATGCAGACTTCAGCTGCTCTTGCTTCCTTTCTGAGCAGCGTGGCTTAGCACTTCTTTTTTCCTCTTCATGCAACGCTTACATGCACTCAGGCCTTGGGGCCTTTTCCTTCCAAAAAGACACACTAAATGGATTCTTGAAGGCTAAATGGAGCTTCAGCCTGTCTCTGTTGCTCTCTCTCTTTCACATATTATTTGGCGATTGTTACCCATGTACCTACTGCCTGTGGTATCACCCACATCAGCTGCCTGCAGTTTCAAAAGGGTTTTGCCCTCTGGTCATAGATTTTGGTCCTGAAATCTCCTGAAATGGGAATATGAATACCAAATGGTATTCATCACAAGGAGAGAAAGCATTGGGTGTCATCTGCATACTGGGGACATTGGACCCCAAACTCTGGACAACCTCACACAGGAGTTTCACAACGCATAGAAGGCAAAACATAACCCTGAGGGACCCTGCAGGAAAGCGGCCAGGGGATCAAACAGGAGTCCCCCCCCCCAGCACCACTTTCCGAATTCTGTCCTCCAGGAAGGACTAGAGCAGACATGGGCAAAGTGCGGCCCGAGGGCCACATACAGCCCATGAGCCGCTCCTGTCCGGCCCGTGGACAGTTTTGAACATCAAAACCATTTATAGCTTTTTGTCTAAAGTTGATCTGTTGCTTATCTTTAATATACCGCAAAAACCTCTTCAGTATTTGTGAAGATTAACACGTTTAACATAAAAACAATCATAACATCAATGTTTCATTTTATTTTTAAGTAAAGTTGGTTTGGCCCCCAAACACAGTTCAGATTTTTCATGTGCCCCCCCCATAGAAATTAATTGCCCACCCCTGGACGAGAGCCACTGTAAAACAGTGCCTCCAAGTCCCATCCCACAGAAATGGGCCAGAAGGATACCATGGTTGATTGTATAGAAGCTGCTGAAAGGTCCAGCAAGTTTGTCCAAGATGGACAGACTCCTCCTGTCCAGTACCTTGTAGGTCATCCATCAAGGCAACCAAAGGAGCCTCCGTCTCATAATCTGCTTCCACAGATTCTGAGTACATGTGGAATAGGCTCTCAGAAGTGCAGGAAATATGGACATTGCCACAGTAAACAATCTGGGTGGCTAGTTCGATTTTGTGAGACCCACAGAGGAGCTCCTTGTGCCCTGATATAGTGCCACCTTAATTCTAGCATTTGACGGCAAGGCAGTAAAACTAAGGAAATGTGTCAGGGCCTTGCAGTTTAAATAAACGCTAAGAAACCGATGTGTATTTTTAGTCAAACTGGGTTAAATAAAGTGGCTTATTCATCGGTGAGATTCTAGATGAATTCCAGAGAGGACAAAGAGGTGTGTGTCTCAGCCTCCCTTCCCTCTTCAATGCAGCATGCAGAGTAAATATCTCCCTGCCTTGCTTTTGGAACTATTTCAAAAGGAAGTCTAGGAAAAAGCTGCTGCATCAGCACAAACAGATATTTGCCTGGCTGAGTTTGGCTCATTATAGCCAAAAAGCAAACTTGGGTAATAACTTCTGTTGTTTAGTCGTCAAGTCTTGTCCGACTCTTCATGACCCCATGGACCAGAGCACGCCAGGCCCTCCTGTCTTTCACCGCTGTCGCAGAGTTTGGTCAAATTCATGTTGGTCGCTTCAATGAACCTGTCCAACCATCTCGTCCTCTGTCGTCCCCTTCTCCTCTTGCCGTCACACTTTCCGAACATCAGAGTCTTTTAAGGGAGTCTTCTCATGAGATGGCCAAAGTATTGGAGCCTCAGCTTCAGGATCTGTACTTTCAGTGAACACCCAAGGATTGTGCTTCTCCAGCACCACAATTCAAAAGCATCAATTCTTCAGTGATCAGCCTTCTTTATTGCTACTGGAAAAGCCATAGCTTTGACTATGCAGTCCTTTGTCGGCAAGGGGATGTCTCTGCTTTTTAAGATGCTGTCTAGGGTTGTCATCGCTTTCCTCCCAAGACACAGGTGTCTTTTAATTTCGGGGCTGCTGTCACTATCTGCAGTGATCCTGGAGCCCAAGAAAGTAAAATCTGTCACTGCCTCTATATCTTCCCCTTCTATTTGCCAAGAGGTGATGGGACCAATGGCCATGATCTTAGTTTTTTTGATGTTGAGCTTCAGACAGTTTTTTGCACTCTCCTCTTTCACTCTCATTACAAAGTTCTTTAATTCCTCCTCACTTTCTGCCATCAGAGTGATATCATCTGCATATCGGAGGTTGTTGATATTTCTTCCGGCAATCTTAATTCCGGCTTGGGTTTCTTCCAGTCCAGCCTTCCGCATGATGTATTCTGCATATAAGTTAAATAAGCTGGGGGACAATATACAGCCTTGCCGTACTCCTTTCCCAATTTTGAACCACTCAGTTGTTCCATGACCAGTTCTAACTGTTGCTTCCTGTCCCACATATAGGTTTCTCAGGAGACAGATAAAGTGGTCAGGCACTCCCATTTCTTTAAGAACTTGCCATAGTTTGCTGTGGTCCACACAGTCAAAGGCTTTTGCATAGTCAATGAAGCAGAAGTAGATATTTTTCTGGAACTCTCTGGCTTTCTCCATAATCCAGCGCAAGTTAGCAATTTGGTCTCGAGTTCCTCTGCCTCTTCGGAATCCAGCTTGTACTTCTGGGAGTTCTCGGTCCACATACTGCTGAAGCCTACCTTGTAGGATTTTGAGCATAACCTTGCTAGCGTGCGAAATGAGTGCAATTGTACAGTAGTTGGTGCATTCTTTGCCACTGTCCTTCTTTGGGATTCGGATGTAGATTGATCTTTTCCTATCCTCTGGCCACTGCTGAGTTTTCCAAACTTGCTGGCATATGAAGTGTAGCACTTTAACAGCATCATCTTTTAAGATTTTAAATAGTTCAACTGGAATGCCATCACCTCCACTGGCCTTGTTGTTAGCCATGCTTTCTAAGGCGCACTTGACTTCACTCTCCAGGATGTCTGGCTCAAGGTCAGCAACCACACTATCAGGGTTGTCCGGGACATCCAGATCTTTATCTTCTGGGTTTTCCGGAACATCCAGATCTTATAATTCCTCTGTATATTCCTGCCACCTCTTCTTGATGTCTTCTGCTTCTGTGAGGTCCCTAGCATTTTGTCCTTTATCATGTCCATCTTTGCACAAAATGTTCTTTTAATAGCTCTAATTTTCTTGAACAGATCTCTGTTTTTTCCCTTTCTATTGTTTTCCTCTATATCTTTGCACTGTTCATTTAAGAAGGCCCTCTTGTCTCTCCTTGCTATTCTTTGGAAGTCAGCATTCAATTTTCTGTAACTTTCCCTATCTCTGTTGCATTTGGTTTCCATTCTCTTCTGTGCTATTTGTAAGGCCTCGTTGGACAGGCACTTTGCTTTCTTGCATTTCCTTTTCTTTGGGATGGTTTTTGTTGCTGCCTCCTGTACAATGTTACAAGCCTCTATCCATCTTCAGGCACTCTGCTCACCAAATCTAGTTCCTTAAATCTGTTCTTCACTTCCACTGTGTATTCATAAGGGATTTGGTTTAGATTATACCTGACTAACCCAGTGGTTTTCCTACTCTCTTCAGTTTCAGCTTGAATTGTGCTATAAGAAGTTGATGATCACAGCCACAATCAGCTCCAGGTCTTGTTTTTGCTGACTGTATAGAGGTTCTCCATCTTTGGCAGCAGAGAATATAATCTGATTTCAGTATTGCCCATCTGGTGATTTCCATGTGTAGAGTAGCCTCTTGTGTTGTTGGAAAAGAGTGTTTGTGTTGACCACCTTGTTCTCTTGACAAAACTCTATTAGCCTTTGCCCTGTTTCCTTTTGAACTTCAAGGCCAAACATACCTGTTGTTCTTTTTATCTCTTGGCTCCCTACTTTAGCATTGCAGTCCCTACTATATGGACAAGAACATCTTTCTTTGGTTTCACTTCTAGAAGATGTTGTAAGTCTTCACAGAATTGGTCAATTTCAGCCTCTTCAGCATCGGTGGTCAGTGCATAAACTTGGATGACTGTGATGTTGAAAGGTCTGCCTTGGATTCGTACTGAAATCATTCTATAATTTTGAGACTGTATCTCATTACAGCT